>NW_020173215.1:3607041-3996738 GCF_003031525.2 Neophocaena asiaeorientalis asiaeorientalis
GGCAGCAGCAGCCTTAGCGTCTCATGCCCGTCTCTGGGGTCTGCGCTTTTAGCCGCGGCTCGCGCCTGTTTCTGGAGCTCCTTTGAGCAGCGCTCTGAATCCCCTCTCCTTGTGCACCCCGATACAATGGTCTCTTGCCTCTTGGGCAGTTCCAGACTTTTCTCCGGACTCCCTCCCATCTAGCCGTGGCACACTAACCCCCTGCAGGCTGTGTTCACGCCACCAACCCCAGTCCTCTCTCGTCGCTCCGACCGAAGCCGGAGCCTCAGCTCCCAGCCCCGCCCGCGCCGGCGGGTGAGCAGACAAGCACGTCCCTATCGTTTTGTCTCTGTTTATTCTTTTTTCTTTTGTCCTACCCAGGTACGTGGGGGGGGTGGGGTGGGGTTTCTTGCCTTTTGGGAGGTCTGAGGTCTTTTGCCAGCGTTCAGTAGGTGTTCTGTACAAGTTGTTCCACGTGTAGATGTATTTCTGGTGTATCTATGGGGAGGAAGGTGATCTCCACGTCTTACTCTTCCGCCATCTTCCCAGAACCCTCCAGAAAATATTCTTGAAAGATATTTATTGTCTTAGAAAGTTAATGATTTTTTCAGTTGTTGAAAAACAATTAGAAAACAGTATTTAGATGATGTCCTTGCCTTCAGAAAATGGATTTGTGCATAAAAACTTGGAAGTTTAAATACTTCCAAATAGTTATTTAGATACATAGTAACAAGACATAATTAGGGTCACTGGTAGCAAGTACAGGCCTTTTCAATGAATTACAGAAAGTGCTCCTGTGGGTAGATGAATAACAAAAAGATGTCCCTTTCTGTGGGTACCTCAGTCCCATCCCAGGGAGTAAGTTTTTGTAATGTTCACAAAATGCAGCAGCCCACTAACAACACAGCATCAAGAGATAAGACAGAGTATTAAACTAAACAAATGGCGTATAAAGAAAGATGTCTAGATTTAAATGTCTAACTCCTGTGTATGAGTGTATAAATTAAGTAGATTCAAATCCTATTGCTCTAACTTCTATTGGAATTTTGGTGAAATTTTCCTTGTAGCTTTTAAATTTTTAAAAAAAATTATTTATTTTATTTATTTACTTTTGGCTGCATTGGGTCTTTGTTGCTGTGTGCGGGCTTTCTCTAGTTGTGGTGAGCAGGGGCTACTCTTCAATGCGTTGTGCGGACTTCTCATTGCTGTGACTTTTCTTGTTGTGGAGCATGGGCTCTAGGTGCGCGGGCTTCAGTAGTTGTGGCAGGTGGGCTCAGTAGTTGTGGCTCACAGGCTCTAGAGCACAGGCTCAGTACTTGTGGCACATGGGCTTAGTTGCTCCATGGCATGTGGGATCTTCCCGGACCAGGGCTCAAACCCATGTCCCTGGCATTGGCAGGCAGATTCTTAACCACTGAGCCACCAGAGAAGGCCCTCCTTGCAGCTTTTAAATTAGGTTGTTTTTAAAATTAGTGTATGCATCAGTCTTTTTATTTCACTAGGTTATAATGAATTGATAAAATCACCTTATTCTTTGAATTTGTCATGAAATGTGAGTTTCTCTTTAAGCTTAGAATCAGTCAAGCATTCTGGCTCAGACACAGAGAAAATTTTCTAGAAAGGGGTGGTATTTTAATGAATTGGCTACAGTAGCCTCTACATTCTTAAAAGGTTTGATGTTTTGTTTGTTCATATCTGTATTCAGAAACAGACATTATATCAAGTAGTTTCATCATTATATACGCCTATATATTTTGGAAATTTATTTCTTGATTGTTGAATTTAGTTGGGAAATATATAATAAATAAACCATTATATTTGGACTAAACAAGGCTCATCATTATAATTTTAGAAAACTATTCTCTTGTTAGTAATAGCACTATAAGCAAAAATATTCATTATCCCAGTGAATATTTAAATGACACTTGTTACTATTAATTCAATGTATACCCTGGATCAAAAATTTTAAAATACTCTTACACTAACCTGTCTTCTTTCTTTTTCTCTCTGTCTCTGAATATGTGTGTGTGTTTATATAGTTATCTACAAACATACCCTTTAGAAAAATATGGACTCCACTGATGACTTGATGGATGATTTGACTGTATTGTTTGAGCATTAACATTAGTGATCTCTCTAGAAATTACCGTCACCACTACATTACATTACCAGCTGCTGATATGATGATAAACATGTTTAGTGGGCTACACAGAACCAGTTCTCCAACTTTTTCTTATATGAAAAACAATAAACAATTTAATCCTAGATACTATTAAATTACCTCATTTGTGTGTGTGTGTGTGTGTGTGTATTCTTTTTGGACCTTTTTACTAGGTATGATTATCTTAATAACATTGGAAAGTCATTTTTCATATTCACCTATTAAAAGATAAACAAGTGGGACTATATCAAACTAAAAAGCTTCTGCACAGCAAAGGAAACCATCAGCAAAATGAAAAGGCAATCTACTGAATGAAAGAAAATATTTGCAAATCATATATCTGATAAGAGATTAATATCCAAAGTATATAAAGAAGTCATACAACTCAATAACAAAAAATAAACGATGCAATTAAAAAATGGGTAGAGGATCTAAATACACATTTTTCCCAAGGAGACATACAGATGACCAACAGGCACATGAAAATACGCTCAACGTTGCGAGTCATCAGGGAAAGCAATCAAAACCACATTGAGATATTATCTCACACCTGTTAGAATGGCTATTATCAGAGAGATGAGTTAATAAATGCTGGTGAGGATGTACAGAAAAGGGAACACTTGTGCACTGTTAATGAGGATGTAAACTGGTCCAGCCACTATGGAAAGAAGTATGGGAGTTGGTAAAAAATGTAAAAATAGAACTACCATATGATCCAGCAATTCCACTCAGGAATTCTGCTGTTATCAGAAGAAAACAGAAACACTAACTCAAAAAGATACATGCACCACCTGTTTATTGCAACATTGTTTACAATAGCCAAGATATGGAACAACCTAAATGTCCGTCCATGGAAGAATGGATAAAGGAAATGTGGTATAATTCTATATCTAAATTATTCAGCCATAAAAAAGAATGAAATCTTGCAGTTTGTGACCACATGAATGGACCTTGAAGGCATCATGCTAAGTGAAATAGGTCAGACAGAGAAAGACAAATACTATATGAACTCACTTATATGGGGAATTCAAAAACACAGGCTCACAGATACAGAGAACAGATTGGTAGTAGCCAGAGGTCATGGGGGTGGACAAAATGGGTGAAGGGAGTCATAAAGTACAACCTTCCAGTTATAAAATAAATAAGTAATGGGGATATAACATACAGAAATGGCAACTAGAGTTAATAATACTCTACTGCATATTTGAAAGTTGCTAAGATAGTAGATCTTGAAAGTTCTCATCACAAGAAAAATAGCTCTCTAACTATGTATGGTGATGGATGTTAACCGGACTTATTGTGGCAATCACTTTGTGACATATACAAATATCGACTCATTCTGTTGTACACCTAAAACTAATACAACGTTGAATTGCAATTATACTTTAATTAACAAGATAAAAAAAATTCAAAACAGCAGGTTAATAATAAGCGCAAATATACATAGGTCCTGTCACATATGTGAATCTAAGGAACTATGACAGTTTGTATTTATAAATAGCATTTACAAATCATTAAAATATATAAAACTCTCATAAATATACTAAACAATTTATATACCTAAAAAACCAGAGTCTCTTAATCTTTTAAAATATTAGCGGTTCATCCTTACTTCTTTGCAATAAAATGTTAATGGGCACATGTTTTTTGAAATTCAAACTTTTGTGAGTAATATGCTTGTGAAGCCCTGCCAGGAATGACACTCCCATGAGATGTAAAGAGTAATGACTTTAGATTCATCAAAACTGAAATGCACTCCTAACTCCACCGCAGAACAGCTGTGTGAGTTGGGAAGTCACCGAATCTCTCCGGGCCATTTTCCCGTAAGGGTTCAGACAGATCAATTCTAAGACTTCTTTCACTTCTGCTCTTCTTCACAGTTACTTGTATTCTTTTCCATCTCTCTCGGACTTCACGCTTCGCTCTGCCACAGCAACAACAACAACAACGATAATAGTAGCAGTTATCAATGGATGCTCAATTTGTGCCAGGTTCTGAGCTGAGCCCTTTGTTCGCATCAACTCATTTTCTATGCCAGTCCCCCTCTGAGCGAGAGCCTACTAGTGCTATTTCGGACCTAAGTCAACTGAAACACAAAGTCAAGCATTCCCCTGAAGCTTACACAGCAGTGTTAGAGCAGGGCTGGTGTTGACATCTGGTTCCAGAGCCCATGCTCTTAACCGTTAACGGTGGGTCCTTTGCCAGCCCGAAGAAGAGCCCCTGCCTCTATATCCACTGTTGATTTCAGCCAGAGATCCTTAACTCTGCCATACTCTAAAGGCTACGTGTTGGCAAAGGGGAATGTTGTAAGAGGTCAGAAAGGGGGAGGAGAGCATTTCAGAGACAGTGTCTGCTTTCATGACTATGGACTCAGTTGCTCTTGGGCTGTGGGTTGGCCTCAGCATAACTGTGTGATGATCCTGCACCTACGTTGGAAAAGACATGAATGGGGACAAAGCTAAATATTTAGTTTTCTTCTGGTCTGCTTTCTAACCCCAATGCTTTTGAAACTCTGGTACATTGATCAGCCAATTGAAATCAGTTTAGTGATTTTCATCCAGCATTCAAAAATGAAATAGAATCAAACATTCCAGAGTTCATCATAAATAGTAAAGATAAATGCTATCTTTTGAAACGCTTGTTTCATGGGGATTCATGTGCGTGTGTGTGTGGCTGAGTTTGCTCACTGGGTCATAATTTAAAAGTATTTCTCATTGTGAGTAATATTCAGAAAAGTTTCACAACTCTTTCTATTATAAAGATAGAAAAAGGAAGGGGGTGAACAAACTATGTTTTTACAAGGTGATCAGCAATGTTCTGTTTACATATCATGAGAGTTTAAATGTGAGCCAGTTATGCCTTCTCCACCTAGATTTAAATTCTTCCTCAAATGACGTCACTTCAATGATCTTGGCCAAGAAGAAACAAAACATTCTCCTACCAACTGGAATTGTAGGAAGATCTGAAACTATCACTGTCCTTCTAATCCATTTTGCCTTGAAAAGAGATTCTTTATTGTTAGGTTATTTTTCTTTTATAATTTTTGTTTCGCCAAATTTTTCCTGTCATTTTTTCCCTCAAGTGTAATAGCACATAGCACAACTTCCCCCGAACATCACTAATCCTGTACAACAGAAGTTTTACTAATTATTTATTTTAAAGCAAGAAAAGAAAACATATGGAAATAGCATGAATGTTTGAGTTCAGGATGATTTATTTCTGAATATATCTATTCCACTTATAAGCTGTGTTACCTTGTATAATTTTCTCAAGCTTCCCAAGCCCAATTTCCTCACCTATGAAAGGAGGTCAATAACAATCATGGTCCCACACCCCCAGTATCACCCAAGTCCTGTATCACTGCACTAGACTCCTGATGTCATCCTTTCTTCCACTCTTGCCCCCTTCCAGTCTGGCTCCACTCAGGGGACAGAGTGATCTTTTTAAAACATGAATCAGATCACTTCAGTTTCCTGTCCCAAACTTTCCAATGGGTGTATTCATGTATAATTTAGTTTTGGTTATGTCTGCCATCATCTCCTAACTCTTTTGCCCAAACTCATTCTATTCTAATAATTTCTGGCCTTCTTCATGTTCCTTCAACACTTGGAACTCATTCTTACTTTGAGGCAGTTACTCTTGGCTCTACCTGTATCATTTTTTCCCAGATGTTCGTATAGCTATGCCTTCACATCATTTCTGTATCTGGTAAAATGCCATTTCCTTAAAATACACCACCTCTGCCTTCACCCTTTATGTCATTACCTGCTTTAGTTTCTTCTTAGCACTTATCACTAACTAACATATGTCACGTATTTGTTTGTCTATTGGTCTATTGTCTGTCCTACCTCACTCGAATATAACTTCCATGAGAGCAGGGACTTTGTCTTGTTTACTGCTGTGTGCACAGCCCCCAAACCATGCCTGGCATACTGTAAGTGCTAAATAGTTGTTGAATAAATAATAAAATATTTTTAATCCCTTGCAAGGCTGATATGTGGATTAAGTAAAATAATTGATAAAAAGCATTTGTGGTAATGATTGGCATAAAATTAGCACTTAATGAATGACAGCTAAGTTTATTGTCAAAGCTGAATTTTATTTTCCCATGCAGTTGGTAGTTATTATCAGGATAAAACATACAAGACATATTTATTTTTCTGTAGCAGTTAGGCTGCTGTGATGATTAATTTTTTGTATCAACTTGTCTGGAAGATGATACTCAGATATTTGGTCAAACATTATGCTGGGATGTTTTTGTGAGGGTGTTTTTGGATGAGGTTTACATGTAAATTTGTAGACTTTGAGTAAAGCAGATTGCCATCCATAATGTGGGTGGACCTCATCCAGTCAGTCTGAAGGCCTAAAACAGAAAGGCTCACCTCCCCAGAGCAAGAGAGAATCTTCCAGCTGACTGCCCTTGGACTTCCTCTCCAATATCGGCTCTTCCTGTTTCTACGACTGAGTGCCTTTGGACTTGAACTGCAACTCTTTCCTGAGTCTCCAGCCTGCTCACACACCCCATGATATTTTGGTTTCACCAGGACTCCACAATCGCATCCACCAATTTCTTAAAATAAATCTCTTTCTATACGTATACACACATCTCTGTTTCTCTGGAGAAGCCTGACTAATACAGATACTTTCAGCTGCAAATATGATTTACCATCCAGTCTCTACTATGTTGATGAGCATCAGAGACTAAAATATTAGGGATTTTTTTCTTATAATGCAACGTGTTTGCCTAGTAGCTCAGGGATGGGAGCTTCTTGGCCAGTCTTGGTTTTCTCCTCATACTCATAGTATGGTAGCTTCACGTCGAAACATTGAGTCCTTTCACGGCCACATCAAAGGTAAGAAGAAGCAAATGGTGCTTCTCCTCATATATCTCTCTCTTCCATCAAGGAGGAAAATTTTTACAGATGCCTCCCAAATTAATTCCCTTTATGTCTTACCAACATGAGTGTATTCATATTCCCATACCTTACCTGCAAGGGAAGCTGGGAAAATGCTATGAGAGCAAGAAAGAATGGTGGTAAAATAGCTCTTGTTAAGTAACTATAACACTGGTCTTGTGTCTTAAGAAAATACACCATAATATAATGGAAAAACTGTAGAAGTCTAAATGAGTCAGATTGGGTGTATAAGCTTATTATCGCTACATAAAAAACTATCACACATTTGGTGGCTTAAACAACATGCATTTATTATCTCATAGTTTCTATGGGTCAGAAGTGTGAATACAGCTTAGCCAGGTCCCCTACTTAGGGCTTCTTGAGGCTGAAATTAAGGTGTGCACCAGGACTGGAAACTCATCCTCGAACAGGTGTCTTCCAAGGTCTTGGAATTTTGGCAAAATTCTGTTCTTTGTGGTTGTAAGGCTAAAGTTCCCTGTCACATAGCCCTCTCCAGACATGACATTTGCTCCTTTAAGACTAAGAAGAGAGCACCTGTGCTGCTTCCTCCTGTCTCTTACCTCTTTTGAAGGCATCTCCCTTGTAATTAACTTAAAGTCAATGGATTAGGGATTCTAGCTCTATCTGCCCAATCCCTTCACCTTTGACATATAACATAATCACAGGAGTGCTGTCTCATCAACTTTGCCACATTCTATTCGTTAAAAGACAGTTGTAGGTCCCTCTCACACTTAAGGGGAAGAAATTGTACAAGGTGTAGCTCAATGATGATCATCTCAAAATTCTCCTTATTGCACCTGGCTTCACACTTTAATTCCATTACTCTTATCTCTATAACCTTTACTAGTTACTTCTCTGAGGTTCATCTTTTCCACACAGGCAAACCGTGTTTTACTGTGCTTTGCTTTATTTTGTTTTTCACTTATTGAAAGTTTGTGACAACTCTGGGTTAGGCAAGTCTATTGGCACCATTTTCCAAGAGCATTTGCTCACTTCATGTCTCTGTGTCACATTTTGGTAATTTTTGCAATATTTTAAATTTTAAAATTATTAGTATATTTGTTATGGTGGTCTGTGATCAGTGATCTTTGATGTTACTACTATGACTTACTGAAGACTCAGATGATGGTTAGCGTTTTTTAGCAATAAAGTATTTTTTAATTAAGGTATGTGCTTTTTAAAAAGACATAATGCTATTACAAACTTAATAGACTACAGTTTTGTGTAAACATAAATTTTATATGTACTGGGAAATGAAAAAATCTGTGTGACTTGTTTTACTCATTTTATTGAGATATTTGCTTCGTTGTGGTAGTCTGGAAAAAACCTGCATTATTTTCAAGGTATGCCTATATATAAAACGGGATTAATTAACTTATGAAATTGCTTAAGTGTTAACTGATACAAGTATTTAAATATATTGGGGGAAGTGGGGAGTATGGGGCTGAAAACGCCAAACGTCTAATCACTTTGGTGGTTCCCTAGGCACCTGGACCCCATCCTTAGGGGCTTTCCAAAGTCACCTCATTAACATAAACTCTGGTGTGACTGAAAGAGGCTTGTTATGAATAACAAAAGAACACCTATTTCACCTTTATGCTATGGAGCTATTTCAGGAACTGGAAATAAACTAAATATTTTAGCAAAAGATGTTTCTGTGCCTCTTACATAGAAAATTAGAAGAGCTTTATGAGCTATGCACCAGTAATAGGGGAATAAGACCAAATATACATATTTCTGATTATAAATCGCAACATCATAAATGCCTAACTCAGTAGTTGGAACGTAGAATGCAAATGTTACTCTCCTGTCTAATCACCTACAGAGTTAAGTAAGATGAACTAAGTGAAATGCTTAGTACGGAGTCTGGTCTGTAGAAACAATATAATAAATATCAATTTCCTCTCCCTTCCATTTTTACATGGTGCCATTTTAGAAAATATACTGCTTTATTTTTTTTAAATGATGTGAGCATCATAAGAAAGATTTGTAGTGTATTTCTGAACCAGTTATTTAATTTTTATGAGTTTTTATAACTCTAATTGTATCATAAAGGAAAAATGGAAACACTAATCTGATCTTCTGACGTTATTTAATTTTAAAAGAATTTTTTACAATAAAATTTCTTAAAAAAACTAGAAAATTAGATTTTTATAAAAGGCCCTTCATTCTTTATGGTAATAGTTCTGAATATTTTCAATGCCTAAAGATGATTTGATAAAAAATTTGAATAGAAAATATTATTATTAATTTTAACTATTGCAAATGTTACATTTAAAATGTCACCTATTTGTAAAAAAAGAAATAATGAAGCAGTTTACAATAAAAATAAACAGTAAAAACTTTCTTTAAAAGATTTAAAAACAAAATCAGAGGCCATTTATTTAGAGAAATAGACAAAAATGCTCCTAGAAATTTGTTACTGGAGAGAATATAAAATTTAGCCCCATATTTCTTAAAGTAAAAATCAATCAATCAATAAAGGAGCAATGAGTCAGGTTACTAAAATTCTTGTAAGAAGAAATTCATATTTCTTTAAACTCTTTTAAGATAACCAATTATTTTTCCATAATTGTATCACTTTGGCCTGGCCAAATTCCTTAAATCTTAGGCCTTAAATACATGTTTGATGAACTGAACTGAACTGTCACAAAAGCTATTTTTTTTTTTTTTTTTTTTTTGTGGTACGCGGGCCTCTCACTGTTGTGGCCTCTCCCGTTGCGGAGCACAGGCTCGGGACGCGCAGGCCCAGCGGCCATGGCTCACGGGCCCAGCCGCTCCGTGGCATGTGGGATCTTCCCGGACCGGGGCACAAACCCGTGTCCCCTGCATCGGCAGGCGGACTCTCAACCACTGCACCACCAGGGAAGCCCAAGCTATTCTTTATAAAATACTTAATTGAGAAAGATATTGCATGGCTACTGACATAAAGGACACCAACAAATATAATGGGTAAGATATTTCAGTGCAGGTTTGAGAAGATGCAGAAATGTTCTTCTTATAGTAGTTCTCGTGTCTAGTATATATAGAATTTAATCTTGGTAAAGCCATTTCTTTAAGGAGCTAAGCATGGTCTTAGAAATCCTTACTCAAATATAATATTGCAGTTGAACATTTATTTATTATTAGGATTGGCTAAGTCATTGAAGATTTAAATGCTTTAGATCTGGTCCCTGGATTCCAGGAATTCACAAGGCAACCAATTTGGGATTGGATTCTCTGACAAGCTCTGAAATGTTGACATTCTGGAGAAGTTTGACTGAAGATAAGGGGATACAGTTTATATTGGCTATTGTGTTACTGAACCTAACACATATTTCACCCTGACTCAAAGGGCTGTCCAAATTCTGCATGGAAGGCTATGCCTGTGAGTCCAAAACTGTCTGCAAAGAGATGGAACTACTTGAATTCTTGATTTTGATCCCAAGGTCTGTTCCATACAGAATGAAAGAGAAAAGCTGGCCTAGAAATTTAAAAGCAGGTGTTGTCAATTGCCCATTTCAATCGTTAAAGATCCTCAGTATGGCTCCCAAAGCACTTTGCTTTTGAGTAATATCACAAAGTAGTGATCTTACCCAAATAAATTAGTAGGACCATATATATCCACATTTGACATGAATTACTGGATTCAGAATTAGTATTTATACTTGAAATTTGGAGAATATGGAGCCAAAGTCAACAATTTTTGTTGCTGTTCCTTTTACCAGCAAATAGTCAACAGATTTGACTGCTTCTGAAGGATTATTGGCCTATAATAGTGAAATATGTCAACAGCACTGAAAAAAGTAGTAGGCATGTGTGGTAGACAAATTCTAAAGGGCACCCTAGGAGCCCCAGGCCCTGGTGTTTATACAGTTTCTCCTAGTTATTCAATTAAATGCTAAGTAGGTACTGCTATGAGTTGATTTTATAGATGTAATTAAGGTCCCAAATCAGCTGATTTTATTATAGGGAGATTATCCATGTGGGTCTTTAAAAGCAGAGAGTTTTCTCTAGATGGTTACATTAGGGAAAGTCAGAGACACATTTTAGCTGGACTGGAAGAAAGCAACCATCCACACTGAAATGGGCTATGGAAGCTACATGACAAGAAACTGCAGGAGACATCTAGGAGAAAAGAGTGTGCATAGTCAATAGCTAAATGGAAAATAGGGACCTCAGTCCTACAACCACAAGGAAATGAATTCTGCCCAAACACAGTGAGCTTGGAGGAGGACCCAGGGCCTCAGATGAGAACCATAGCCCCGACCAACACCTTGATTTCAGTCTGGTGAGACTCTGGGCAGTGAATTCATTCATGGTGTGCTAGACTCTGACCTACAGAAACTGTGAGATGACAAATTTGTGCTGTTTTATGCTGGTAAGTTGGTGGTGATTTGTTACACAACATGGATTTTAATGCAAAATAATATGATATGCATTTAATTAATTTAATGTAGAGACAAATTATTAGATACATTAAGAGAAGAGATAATAAGATTCATCTGTTTTATATATTTTAGAATTTGTGCCTAAAATATACAGAGGTAATTTCTTCCAATTTTAGCTCTATGTATAGTAATTTAATTCCACATGAAAAAAATTCACAGAGAAAGAAAAGCATAGACCATATTGAGTCCACCAGGTAGTCTCATTAGGTTGTTGTGTGAGGTATTTGAAAGTAATTGTAAACAATACTGGAAATAAAAAAAGAAAAAAGAAAGAGAACCAGTTTGGGGTCATGTCAAGTAGGACCAACAGAGGAATTTGTACATTACTCAGTGGTAATGTGAGCCACTGAACATTTTTGAGTGGTTGGGAAGGCCAATTAGAGTTGTACAGCAGGAAGATTTCTCTTAACAGTGTGAGGCATAGATTGGGAGTGGACCATGAAGCTACTGTAATAAACCATGTTAAATTTTGTGCCATGAGCCTACATGAAGATAATAGAATGACATGTGGTTTCAAAGTCTGACACTGTAGTGTTTAAGCCTGAGTGTGATTATGGTGATTGTAATGCTATTAACAAATACGTGTGAGTCACAAGGTAACAAGTTTTAGGGTAAAGATGATAAGGTTAGTCTGGATAAATCAGATTTGAGATGTTAAGAAATCATGCAAATGATGGGATGGACAAGCAGTGGGCCATTGACAAAAATTCCAAAGGGAGATTGTTGCTGCAGAAATAGATTTGAAGTTATCAGGATGTAACTTTATGACAGATGCCTCCTTCAAGGGAAAGAAGATGAAAAGTGGAGGAGACAAAAATACATGAATGAGAAAATGTTACATTCCGAAGACAAGAAGCTAAGAGAAAAAATTGAAAAGGCTATAACTTTTATAAGGCTATGTGAGAACAGATATCGTGGTTTGAGGGACAGAATATTTTTTAAAGAATATAATGGTAAATTAGTCCAGCTATTCCAGGGGTACAGCATGAAGAGCAATGATAAAACACCTTTGAATTTGGTAACTGGAATGTGATAGTGAACTTCAAAACAGTTTCAGTAAAGTAATAAGAGAAGCAAAATTTACACAGAGTTAGAAGTCATTTACTGCATATGAACTTTTCTTCAATGTGAAGTTGAAGGATGAGACATGATAGATAAGAGGGGGCTAATTTACTCATTCATACATTTTTCTTCTAACAAATCCTAAGGATAGTGCTGAGCATAAGTCTCAGATAAGAATAAAACCAGTTTACATATATATATAGTAGTTAAGTTAATATTTCTGGTAGGCTTCTTGTTAGATTGCAATTCATTGCATCCTCTTCAACGTTCTACATACATAGACACACACAGATACATATATATTTATGAATTATACATATATAATATATGTATTTACAGGTGATATTCAATCTAGTAAACTAATTTAAAAATTTGGTTTTTAAAATATTCAATTAAATTGTCTTTTTAATATTTTTTCTGAAGATTCAAAATGCTTTGCAAATATTAATTCATTAATCCTTGTCATAATTTCTTAAAAAATAATAATTTATTATTATTAATAATAAATTTTTTAGTAATAGAACTAGGCTTAACCTCAGGCCTATTTCTCGAATTTTTATGAAAGCAGTGTATTTTTTTTAAACCTCAAGCATATTTCCATTAAAATAGTTAAAATTGTAGATATTTTGTATTTAATCAAATAGAGGTTATGGCCAGCGTAGATTCCATTGCAAAAGCACTTAAATGATTAAAAATAATCAGGGTAGGGCTTCCCTGGTGGCGCAGTGGTTGAGAGTCCGCCTGCCGATGCAGGGGACACGGGTTTGTGCCCCGGTCCGGGAAGATCCCACATGCCGCAGAGCGGCTGGGCCCGTGAGCCATGGCCGCTGAGCCTGCGCATCCGGGGCCTGTGATCCGCAACGGGAGAGGCCACAGCAGTGAGAGGCCCGCGTACCACAAAATAAAATAAAATAAAATAAAAATAATCAGGGTAAACTCATAATGGTCTGAAAGACAGACACATATTCAAGTTCTTTTTAATATATTCACATAAATCAAATAAATTTCCATTTTCCCTAAAAGAAGGAGAAACTTTTTCTGATTCTGCGTTTGAAGAAAGACTAGTTGCAGTGTCAACGAGTAAAGACTACACTCATTGAGGAATATCTACAGAGGAAGAACAGGAAGTATCCTTCTGCTAAATATAGCACAAAAACTGTATTCATGAGACAATTTTTAGGTTCATAATGTAGTGCACAAAAAATGGTGGCTGAAAGCTTGAGAATCTGAAGAAAAAATAAAGTATTGTATGAGAAGTTTGATTCAAGGCTAAAACAGGGATTTTTAGAATTTAACCTTAATAATATATATATATGCCTATAATCAAAAAAATTTACAGCTCACTACTGTTCTGAATTAACTCCTCTGAAGGAGACTTCCCTTGGCTAACAACCCAGGGCAGAATCTTGCATTTAACCACAGAACTCATTCACCCATTAGTCTCAGTAGTTCTCATCCCCAAGCATAACTGGGAAACAAGTGAAGTTCTGTACCGTGTGCATCATGGCAGGGTCTCAAACTCTTATGGGCACCATATCAGTAGTTTTTTCTCAAGTTGCTTTATGCTTTATAATAGGTACTTAGACTACTAGTGACACTTCACCTTCCACCCCCTATGGAAAGTCTGTAGCCTCTTCTGCACACTCTTTACTTTCCAAGGTGACATAGAGAATTTTTGATGGTTTTATCAGTGCTAAAGTGTTCACTGGGAAAGTTACAATTATATGAACTTTCAGAAGGAGTCCAGTGGTTTCCAATACCAAATATTAAGATTTCTTTTAAAGTCTGAACCTTTTAAATATCCTCATATAAGAGTGGTTGTATTTTTAATACACACTGATTGCACTGATTATTGAAATCTGTTTTCCATATAAACTCAAGGACCCCTTGTAGTAACTCATGGTCCCTGTGGTTCAAGCCTCAAAGGTCAGAAATCATCAGTCTAACCTAACCCTCTCATTTTGTATTTGTAAACACTGAGGCATAGAGAGGTTTAGTGACCTTCCCAAGGTATCCCACCTAAGTGGACTAGAACCTAGGTCTCTTTGACTCCTATGAATATGTCAATTCCACTGTAACACTTCATACATTCTCTCTGTCATGATGGAGTCAAACAGTGTAATGTGATGTGAAAGCCCACTGGTCAAAGACCACCAGGGATGCACCTGTTGTCGAAGTTTCTGCAGCAAGAGAAAAAGCACATATAGGGACCATGGGATATCATGCTAAGAGGCAGTAGGAAGGGGCTTATTACAGGATTTGGGGTTATGCTGCTGATTCTAAACAGGGTTAAAGGAAGCTGAGTTCATTCTGTTTTGGGTGCTGTCTACAAGTAGGGGCATCTTGGTAACTTTTAACTAGAAGGAGGGGGTACTGAAGTGGGATTAGAGTTGTCTTTGGTAAAGAAGCAGTAGTCACTCATGTTAGTAAGAAGAAAGGTATGTTTAGCTAGTCTTGTGGCTGCAGGGTCTTTGTCTCCATCTTATTTCAGATGTGGTCACTGAGTGGCATGTTCTCTGTCTTGTTCCATCACAGTCATAGCATGCCTTGCTTGCACATTGTTTATGTTGTTCATATCCTGTGACCATGTTTATGTTCCTTAGGGAACATCAGAGCTTAGCTGTCAGCTGCCAGAGCCATTTTTCATTTTCTCTGTCATGTATAGGACAGACTATGTTGATTGAGAAAGCACATTTGAATCAATAGACAAAGTTGTGAAAAGGAACACTCTAGTTCAACACCGGATACAATTTGGCACCTAGGAATGAAATGAATTGTCTCTCAAAACTGTGCATTTCCTGATACTGGAATGATTTGCAAGTCAAGATCCTTTGGTAAGAGGATGATTAGAATAAATGTGGTCTCCAGCTCTAAGATTTTACGCTTTTAGGTCTAATCCACAAAGTTGCCATAATCATAAAGATTTGAGGCTTAGTTGGAAGAGATAGTCAAAAGAATTTTTAACAGACATTATCTTTCATTTCATGCTTCCCAGGCAAAATATTTTACCTTCATAAGGGCTTGCACCATAACTCAAATATTGGCATTAAATCACATATGATTTTGTCCCTTACTCTCTTACACTCTGTATTTCATGAAAAGGAGATCTTTGTATAAGATGCCCATACACTAAAATTGGAAGAATATACAGACTGTTATCAGAGTCTCTTCTACTAGGATGAAATGTACATTCATAAAAAATTAACTTTCTTGAACATTTCTCTTTCCATCTTCAATGTATATGATTAAGGTAGTTTCTCACTTTCTTCCATCTCTACCTGTTAAATTACTATCCACCCATCAAGAACCAACTTAGGAATTCAAATGTAACCCCCCGTATGCAGCCTTCTCTGACTCTACCCCCTTGATGTGGTGTAAGCTCTAAAATTAAGACCTAATATTATGTGCTTCCTTAACATCTAGGGAAATGGAGAGGGCCTCAAATAGCCTATCTGCAATACCCCTTCCCCACTTTCTCCCACAGATAAGGTCCCCTCACTAAACAACCCTGCTCAGGGGGACCAGGCACAGTTCCTGCTTATCCCTGAGTAGCTGGTTTCAGTTCCCTGCGAACTCATGGGATTATTCAAACAAGCCAGTAACATCCTCCCTCAGGAACCATGGGGCATCTCACCCTCCTGGTACTATAAAACCTGCCTCCCATGGCCCTTAATTACTTACTATGTCCCTGAGTGCAACTCCTATGTGGCCCTGTGTGCTGCGTAATCTGCTCCTTCCTACAGGCTGTGAGTGTATGTGACTAATAAGCTGCTGTTGATCTCATTTGCAGTGTTATGTGCTGTGTGTTTGGCCATCTCCAGGACCCTAGGGCAGGAATCCCTCCTTCACCAACAGGGTAAAGAGGAGGCAATTAACACATAGAATCCCTCTCTCTAAAGCAAGAATGAGTGTTTCTATTTTTCTAACGTTTTGTTTGCTCCAGTACCATTTATTACACGGTGGCTTAAATTATAGTTCTAATTTCACAATAGCGACTCCTTATTGCAAAGTGGACAGAGATCTGAGTCTCAGCTTTGTATTTCCTCTAGGGTCTACCATGGCATCTTATAGACAGTAATGCTTTTATATTATATTAGTACATTAGTATATGAGTACATTATATCAGTTCACATTATATTAGTACAGTTTTCCTCCTTTCTAATTTTAGATCAATTTGTATCTAGCTTTTGATCATAAGAAACATTTTTTTCTTTGTATAATTGAAATAGTTTACACTGTAGAAAAGAAGCACATTAAAAATAAATCTTTTGCTGGATCAGCCTTGAGGCTGGCAATATAGTTATGATAGAGAGCTACCTCAGCAAATTTCATTAGTTCTGTGTCCAGCTGGAGACTAATGCTAAGCTACTTGTTCATTGCCAGCCCTACCGGGGTGACACATTTCTTATTAATACTTCTTTATTTTGATCCTACTGGATACCATACACCACTGATAAGGCCAAGACTATAGCTGTCACATCATTATTAGAAGTGGAGCCTATTTTATAAGTTTAGGCCATCTCCAAAAATTGTGTTTTGCTGTTAGATTTTGCTTTAGTGGCAAAAAGTAGTTTAGACATGCACACAGCTAGGTGATCAGGCTCTTAAGCAGAGAAATGATGGGAGGAAACTCAAGCTTTCTGGAGACCATGATGGATTTTGTAGGGCAAGGGAAAAGTAATACTAATGTAATAAACTAGAAGTGATGGAATTCAGCCTTGTGGTGAGATGAGATTGAAAAATAAAGCTGTTTCTCAAGTGTCTAGGCAATCCTGCTTTAGAATTTCCCAGCAAACTTCCAGTTTATTCTGATTTTTCCCCTATTGGATAGTCATATGTTTCCTCACCACACCTGTTGAATTTTAAAATTTTAATGGTATTAAATGGTGCTCTCTAAATATTTCATGTGTGTATTCTTTACTTCTTCAATAATATTGGAAAATTGAGAACATAAATAATATTTATTTTCCATCCTTATAATATCTGGAAGGTTGTAGGGACTTCATAACTTCTTACTGGATTTGGAAAGGTAAAGTGGATTTTGGAGGAGTTTGAAGAATGAATTTGAGAATGAAAGAGAGAAATATCTACATATAGATATATAGATATACACACATATGTACATATTTTATGTATACATTTATATTATACACACATATTTTTATATATGCAATATATTATATATATCCTTTATACATATTTATATACATTACATATTCAAATTTATATATTTAAATATATATATATATATATTCTCCCTATACATTTCTATATATACCAGAGAAGTCCTGAAATGCTTCTTATATGTTCTGTCAACTGGTCTTCACAGTTACACTGTGAAACACTTGTGTCTCTTTTATAGTGGAGGAAACAGGCTTAGAGATTTGCCTACTATGTTATATGTGCTGAAATCTAGAAGGAACCCAAACCAGGCTGACTCCATGTTGTCCTCATCAACAGACTACCAATGGATTTTACTGTCTCAATATTATGAAACTATACTAGCATACGTCATTATTGTCTCTTTTCCCAAAATGTATAATGATTTTTATCTTGATAATTTAAGTAGATGATAATTTTGACTAATTTTTACTAAGATGAGAAAGTTAGATGTGAAAAATTCATAGACAACTTTATTTTATAGTTTAAGAAAAATGTTATAGGCACAGACATATGCCAGTTATACAGCCAGACCATGAAAGACTTAAGGTCTTAGAGGTTAAAAATTCTCCAAAGTAGAATCATGTATAAGTCACAAAATCTTTTCACTTGCTTGAAATTCTGCAGTTTTCTGCATAATTATTTCTTGAAGGCTCACATTTGCTGCGTGAGAATGGAAGGGAGAAACATATATATAGATCTATATTCTATCTATCTGTCTATATACATATATATAGATAGATATTCTATCTATCTGTCTATATACATATATATAGATCTATATTCTATCTATCTGTCTATATATGGCTCACATTGGCTATGTCCAATATGAGATTCAGAGCTTGACACTCCAGAAACATGTTTAATTGAATTAAAGCTGAACTCTGATCAGTAATGGATAATTATAAGTTATTACCATATTTCACAAAAATATTATCTATCTATGGTTTTTATTTTCCAAATTATAGGCATACATTTTCCAAATATCAATTTACATTCATGGTGAACTAGAAGCTTTTTCTGTTTTGTTTCTTTGAAAAATATATATTGAACACTTAACAGTCCTCAATTCTTAGCTATTCCTGTTGACTTCTGAAATGTTGAGAAGTGAAAACTTTGATTAAATGCTATGCCAGGGAAGATCTATCTATCTATCTATCTATCTATCTATCTATCTATCTATCTGTAGATAGATATAGATAGATATATAGTGCATTAGTCTGCCTATCATAAAATAAGAGCTGACACGTACCTACCATATAAGACTATTTTAAAATCTGAGTCATTTAATTTAATATTTACAGATTTAGGAGGCCGGATGGCAGTCATGTAAATATAAATCATTATTATCATTGCTATTCTCAGGTTTTAGTGGGGACTTGCAAAACAAAAACCCAAAATCTTGTCTCTTTTGCTTTGCTCTGTAATCTTAAGTATTCTTTATTTCCAAAAAAGGAGAGACAGCAAAGAAAAAAAAAATGGCAACTGGCATTGAGAAAAACCCTTCTGTGCATTCCAGTGTCTCTTACTTCTTCTGCCAGCGAAGCCATGTGCTCGTGTTACTCAAATTGGATGCAGGTGTGTGTCCATGCACACTCGTAAAACCACATAACAAATGGAGAAAATGGAGCAAAACAACAAACCACTCAGAGACTTTGGGAGAGAAAAATGCCCAGCAATGAAGCTTACTTCACATTCCTTGTACGTACATCCAGTCAGACTTCTCAGTGTAGGCAATTAACTCCCAAAATCCTGGTTCTAAGATTGGGATCTCTTGTAAAGAGAACCAAAGGGAGCTCAAATCCCTGATGGACATTCTATCTGATGGCCTCTTTGAAACGCATATCATTTGTTTAAGACTTTTGTTGTTGTTATCCACAAAGGCCAGGCCTATTTCATTACGATTTTGCTAACTGCAATAATCTACTTCTGAACACTGTAATAAGCCAGTTCCACTAAATTGTAAATATTTCATATTATACATGACATAGGATCTATTGATACCCTTATATTCTACACTTGAGGGTTTTTGGAACTTTCCCCTTTTTGGGAAAGATAAATTACGCTGTGACTGTTTTAGTACTTTTAAAAAGCACTTGCACATAAAGAAACCAAAAGAACTCTTTGAATCTTTATATTCTTTTTCAGAGCTCACCAGCTTTGCTAAAAGTTCCACCATTCATCTAAGTCTTTGAGCACATACAGCGTTGTTAATTTTTTATTCTATTTTCCATATGACTCTGTCACTTTGGTGCCATATGAAGGATGTGTCAGATGTTTTGAGAGGGGAGCTTTTGACCATCTAGAATGAATTATTGACATATTTCTGTGTGTTATTAGTCTTTGTAATTTGACTTCCATTGTATCTCTCAGTTTTATATTTGAAATATTTTTATTTACATTTATTTTCATTTAAGTTACTCTTGGTGTCCTATTTCAATTAATGGGCAATAGGTTTTGAATAAATCTGTAACTAGTTAGTCAATTAATTAAAATGTTATAAATTATATACCCTTGTCTGTAAGATAACTTATGAACAGTGTTAAAGAGAGAAGACAAATTGAAGAGATATAAAGGATATCATATTTTCTTTATTAAGTAAATATTGTAAGAATGAACAGATCAAATGTATAACTTGTATTTCATATCCTCTGAAAGGCTATTGGGAATTATATAAAGCTTTAATTTCTGAGGTGCTTGTACATGTTCTCTGATAAAGTCATAAACTGCCCATTCTAGCTGAATCTCCACTTTTCTCTCATAGAGCCATACCCGTAGGCAAAACCTTACTGCAATTGTGCATTCTTAACTTTTTCATTTTACCATTCATTTTGAAAATAATTTAACATTAATCCTATTCACATTATGTATAAATTGAATCTGCTTTTTAACATGTACTTTTATGCTTGCTGACACTTAGAAAGATCTCTCAACATCAGTGTTTTGGTACCAACACAACAGGCTGGTTATTAATTTGCTTGTCATTCCCAGGTTCAGTTCAACAATTGGCTTTGGAGCCTCTGTCATTATATTGTACTTTAGGTTAACTGTACATTTATTGATTGCAACTTAGAAGATGTTGGAATATATTAGTTTTCTTGTCATTGATATTAGGAGAAAGAAGATAAAAACCGACATTAGTCCAGTAGACCAGTGATTTGGATCTGGAACTAATGAATTCCAGTTGTTAATGAATTCTGATTTGGAACAAAGAGTTTGAAAATTTGGTTCATGATCTTATGTCCTAATTTGGGATGTAAATAAGTGAGTAAGTTAAGGATCAAGTGGAATCAATAAAGCAAGTGTAGTATGGACTGAAATAGCTGATGAACATGAGTTAAGTATGAGTTTTAAAGGTACCATATTTTAGCTCATTTTTTTTGCAAAGGGAATGAAAATAGAGCAAAGCCTAAAACGAAAACTACGCATTATAATATAATTATGAAAAGTATGTAAGGTAAAAAATTCTCTTGTCTGGAAAGCATGTCCTAGTTATCCAGTTTCTATGAAGCAGGGGCATTAAACTGTTTAAATGGGTTATACAAGGGAAGACTCATCTCTTATGGCCTGAACAGAACTGTCTTTGCTCTTGGTCTTAACTTCTTTTGGTAGTGTCTCATTATCTTATACTCAGGGCAAGTTTTGCTCACTTGGGTCAAAGGTCTAAATATGAATATTAAGTCTCAGAGCAGGGGAAGCTAGACATCCTGGGGTTTGTTTGTTTGTTTGTTTGTTTCGTTTGGCTGCATTGTGTCTTCATTGCTGTGCGTGGGCTTTCTCTAGTTGCGGCGAGCAGGGGCTACTCTTCGTTGAGGTGCGCAGGCTTCTCATTGCAGTGGCTTCTCTTGTTGCGGAGCACGGGCTCTAGGCGCCCAGGCTTCAGTAGCTGCAGCACACGGGCTCAGTAGTTGTGGCTCACGGGCTCTAGAGTGCAGGATGGGTAGTTGTGGCGCACGGGCTCAGTTGCTCCGCGGCATGTGGGATCTTCCCGGACCAGAGATCAAACCGTGTTCCCTGCATCGGCAGGCGGATTCTTAACCACTGCGCCACCAGGGAAGTCCCTATCCTGGCCTTCATATTCATGTCTTGAATGCCAAAAGAAACCCAGGTTTGCTTCCTACCGGAAGCAGTAAGTTTCAGAGGAGTTGAAAAGGAAGGAAAGGGAAATTGGAGGGAGAAAAATGTGAGATGATGGAAGGAAATGGAGAAATATTTAGTAAGGGAACAGGCATTTTAAAATTATGAATGCAGAAACATACTCTGATTCATTCTTTGTACGTATGTTTATTTTCTATTTTATTATTAATAGTAATAAAATTCACCAACATATATTTCTCAATTTCTATTTTACTTTATGTATAACCATTTTATACATTCTTTTACTTTCATTGTTGAACTATATACTTTAAGCAGTTTTTTAGTTGGAGATTGTATTGTGTTTGTATGAAAATTTCTTTTCTCATATTCTCAAAGGATAGTTTAACTGTTTATATAACTCTAAGTTAGTAGTTTTTCCCCTCTCTGAACATTGATTATTTTAGCCCAATGCCTTATATAATCTATTGTCACTGGTAAGAAGTTGGCTCCTGTCAGTCTGAAGACAATATTTCTTTTCTCATTGGTGGCATTGAAAATTTTCTTCTTATCCTAACATTCTCCAGATCTCTGTGCTGTGTTAAGGTGGAAATTTTATTTCACTCTGCTCTGCACTTTCGAATCAGGGACTACATTTTATTATGTTGTCTTATTTTAATTCCTGAAAAATTTCTACCACTTTTAAAAAATGTTCCTTCTGTCATTTCTGCTATCTTCATCTTGAACTTATATTAGAAACATGTTGGAGATTCTTTATCCTACCTTCTTTCTGTTTCTTAACAGGTTTTAGCTTTTTCTTCTCTTTCTGGTAAACTGCCAGGGTAATATGTTCTAATTCATTAATTTTTAATATCAATATATGGTGGACACAATCTAAGGTAACCCCAATGGGTCATGCCCTTGTATGAGCCACTTCCTTAAGTATGGACTGAATCTAAGACTTCCTCTTAACCAACTGAATATGGCAAAAGTGATGGGGCGTCACTCTATTGATGAGGTTGTATTACATAGACTCTGTCTTAGCAGATTACAGTGAAAGGCTCTCCTGGTGATCTTGAAGAAGTAAACTGTCGTGCTATTGAATGTCTATGGAGAGGACCATGTGGTAAGGAAATATGGGCAACCTCTAGGATTTGAGGGCCTCGGTCCTACAACTACAAAATTTCTTCCAGCAACCACCTGTTGCTGAAGACAAAGGCCCAAAATCCAGGGAGGACACAGCTCAGCCAATACCTTGCTAGCACTCTTAGGAGTTCTGAGCAGAAGACCTAGGTAAGTCTTGCCCAGACTCCTGATCCATGGAAACAGTGAGATAATAAATGTGTGTCATTTTCAGCTGCCAAATTTATGGTAATTGGTTGCACAGCAATAGAAAATTAATATAAACTAATATTTCCTACTTAATATTTATAATTCTAAATGTGTTCTTTTACTTCAGTGAATGTATTTTTTTTTGCCAAGATTTCTAATTTACTGTTTTAATACAATATCCACCTTATAAAAAACTTTCCACTTCCTTTTGTTTCAATTTTATTGCTCATTTTTTAGATGTTCTTTTATTTGCCTCAGTGAAGGTCCTAACAATACATACTTTAAAATAGTTTTCAAGGACCAAGTCTTAGTATGGCAGCCCTGAGACTTCTGGTCTGGGTGATTCTGGAACTATCACAGATTTAGTTACCAAGTCAACAGGTGGATTGGCTCATTTCCTGGTAGAAGGGTTTTGTTTTTGATTTCCCACCTTTCTAGACATTGTACTTGTTCTAAACAACAGCCCCTCAGCAACTGTTAGAATCTTTTCATAAGAGGGGAATTGTACCTGGTCTCTAGTTTCAAGCAGTAAGTGTGTTTGTAGTCCTTGCATCTGAGTAGTTTCTTTAGTCCACTTAACCTAAGGCTACTAAACTTCTGAGGCTTCTTCCTTACTTCTCCCACCCAGCACAAGACTGTTTATTAACTTGCATTTCTATTCCTCTTCCTATTTACAAAGATATTTATCTTGTTTTGATCATGACTTATTAACTTAGTCTTTTTTCTTTTAAAACTATTAATCTAGCATTATGAGATACTTGGAGTGCACTCTGGGGAGGAGGTGAAAGGGGGTATTTTTTTTCAGTTATTACATGTCAGTGTTTACTTTCAAGTGAGCTGGAAATTCATCTTTAGAGCCATCTTCTTTTATTCTCCTTTTTTTGTTTTATAAAGATTGATTTTTATTTATTTTTGGCTGCGTTGGGTCTTCGTTGCTGCGTGCGGGCTTTCTCTAGTTGTGGCGAGCAGGGGCTACTCTTCATTGTGGTGCATGGGATTCTCCTTGCGGTGGCTTCTCTTGTTGTGGAGCACGGGCTCTAGGTGTGTGGGCTTCAGTAGTTGTGGCTCATGGGCTCAGCAGTTGTCGTACATGGGCTCTAGAGCTCAGGCTCAGTAGTTGTGGCGCATGGGCTTAGTTGCTCTGCAGCATGTGAGATCTTCCCAGACCAGGGATCGAACCCGTGTTCCCTGAATTGGCAGGTGGATTCTTATCCACTGCACCACCGGGGAAGTCCCCTTTTCTCCTTTTTAAATTTAAAGCACATCATGTGCATCTGTTTTAATTTGTACTTCTGATTACTTAGGCTAAGGCTCCATTCATTCTTTCAATTATACAAGCTTGGTGTGTTATTAAGGATAGTATACAATATGGAATGGCAAAAATTGAGATCATGCATAGGATAAGATTTAATAATTTCAAATATGTGTCATGTGGCTTTTATTAATGGATACTATAATGATTAGGATTTGACCAAGAGCTGGAAAAAACACATATTGACTCCAGTTTACCCTTCTTATTTACTCTAAAGCTGGATGGAAGTAACAGACTATTTAGGGTCACTCTTGTTCTAGTTTGCTATCCCTCTGGAAAACTTTGAGCTTTGAAATTCATACTCTATTTAATAAAACTACCAAAATTATATAGCAAAAGTCAAATGCAATATTAATTAAAATGTAGGTTTCCTAACTTATCTTTCTACCTTCAGCTATTCCTGGATGATTAGAGCAATTATTTACGTAGGACTTTCTCTGATTATGACAAAGAGGGCAAGAAGTTCATTTAATTAGAGGCCCTCTGAATTTTTATAAATCACTGGCTTTTCAAATTTCTGCATTAGCTTTGGAGAAGAGGCACCAGTGCAATCCCAACATTCCTCTGGCACCCCCCTTCACAAGATGTTAAGTGTATTGATAGCTCTGTTGATTCTACCCAAAGAAACCAGGTAAAGCTGAGAACAGTGGGGACTCTACAAAAGGGTGGATTAGAGAAATGAATGTCAACCAGCTCTCATCTCTTTTACTCTTTCCTGTAGTGAGCAGATTACTATTTACCAATGCGCTGATTCTAAAGCATATTCTTTCTTTTCTCCCCACTTCTTTATTTTTTCTTTTGTGGTATGCGGGCCTCCCACTGTTGTGGCCTCTCCTGTTGCGGAGCACAGGGTCCAGACGTACAGGCCCAGCAGCCATGGCTCACGGGCCCAGCCTCTCCGCGGCATGTGGGATCCTCCCGGACCAGGGCACGAACCCATGTCCCATGCATTGGCAGGCGGACTCCCAACCACTGCGCCACCAGGGAAGCCCTCTCCCCACTTCTGATGTCAGGATATCTTATCAATGGCATCTTACTATTACTATTGACCAGAAATGGATAAATTCCTAGAAACATACAACTTACCAAGGCCAATGATGAAGAAATAGAAAATCTGAACAAATCAATAATGAGTAAGAAGACTGCATCAGTAATCAAAAATTCCCCCCCGCCCCCCAGAAAACCTGGGCTAGATGCTTTCCCTGCTGTCATTTAAAGAAGAATTAATACCAACACTTCTCAAACTTTTCCAGAAAATTGAAGAGGAGGGGACACTCCCAAACTCATTTTACAAGATGAGCATTCTCCTGATACTGAAGTCAGATAAGGACACTACAAGAAACAAAACTACAGGGCAATATCCCTGACGAATGTACATGTAAAAATTCTCAACAAAATGTTAGCAACCTGAATCAACAGCACATTAAAAAGATCATACCCTGCAGTCAAGTAAGATTTACCCCTGGGATGCAAGCATGGTTCAACCTATGCAAATCAATAAATGTGATATACCACATTAATAGAATGAAAGATAAAAGCCATATGATGCAGAAAAATAGATCCATAGGAAGTGTTTGACAAAATACAACTATTTTATGACAAAAGCTATCCACAAACTGGGTATAGAAGGAACATACCTCAACATAATAAAAGCTATATATGACAAGCTCACAGCTACTGTCATAGTCAATGATGAAAAGTTAGACTTTTCCTGGGCTTCCCTGGTGGCACAGTGGTTGAGAGTCTGCCTGCCGATGTAGGGGACACGGGTTCGTGCCCCGGTCCGGGAAGATCCCACATGCCATGGAGCGGCTAGGCCCGTGAGCCATGGCTGCTGAGCCTGCGCGTCCGGAGCCTGTGCTCCACAACGGGAGAGGCCACAACAGTGAGAGGCCAGCGTACCACACAAAAAAAAAAAGTTAGACTTTTCCTAAAAGTTAAGGAATAAAGAAGAGTGCTCATCCTCACTTTCCCTATTCAACATAGTTCTAGAAGTCACAGCCAATGCAATTAGGAAAAAAAAATCCAAACCAGAAAGGAAGAAGTAAAATTGACTTTGTTTGTAGATGATATAATCTTAAATAGAGAAAATCCTAAAATCTCCACTGAAAATCTGTTGGAACTGAAAAATAAATTCAGTAAAGTTGTAGGATGCAAAATCAACAAACAGAAACCAGTTGTGTTCCTATACACTAACAAAAAACTATCTGAAAAAGAAAGAAAACAATCCCATTTAATAGCATCAAAAACAAAACAAAATACATAGAAATTTAACCAAGGAGGTGAAAGATTTATACATAGAAAACTATAAGACTTTGATGAAAGAAATCGAAGACAAAAGTAAATGGAAAATATCCCATGTTAATGGATCAGAATAGTTAATATTGTTAAAATGTCCCTACTACACAAAGCCATCTATAGATTCAGTGCAATTCCTATCAAAATTCCCATGTCATTTTTCACAGAAACAGAAAAAAACAATCCTAAAATTTCTATGGAACCACAAAAGACCTCAAATGGCCAAAACAATCTTGAGCGAGAAGAACAAACCTGGAAGCATATTACTTCCTGATTTCAAACTGTACCACGCTATAGTAATCAAAATAGTATGGTGCTGTTGTAAAAATAGACACATAGACAAATAGAACAGAGTCGAGAGGGTAGAAATAAACTTCTCATTATATAGTCCACTAATACTTGACAAGGAAGCCAATAATACTCAATGGGGAAAGGATGATCTCTTCAATAATTGGTATTGGGAAAACTGGATAATCACATGCGAAAGAATGAAATTAGACCCCTGCCTTGCGTCACTCACAAAAATTAACTCAAGATGGATTAAAGACTTAAACATAAGACCTGACACCATAAAACTCCTAGAAAAAAAACATAGAGAAGAAGCTCCTTGACATTAGTCTTGGAAATGATGTTTTGGATATGATATCAAAAGAGCAAGCAACAGGGCTTCCCTGGTGGCGCAGTCCTCCTGCTGATGCAGGGGATGTGGGTTTGTGCCCTGGTCTGGGAAGATCCCACATGCCGCGGAGTGGCTGTGCCCGTGAGCCATGACCGCTGAGCCTGCACATCCGGAGCCTGTGCTCCGCGACGGGAGAGACCACAACAGTGAGAGGCCCACGTACCGCAAAAAAAAAAAAAAAAAAAAGCAAGCAACAAAAATAAAAACAAGTAGAGCTACATCAAATGAAATAGTTTCTGCACAGCAAAAGGAACAATAAACAAAATGAAAAGGAAAGCTACAGAATAGTAGGAAATATTTTCAAATCATATTTCTGATGAGGGGTTAATATCCAAACTATATAAGGAACTAACTCATACAACTCAATATCAAAAAACAATCCAAATAAAAAATGGACAGAGGAACTGAATACATATTTTTTCAAAGGAGACATACAGATGGCCAACAGACACAGGAAAATATATTCAACATCACTAATCATCAGGCAAATGCAAATCAAAACCTCAGTGAGGTGTCACCTCACGTCTGTTAGAATGGCTATCATCAAACAGATAAGATATAACAAGTGTTGGTGAAGATGTAGAGAAAAGGGAACCCTTTTCTGCACCATTGGTGGGAATGCAAACTGGTACATCCATTATGGAAAACAACATAGAGTTTCCCCCCAAATTAAAAATAGAACTACCGTATGATTCAGCAATTCCACTTCTGGGTATATACCTAAAGGAAATGAAATTAAGATCTTGAAGGGATATATGCACTCCTATATTCATTGCAACATTATTCACAATAGCCAAGATGTAAACAACCTACGTGTCTATCTATGGATGAATGGATAAGGGTGTGGTATGTATATACACAATGGTATGTTATTTAGTGATGGGAAAGAAGGATATCCTGCCATCTGTGACAATACAGATGAAATATGTGCACATTATACTAAGTGAAATAAGTCAAACAGGGAAAGACCGATACTGTATATCACTTACATGTGGAAGCTAAAGAAGCTGAACTCATAGAGTGGAACGATGGTTGCAGGGGCTGGGGGGTGGGAGAAATGGGGAGATGTTGGTCAAAGGTACAAACTTCAAGTCATAAGATGAATACGTTCTAGGGGTCTAATGTACTGCATAGTGATTATTATCAACAATACTGTATTATATACGTCAAAATTGCTAAGAAGGTAGATCTTAAATGTTCTCACCACAAAAAAGAGGTGGTAATTACGTGAGATGATGGAAGTATTAATAATGCTACTTTGGTAATCAGTTTACAATATATAAGTATCAAATCAACACAGTAAGTATATCTTAAACTTACACAAAGTCGTATGTCGATCATAGCTCTTTAAGTAAAGCTGGAAAGAACTATTGAGCAGGGCGTTGTTGAGCTGCACTTGGCATTGATTATATATGTATAAATGTCTGCTACTTGCTTCTCCTCAGTCCTATACTTTTACTAGTCACCTTTTCCTTTAATAGCAAAACAAAACAAAAGAAAAAGTTGCAAATGCCATTCCACACACTAGACTACAGCTGCCAAACTCTCCCTTTCCTTCCCGATGAAAGGGTATAAGTTGTCTTCAGAGCACACATTATTCTGTTCAGTTCATGCTGTTACAACTTCTCTCTTTTCACCTGGTTGCTTGTGGTTTTTCAGATTATTTTCTTCTCTTTATGCATGAAAGATAAAGCCCTCTCTGCCATTTCTTACACAGAGCTCTGCTGAACCAAGGCTAATACATAAGACAAGCTTTAATGAAGTTTTTAAGGTAAAGGAAACCAATTAAAATACAAAATAACACATGACAGATTCTGTAAATGTACTTTTTATCATGGAATTTATCATGGACTCTAGCCCTCAACTATGTTGCTGGGATTTTACTGTTTCTGGACCTTTTTCTTATCTTCTATGCCAGGACATTGCTTCTTTTTCTAGGTACCAGCAGAAAATTCCAAATTTCTTGTTATTATTAGTCATCTAAATGGCACCTATTTGGCTATACCTAATGGTCCTTGTTGTTCTTTCTTTTTTTTTTTTTTTGGTGGTATGCGGGCCTCTCACTGTTGTGGCCTCTCCTGTTGCGGAGCACAGGCACTGGATGCGCAGGCTCAGTGGCCATGGCTCACGGGCCTAGCCGCTCTGCGGCATGTGGGATCTTCCCGGACTGGGGCACGAACCCGTGTCCCCTGCATCGGCAGGTGGACTCTCAACCATCGAGCCACCAGGGAAGCCCCTTGTTCTTAACTGATAACCAAACCAAGACTTTTGCCTGTTAAAAGAATTATCTCTTTTAGAGATAAATTATTGTCACTCTTTTAGAAAGCGTATACAACTATGATTTAAAAAATACTAAATTGTTTTTAGTATTTAAAAAAATACTAATTTTTTTCTCTTTACCTATTATTTTCATATTTCCAACTGCCTCTAGACTTTACCTCTTGGATGCTCTATAGTTAATAGCTCAAACTGACAGTGTTAAAGAATAAAATTCAAAATGTTGAAAACTAAGCTCATCATAAAGACCTTCAAAACCTCTTCCTCCCTTTTTGTCTCACATCTCAGTGATCAACACCCACCTAATTGTCCAGATGTACAATCTGGGCATCATCCTAGATTCTTCCCTCTTAGTCAGTCCCCAAGTTCAATCATGATATTTTATCCATTCCACATGGTAGAAATTTCTGGAATCTGATAAAGTTTTCTTCACCTCTCCTGTCTTTGTGTAGGTTAGTATCAGCTATACATCTCAGCTCCATGTCTCCATTATTTTTTCCCTCCAATTGAGTGAGTTTCTGGAAGGCAGAACCCAAGGTTGCCCCATGATTTCCACCTCCGGGTGTTTGCAGCTTGTATAATCCCCTCACCTCGAGTTTGGTGGGATCTGTGACTTGCTTCATGATAACAGGGTAAATGATATGAATAACAAGAATACGGCAAATGTGATGGGATATCACCACTTTTTAATTGAAGCCTTGTGAGACCCTAAGCAGAGGCCCCATCTAAGTCATACCTGGATTTCTGAGCCACAAAACTGTGAGGTAGTAGTGTGCTTTGTTTTACACTGCTAAGTTTTTAGAAATTTATTATGTAGAGATAGATAGCTAATACATATTTCTTACGTAAACTATGTGATCAGGTTACTCCTCAGCAGAAAAAGTCTATTAATGACATCATTTCCCGCAGAACTAAGCCAAGACTCTTAGCAAGACCCTTCCCTCCCTGACCCTTCCCTAGATTTCTATGAATGCTGAATTTCTGTTAGCTTATTGAATGAGGCATTTTCTCCTCTTTAGATCTTTGCACGTATTCCTCTTTCTACTTTGACTGTTTTCCCCTGGCTGCTTCTCTTTCCCTAATGGACTTCCTTCTTTTGTTAACTAATTCCTTCACTTCAATTCTGGTTTAGATATGACTATTTCTGGAAAGCTTTCTCTGACCAAGGAAGCTAGAGGCACCCTTTCCTTGTTTTTTCTATCAAAATGCTTTCCATACATCATTATAATTGCTGGTTTAATTGTCTCTTCTTCTCACTGGAGTCAATAAAATATGAGAGAAAAGATCATGTCTGTTTTGCTCATAAATTGTCTATCCTCTGCATCTGACCCAGAGTTAAGGCTCATTAATTATCTATTTCATGAATAAATGAATGACTTACTACAAACTAGAGACTAAATTTGGCAAATATCACATGTAGTGCCAATAATTAGAACCACAGGACACTGTCTTGATGGGGAGTCACAGGAGCATCTGTATTATGCAGCCTTAAGGTGATACCTAAGGCGCAGACCAGTTTTCCATCCTCTCCTATCTTTCCTTGTAGCCTCAGTTAGCTTTTTTCCTTGCCTCTAAAGCTTCTTACATCCACTCTGTTCTTTGGTGTTCTCCCTACTAAGGCAGTATCCATTTCTCCTACAAAGCCATGTCCATACATCCTTTTTTTTTGTTGTTGTTACAATTATCCATAGTAACAAAAGCTGGGAAGTTGCAAAACTTAAGTAGTCTGATTTATATAGCTCATACCGTCATAGTCCGTGATGAAAATTTACAAATTCCCTTTTGGAATAATAACTGGAACTTCTAAAAGTTTCCTTTCTAGTCCACTTTGTACCTCTAACTTTTGAGTCTATTCTACAGACAATACTCAATGAAACATCCATCCTTAAATTCTGATTTCAAAGATAAGGATGTACAGATTCTTTCTCTTTTCCTGCCTTTACAATAAGAAATCAAAATAGATCGTTAAGTGACTTTTTATCTTAATGGATAATTTGCATCTCTGAAGATTTCTGTTTTATCAGGACCTCTACTTTAGCCAGAACAATCATTTTGAATCATTTGTCTTGAACATTTCCTGGAATTGCTGCTAAAATTTATTACAAATGGTCTTTCTAATCAGAATGTACTTAGAATTCTTTGAATAAACTGTGATTTTAGTTATATCTCAGTGATATTGTGATGATGGCATTATATTAAAGAATATAATTAACTAGCATAATTAGGGACAGATAGAACTACTGTCAAGCATATGATTTACCCCCCAGTGGTTAGAAATTAAAGGGCTATTAAATTAATAAAGTGATGAATTCACATTTGAAAACAATAACATACTTTTCTATGAAATATAAAGAGAAAAAAATCACATTCTTTGTTATACGAGCAGAATGAACTATTCTCCCTTGGTAACTAACTGTGATGGTATTACAAATCAGTCAGGTCTGGGAAGGACATGTTAAATCAGAAGTAAATAAAAACCTCATTACAAAGAATTCCCTTTCCTATATGTTATTCTTGCAATATTTGAAAAATAAAAAATACTTATCTTAATCTTCTAAAGTGTCAAGGGTTTCATACTACAAAATAAAAATTACATATCTTATTTTTATTACTATCAATTTTTTATTGGTGACATTTTTGAATGTTATTTTTCTTTTTGACACTTACCAACATCTGATAGTCTAGCCAGTAAGATATTGTGTTTCCTTCTTTCCTGTTTTAATAAATAAATATAGAGATGCATATTTTACCCTGCCTTTAGTATGAAGGGCCTTCTGTGCCATGATTTATTTTATATATATAAAAGAGCCCTGGCCAGATCATGAGGATTATATTTTTAAATGACAAAGGGATCAGTGTGAGTACCTTTAGTTTTCTACTTTGAAAATAAATCATGTGAGTCAGATTTCTTAAACCACATGCTAAATTAAAAATATCATCGTCCTGGTAATGGATATTAAATAGCTTATTGATTTAGTTTCAACATTACCATTTTTTTCCCAGAGGATTCAAATACCCTCAATTGTGATTTGTAGGCAATATGCTAAGTATTGATTGCTACTGTTATAATCTGTATTGTATGTTCATTACTTAGCATAAAAGAAAACAAAAACCCTACTAGAGTAAAATCCATTTTCAGATTGTTGTGATTTATTTTTAAAGAAAGATTTCAAATAATATTTTATTTGAATATATTCACTGAGCACATATTTTATACCAGACTCTCTGCTACCTATTGCAGATTTCAAGCCGTATGGGACATGATTCAAGCACTGATGGGACTTTATAATCTGGAGAAGTAGTAAAATTACTCTGATGAAAGGCAGTTCATAACCTCTTAAGTAGTTTAAAATGTGCATACAGAGGAAAAGGAATGCATCTAACTATGACAATTCAGGAAGTTGCATCGAATCAATGGTAATCTGAACATTCATGGCACCTTAAGAGAAAGGGATGGGACTTCAGTGGATGATTGTGGGAGGATGGTGACAATTCTAGGTAAAGAGAAAGGCTAAAAGCAAAGACATAGAAGTGGAAAACGTTGTGGAATGGTAGATTTCATTAACTGGTTGACACACAAGTTATTTGCTCTGAAGTAGCATTTAAATGAATCATTTAAATATAATGGACAAAGCCTTATCCCAGCACATAAACAGAAAAGCCTGTGTCAATGGCCTGATCCAGTATTTCCTGAGACTTAATCAAAAGAAATCCATGCTTTCTACATGGTAAGAAATCCTTGTTTGTGTCTATAAATGCATACTTAGGCACAATTATAGAATATCAATAAAAAATGCAATAATCTATGGACTGACTGGGCATTTAGAAGTCAACAGTTTGGTACTCAAACCCCAATTCTGAATTCACATCCCAAATCTTTCACAGGTTCAGACTAACACCAAGGCCTAATAACCCCATCTTGGTTGTTGTAGGACAAACCAAAATGTATGCCAGTTGAACAGCTGTTTTGAAATCTGTTACTTTGGAGACCCCAAGGGGCTTTCTGACCCCTAATCCTGCTGAGTTACAATGGATACCCTAACTGATGTCTGTGTTTCCAGTTCCCTTGTAAAGCAGGGTAATAGATGTCAGGATGAGGCAGGATATTAGCAAAGGTCATTAGCTATACTTATAGGATTGGAAAACATCCAATTGTCAAGCAGAAGTGTGGCACTTGAACCAACACTATATCCTTTTTCCACGTGGCAACTTCCTTGCTTTCTCATGGGGAAAGAACATTGAAACATCACATAAATTGGCTTGTTAAATGTAAAGGGATATGCAAATGCACAGTGATCCATCGAAATATCAATGTTCATGATTGTGGTCTGCCTGTGTGTTTTAAAACCATTAGCTGTAGAACAAGCCATTATATAGTAAATTCTGTATAATCAGGAGGTAGTCATAATAACCTAAAACTTCTATTTAGTTTATATTAAATTATGGAGATGGATGTAGTATTTGTACATACCTACCAACCCAAGCTGAGATTTTTTTAAGTTTTAGAAAAAATAATTTGTTTAAAATTCCATTTTTTAACTAATATTTTACAGCTACTATGTCTTTTCACCAAAGTTAATTGCAAATTATTTTACGCTACACAACATCAATTTGTCATGCTGTAGTTGGGCAAATAAAAGTAAGGCTTATGCTTCTCTAAGTAGTAATTTTACAACCTGTATCTGACAATGTCTTTTACTTTTGCCCCATCCTAACTTCCCTAGGAAATATTTGAATTTAGGATTCATGCGTTTCTCAGATATGGAAATAAACAATTCATTTTGGCCTGACAAAAAATCATTAAGCTATATTCAGATTACCTAGTGAATAACTCACTTCAACTGAGTGGAAAGTAAATTAATTGACATCAGGGTTCATGAGTCCTTGCTTCAAATAGCTAACCTAATTAGGATCACTAGTATTTTATAGTAAGCTAGAGGTATGTATGTTTGCCAAATGGCATATTCATTCTTGACAAGTTCTTTTCATGTGAAAGCAACAAGATTCAGAAAGTGTTAAATCTAATTAGGATATAAATCTCTGGCAAAATTGCAATATAATATATGTTATGATCCATAATTTTACCTGAAATATTTTTATTATAAAGATTCTGGTTTCAACTTATATTAAGACTGAACTCTACCTCTACCATCTCCTTTTTAGTAATTTCAACTAATACAAAATCAGTTGCTATCCTTTCCCTTTTGCTCATTGTTACTTCTTGGAGAAGCTATTATTTATGAGTTTATAATGAATGAGTCTGGAGTTCTCACAATATCCACCATGGTAAAATTGGTTAATTTAGTAGACATAATTTTAGCTATGAAACATCAACTTATTTATTAGCCAACACTGTGATGTCCCAAGGACAAGAGTCAGGTCTTTTTTGTCTTTGTGACTGAAGTCCATGCTAAGCATAAGGCCTGCCACATGTTAGACACATAATTTGAATATTCAAAATACCAGAGGCACACATGTTTAGCCTATTTCATGATATTTCTGAACCCATATAGGCTCAAGACAAAGCTGTCAATTGTCTTACTAAAGTGATGGGTAATTATGTAGTCACCAGGAAGTAATTTAGAAAGAAACACTTTTAGACGTAAGTTCAAGTCTTTGTTTCACAGATAAGGTCTTTTAATGTTTTCTGCTTCTTAGGTTGCTCAATTTCAAGGGCTCACTTAGAGAAAATACATTTCCTGTACTTCTACTTCAAGATAGCAGCAGTGAGAGTCTCTAAAAATTGGGCTTTATAAATTATTGTACATGGATAAGAGCTTGATATTGGCAATGAAAATCTTTGATGAATTATCAATGACCTGATGTATATAATTACTCATTTCACAGTCAGTAACATAAATTGGAAAATATATTCTCTGGAACGAATAATCTTTATTATAAATATATGACATTTGCTTATGAAAAGCCAGCTTTGAATCTGGTGCAACACAGGCTTATTTTTCTGCTTTTAATTTATTTAAGATATTTAAAATATAATTTCACCCAAGAGAGTATTTTATTGTTATAAATAACATTGTATCATATTTCAAATAGCACATGATTATGATTAGTCAAATTCAGTAGATAGAATTCACTTAGAATTGTTATATTTTTGAAATGACATGCTAAGTCATTTCAAAGGATAATTTACCCTAGAAAATAGGGGAAAAAAGTTCATTTACAACAGCATGCTAGTTTAATATTGTTTCAGTTTAACATTTTAACTCATCTAACCATATGCCTTTGTCTCTGACTCAAACAAAATAAAGCAGAATGAATAAACAACGAAAATGACAAATTCTTTTTTTGTAGAATTATTAAGGAGAGGAAGGTATTTTTGTTTGAGTCGTTAAGCTTAAGGTATCTTTGTTTTTTCAGTGAATCTCAATCGTGTGTAAGTTGTTGGTGTAGGTGGTGCTTGGGACAGAGATGAACCTGCCTCGGTCCCGCAGAGAGTTCACACTATAGGAGGGACGCTTGCATACACATAACAATATTAATAGGCAGACTGTAAGGGCTTGATGGGGCCACAACAGATACTGTGAAAATGTGATAGAGAAGAATATGAAGTTATGTCAGGGAAATCAGAAAAAACTCCTTGGAGGAGGTAGGGTATGAGTAATAATATTTGTAAGGATAGTCCAATATGGAGTATGTTAAGCAAGTGAAAACTATGATTCAGATTGGGAAAAAAAACCCCAATGCATGTGTATTTTGTATTCTTCGTTGGGACAAACAGCAATAAAGAGATATATAAATCATTATTTTCCAAAATCTAGCTTCCTTGGTGCTGAAGCAGCATAATTTGTTATTTTCCTAATAAAAAGAATTTGCATATGGTTGGGGAGGGTGAGAGGAAAGAGTTGAGTACACTGTGTTTAAAACCCAATAATTTTCAATAATTGCCACAATTTTCTCCCTACGTAATAATGCCAACTGGAATCAGCATTACCTATGAAGTACAATGGTGGAAAATGTAATGTGTTTTAGTCTAATTATTATGCTTTAAGCCTTTAGATAAAAAATTTATTCAAGCAAGTGCGGTTTTACTGTGTTCAGTCTATCAAGCAGAAAAGAGCGTGGTTCTTAACAAGTTACACTAGAGGAATACTTTCCAAGACCAGAATAAGTACGTTATTTGGTCAAGTTCATTTTTTATGTACTTCTGCTTTCAGAACTCATGCCTCCCAATTTTTAAGCAGTCTTATGAAAACTAAAATATTTAACAATTACTTATTTCCCAAATTCCTATTATATCTAAAGTATCATAAATTGTTCCTAACCTAACCCCAATATTACAACTACTTAAAGAACAAATAAATTGCGCTCATTCATGCTATATGTAGAAAACATGATTGCTATTTAGTTTTTCCTGGTCTTTAGCCTGTGATAATTCATTGTATTCAATAGTTTCACTAATATCAATAGCTTCGATCTCCAAGGAGGAAGAAAATATGCTTATCCCACTTGAATAAATATAAGAATAGTTATCAGCTTTCAACATACATTATTTCTCTCCAGTATTTTAAAAATGGTCTCGTTTAGTGTTTCATTTGATTACCATTTATATATACATATATATTTGTTTATAAATATATAATTTATGTATATACATATATGCATACACCTACATATATGCATACATACTTATACATATAGATATACATAACATATAAATATGTATGTATATATGTAGGTGTATGCATATATATAAATCTATTTTAATATGTTATAAGTAATGAATATTTATATTTTTCATACAAAACTTGGAAAGTTTGGATAAGCATGACAGATAATATAAAGGTCATACATATTCCTACCATCCAAAGATAACCAATCTAGACATTATATTAACCCAGGTAATGCAAATGGAAATCTAGTATTAGAAATGGTATTTGATAACACAAGACCAAATGTGTTAAATCAGCTTCTTTATGTTTAAAATAAATTAAGAAGCAATTTTGGGCTAATTTAGATTAATACGGACTAATGTTGTGTAGAATTTCCTTCCTGGTAGAAAATTTGACCACTGTCCCACTATGCAATGATCAAAATTGCTTTAAGTGTGGACCAGCTAATTTTCACAGACGTAATGACACTTTTATCCCAGCTGTATGTAATTTATTGTAATTACAACTTCTATCTAATGAACAATATTTCTGACTGAAATGCATTGACTTTCAACTTTCCCATTATGGCATACTGTTTTTGTGTGTTTTTATCTTCTGTGACACGTGTCACAAATAATATGTTATTAATAGAAGTGAAAATACTTACAAGTACTATTCAAAAACAACTTAAAGCTCACCCTAAAATGATGTCATTCTTACTTTCATTCAAGTGTCCTTTCTTGAGGGTAAAAGAAGGAGCAACAGAAAGAGATGGAATGCAGTTTAATCCACAGCATGTCCTAATAACGCCACAGCTGTTAATATATCAATTGTATTGACAGTTGCTTACCAGTAGTGGTAACTAATTATTACAGTGCTGGGTGTTCTGTTAAAATCTTGGAATGCTCATTGGATTACATGTGCTCCTTGCGACTATTATGTCATATGTATTGCAGTAGGAAATTCACTATTCATGAGTGCTTTTCAGAAAGATTGAATTTTGAAGGAATCAATACACTGAACACAAGAGTTGTTTTCACAGTGTTCACCATCCCTTTCTGAATTCAGATCAGGCTATTTTAAGGTGTGTCCCAACTGAAATGTGGAGATCAGGCTATTTTAAGTTGTGTCCCAACTGAAATGCGGAATGATCCTGGATAAGAAATAGCATGATGGTGCTTTTTAATGTATCTTTTTAAAAGCAGAAATATTATAATATTTGACTTGTTAGTCTTTTGTAATTTAATCTTATTTTCCATTATATGGCACAGAAATAACAAGTGCTCCCTCATTTTGAGGTAATGAGACAGAATGCCCTTCATGCCTCGTGTGATTAAGTCCCCCAAAGTAAAGATGATTTCACCAGAAATTTTAATCTCTATGTAAATCAAGCCATGGCACATGGTAAAAGGTAGTCCTTTCCCCTCGGACAAAAGAGGCCAAATAGTGGCCAACTGTGTGTTGGTTTTCTCACTACATTCATTACTTAGTCATCTTTCGGACGGCCCTTAAACTTAGTGTCCCTTATTACGTTGAGTGATTTTCTGGCCAGTGTGGTAATCTCCTTTTCTCACCTTGGGTGTTACACCTTATTCTACATCCAATACTGTATTAATGTAAAATTTGAAATTTATTTCCTTGCGGCAAATTATTGGATACCTCAATAGAGTTACATAGATCTGTTCAGATTTTCACCGGATTTTCTCGAAATAACATCTGCGTGTTTGTTTTGTTTTTTTTTTATCTCTTAAAAGCACAACTTGAAGAAGTGTTCCATAAAAAGCAAACCAAGCTATCTCCACAAAAATCACAAGTCCCCAGATCCTATGGATATAATACCTATTTTTGTTAAGGCACATTCAGATGAAGAGAAAAGACTTTTCTTGAAGGATTCCTATAGTAAGTGGGAAATAAAACTACTTTCTTTTTTGTGTGTACACATGACCTTTTCTATCATATACACAGTATCCTAGATATGATTGCTGTTTCTCTTATTCCCTTGTCTCCTAGATTTAAAATATTACTCTAGAATACAGCATTTGATTTTCTTAGAAATTTCATTTATTTCAAACTCATTCTGAATTGATGGTAAGTTCATGTCAGTTCAAGAAATATTTATTAAATGCCTTTATTTATGTACCAGCTATTATTCATGGCATAGGGTATGCACTACCCTCTGCTCTTACTATCTAAAAAGTTTTTAATTAAACGTTTTAAAAGTTATCCCACTGAACATGTTACAAATCAAGTTATAGAAATGCTTGTGACTTATTTGCTATAGTTTTATGATTTACAAGTAGCATAGAGAGAGCCTTTAAAAATTGATAAGTGATGGCTTTGTAAAACAGAGGTTTACTCAAACAGAAATGAAACTGTCTTAAAGTGCAAATACCGTTTCAAGCAATTTGGCAATGTCTTGACACTCCCAAGGAAAGACTAAACATCTCTCGTTGACAGTTAAAGATGTTGAACTGGAATATCCAAGTTTAGAAACAGAAATAGTGCCAAATAGCACAGTTCTGAACACTGAGCAGATGCTCCATAAATACTTATTGAAGCAGACTGCAAAGAATCCCCTCTTACCTTTAAAAGGGGAATTTTCCCCAATATGATCCCAACAACTGTGCTTTTTACCTCTTCTATCATCTGTTTTTGCTTGGCTACAACCACAGTTACTACACAGGCACATATTCAAAATTATGGGGTGTTCAGAGACTGAGGGGGTGCCCAGATTATTTATATCCCTCCAATTAGTACACAAATAACATATCCCTAGGTGTTTCTAAGGTAACTGTGTGATTGTGAAATAAATTTCATACCATTAGACTTGTCGTTTTGCAAAAGCAAATACATCTCATATGATTTTATATGATTAAAAAAAGAGTTATCAATACAGTTAGTACGTGAAGTAAATTTATAGTCCATATAGCTCAACTTTATTATTTTAGATACCTTATATTTAACAAATTTGTATGACATTTTTTTTCATCAAATTCTTTCCTTTTAATCTAAGTGACTCTTGGCTATTTCTTGTTTAAAAAAAAAAATCTACCCATAAAATGTGAATATTTAATACTGCTGGACAACTTTAAACAATACTGTAAAGGGAATTCCAAATGAGAATTTTCAAAGTTATTTGCAAATGTCAATCTCAGTGGAATACAAGTAGCCCCTGCATTTTGAAAGTTCACTTTATGCCATTTCACTTTTACGAAAGACCTATACAGTAAGTCCCTAACTTTCAAGTTTTGAGCTTTCAAAGTTGAACATGCATTTGGTTCCAGCAAGGAGCCAGAACCTGTGCCATCCACGTCAGGCGTGAGTGAAATTGCAGCTTGCCCTCCGTCTCCTATTGCTGTCGATCTTCAGCTCTACCATCTCCCACCTCCTCTCCCTCCTCCAGTCAGTAACTCTTGTTTCCTGTTCACTCAGTGCCAGCCCCTGTATGCCTACTGTACTTTTCAAGGTACTGAACTGTAAGATTAAAAGTGTTTTCTTTATCTTTTGTGTTTGTTTTTTATGTATTATTTGTGTGAAAAGTATTATAACCTATTACAGTACAGTACTATATAGCCGATTCTGTTATCTGTGTACCTAGGCTAACTTTGTTGGACTTAACGAACAAATTGGACTTATGAACGTGCTCTGAGAGTGGAGCTTATTCGTATGTAGGGGACGTATTGTATTAGTAGCTGTTTTTTTAACCAAAAGAAATCCAAAGAGGATTTTTGTTTGTCTGATAAAAAGGCAAAAAGTGAAAATAGTATTCAGTGTTTGTTTTGCTGGGAGCCATCATAGAGGCGTGGCCAACCCTGAGCAGCCCTGAGAGTGGCACCCCCAAGCTTCTCCAGGAACTACACTCAACATGTCAGCATCAGGCCGCAATACACTGAACTGTGTCTGTGAGCATCTGCTTTATGTCAATTTAGTATACTAAGGTAATGGCTTCTTTGCTCTATGTCATTTTGGCTTACTAAAGGTTTCATAGGAACACTCTACTTTCGAATAGCTGAGGAAACCTGTATGTGACTAATGTCCTAAAGTGATAACTGAAGGTAGACTGAATAGGTGTTTGTGTGTGTGTTGAGTTTTATTACCTGTGTGTTGGTAAATAAAAGTAGTTAAAAAAAAATTAAACCCATGGATTTCCAACCTGAAATTTGGATGATACGATACCAAAATTGTTTAAAAAGTAAACAATAAAGAAAAGCACAAATTTTTCTCTATAGAAGAGAAGGATAGCTAATATTTATTGTGTGTTAGTTGTGTCAATTATCCTATTGTTCTGTTTGCCTTACAAATGCTTTTTCTTTTAATTACAAAGGGTGATTTTACCCTCCATTTTACTCTTGAGGTCTCAGATAGTTGTATGGGTACCTGTAGGCTGTATGAGTAACTGCAGCTAGTCATTGGAGCTAAGACTGAAACTCTGGTCTTTTTGTCTCTAAGACTCTTGTTCTTTGAAGTATCCCAAGGAACCCCTTGAAATGTAAATATATGAATCATTGACGAGCCTATACTTATTAATAGGTCCCGGGGTCTAGATGTATTAATTTTTTAAAAGTTGGCTTAAAATTTAAGTTTGACAGAAATACTTTAATAACAAAATCTTGCAATTAAACCTTGAATAGGTTTTAAAGGCTGGAATCCTAGGTTTATAATGCAGAATATTCAGATGTTAATATTTTATGTTGATCACCACATCCTCGTGATCTGATTATAAGAGCAAATTTTTCTGAGGAAAGGACAGTAGTCAGGCAGTAAAGCAATAGTCAGGATAAGAAATGAAGAATCCTTGAAAACCTTGAAGCTATATGTGACAACAACGGGTCAACATAGGTGGAAGAAACAGAGAAACAACAATTACGATTTTATCTTGACATTTTATCTAAAACCCCTTCTTGTCCAAAGCCAGGTTTCTTGGTCTGAACATGCAGGCTTCTGCTAATTTGCCTATCTCTTGTACTGAGTTTCCTTTCTAGAAAGATAATTTTAGGAGTTCTATAACACTGAAATCATTTTCACACATATACCATCAGGGAAATTCTGTGTATCAGCCTATTTATTGCAAATGATATACCATATGTAAAAAAAAATCTGCTTTGAAATATTCTGAGTGATTTAGCATTCACTTAGTAAAAGTTGATGACAGCTTGTATATCATATATATACGATTCAAATTTTTATTTCTGTCAGTCTTAGTCAACGATGATTTCTTGTTACTGATTGGGATTGTGTAATCCAAACCTAAAAAATTCATATTCAAAAATTTATTTTATGTCTATGTTGAAATAGTTTAGATGTTCAGCACAGAAGTATGCTTTGAAATCTGTTAAGTGCTTGCTAAAATTAGTCCTATATTTTCCAGTTTTAAATTATGTTCTAAGTTCGTGTTATTTTTCCATTAATTTTGAAAATATTTTTCCTAAAGCGCATGCTATTTCCCCTATGAGGAATTACTTTCCTATTTTTCTCCTTATTTATTTATTTATTTATTTTTTTGTGTGCGGTACGCGGGCCTCTCACTGTTGTGACCTCTCCCGTTGCGGAGCAAAGCCTCCGGACGCGCAGGCCCAGCGGCCATGGCTCACGGGCCCAGCCGTTTCGCAGCATGTGGGATTTTCCCAGACCGGGGCACGAACCCGTGTCCCCTGCATCGGCAGGCGGACTCTCAACCACTGCGCCACCAGGGAAGTCCTATTTTTCTCCTTATTTTGCTAGAATCATTTTAAACCCCACTGCTTTCAGGAAATCCTAACCCAGTTTCTTTAATCCCCTTCTTCTTCTTTTTGTTTTTTTTCTAATTTCTCTAGTGCTTTGCCTATACTGTACTATCAAATTATTAGAAACTATTTTTAATTATACCGAATGGAGAAGTACAACTTTGAAATAACTTCATCTAATTAGAATAGGTTCTTCTCTACGGCCTTACCACCCTGAACACACCCTACCTCGTCTAATTAGAATAGCTTCTTGAAGAAGGAACTTTAGGAATCAAGAGAACTATAGGGAGACTCTGTAAGCTGTGTATATTGTTAGCCCCTTGAGGACAAGGAAATTGTTTTGCATGTAATAGATTTCTAGTGTTCAGACTTCTGAAAATGCTGTCTATCCAGGAGTCTTTTCACACTGAAAACAAAGGCAAATAACTGTATAGAGAGGAAGAGAGTTAATCTTTGGGAAGCAAATCATTCTCCAGAGTTTTTGACTTAGATTATATTGAGGAGTGTAGGATTTTTAATTTTAGTTCTTCGGTACTCCAGCTGAAGGCTCTAAATGATATTGCAGCATAGAGGAATGGGAGGGGGCACTGCTTGAAGCAGATAAAATGGCTGTACAGAGAAGTCTATGTAGAGTCTTTGTGTTTTTTCTACATGTTTCATGCAACTGTAGAGAATTTCGCAATATAATTATTTTATGATGACATTGATGGCAGTTTTATAAAGATTATATGATAATAAATGTATATCATATATTATTATATATAGTAATACATTATAATGAAAAATTTAACTATGAAACTTTAGATTATATATAATCTTAAAATTAATATTTTGAGTGTTTATGAACTACCAGCTAAATCTTGAATTAGTATAGTTACTATTTCTGATACAGAGAAAGAAACAGAGTTGAAATTGTTTTGAAGAAGATAGCATTCTCCAATAAAATCATGAAGATCTATGGTGCTATTAGTCAAGGTAGAATATGAGTTGCTGTAAAGAGATTCCAAAGATAATGGATTAACAAAGTGGAAATTTATTTCCTCTGATGTAACAGTTTGGCATCTCAGGCTTCTGGAACAACTCTGCTCCACAAGGTCATTCAGGATCTCAAGATTTCTCCATTGTATTATGTCTGTCTACACCTGGGCCATTGGCACCTCCATCTTGTTCAGTGAGAAGAAAGGAACAAAAATGGACCTCCAAGAAAAGTCATTTCTTTTTAAGCAAACAATGTGAAAATTGTAGATAGCACTTTCCTTCCCATTCCGCTGAAGGACTTAGTCACATGGCTACACCTTCAAGGGAGGCTTGAAAACATTTTGCCTATAACTTGGTAACTTTGGGAAAAGAAGTCAATACACTTTGGAACAAAACTAGTAATCTGCTAAAAGGAATATTGTTCATGTGCCTTCTCTCTTTAGAAGCTGTTAGTTCGAGTTACAGTGTTGAAGATTGGGCATAAAACTTGTAATTCATTTAAACATACTTTTCTCCTGGGATGCCATTTTGAATTAAAATATTTAGGAAATCTATTTGATGTTCTTTGTTTCATGTTGTGTATCATAACTGCAATAGAAAAGTAGGAAGTAGGAAAGAAAATGGTCACCTGGAAGACTACAGCCTCTTTATATATGGAATCCAAAGTGAATTGTTTTATATCAATTGGACAGAAGAAAGCTTTTATATAATAAATTTTCTTGAAATATAATAATTATCCCCTTTAGCTCTAAGGTAACCCAGGAAAATCACTGTTAAAGGGACATCCTATAATTCTGTATTCAATTGTAAAATAAATAACAGGTTATAATAAGTTATAATTAACTTTTTGTGACTATGTTTCACTGTCATTCATAGATGTTCCTGAGTCTGTCTTTGAAAACTATTAGTTCCCATGCTTGTTTTTAGCATGAAAAAGAGTCATTTGGCAACATTTCAGACAGAAATGGAAGTTCTAAAATAATAAAATACATCCTTATGCTTTCTATCTAAGCTGACTCAACTCTAGTGGTAAAAACAAAGGTGAAACCATAATTAGTTGAAATGACTCACAGAAAAATAATAAGAAAGAAAATTTGGAAAATTAATAGTTCAACAGAAAATAGTCTAATTAGAAAAATCAACAGAATGAGCTCTTACATAACTTAAGACCTAAAAACTAAGTGCAACCCTAAAAATATATGTATGTATAACTCTAAAAATATCTAATAAACCAAATGAAAACTTAAAAGGATAGATTCCACATTCAGATAAACTTTCTACTTTGATATTTAAGGATCATAATCTGCTATATATAGTCTACCAAGAGTTCATCATGAAAAATCAAATTAGCAGAGTCATTTGGGAGAAACCAATCTAGATAACTGAAATTATTCTAGAAACTTCATATGCAGGTATTTTTATTCTCAACATGTACATTAATTAAGTAAGGTAAGCAATTTGGATTTTTATTTAACACAATAATGTTTGTAACTACAGAATCTCTATTTACAAATATATCTCAGAGATATGACAGGTTCAATTTCAGACCACCACAATAAAGTGAATATTACAATAAAGCAAGTCACATGAATTTTCTGGTTTCATAATGAGTATAAAAGTTGTGTTTATACTATGCTGTAGTCCATTAAGCATGCAATAACATGTCTAAGAAAACAAGTATATGCCTTAATTAAAAAGCACTTTATTGCTAAAAGTTGTTAACTATCATCCGAGTCTTCAGTGAGTCCTAAACTTTCTGCAATTGTAATATTGAAGACCACTGATCACAGATCACCGTAACAAATACAATAATAGTGAAAAATTTGAAGAAATGCAAGAATTACCAAAATGTGACAGGAGACTCAAAGTGACCAAATGCTGTTGGAAAAACGGTGCCAACAGATTTACTTGACACAGGGTTGCCACACACTTTCAATCTGTAAAAAAAAATGCAATGTATGCGAAGTTCAAGAAAGCACAATAAAAATGAGGTCTGCCTGTACATGATTCCTGAAGGATAATTGTACACAATAACAAGAGTTGGAATAAATGTACTATGACACTCAAGAAATAGAATAAGGTATAATATATAGTGGGAAATATTACAAAGAAAGGGACTAAACTTTGTTTTAGACACAAGAAGAAATGACCCTTGTCCTTATCAGGACTAATCCCTCAAGTTCTTCCCTCGATCTTCCTCCAGTGCCTGTCTCAGGAGCCCTATCCCACTGGTCAGGCCTTATTCAAGATATTAACTGTTCCCTTTTTATTCCTCTCCTTCTGACTTTTAACATGAGTAGGTTCTCTGTTTTCATGAAGTGGAGGACTTTCACCAAATTTAAGCACCTTTGTATGAAGGGCTTTTACTGTCTTGTTTATCAGCTGTATCCTCATCTCTCAGAACTTGCCCTTCACTGTTCAATAAATACTGAATTAGTAATACAATCTTACCATTGCTTCTTTCTTAATACTAATACTGCTCACATGTATGCCTATACCTTCTGATTCCTTTCATTCACAACCGATTCACTTCTGAGAGCGAATCTGGCGTTCCTCTTCATCACTCAATGGGAAATGTGTTCTCCGCCATCACCCAAATCCTCATGAGTTACAAAAAACTTCTCAGCTCTCATTCTCCTCCAACGATCCTGCTGCACTTGAAATTAAATTGAATTTTTCTAGATTATTTTCTATGTCCATGCTTCAACAGCCATTGCTTGTAGTTCGGTTTCTGATCTTTTGTTCTTCTCTGTATTATAAATAACTCAGTCCCTTTTATGTAGTTGTCTTTCAAATCTAAATGTCTTATTCTAGTATAAGTTGATGAAGCATTATGTATTTATATTTTTTCTACTTAAAATTCTCTCTATCTCTACATTGCAAATTCTTGCTTCTTCACTAAGATTTAGATCAAATAATTAAAGCATCAGCTTCATCATGGAGCCCTTGCTTCATCATGGAAAATCTTGAAGGAGTTTTAAGCAAAGGCTTGCGTTATCACATCCTCTGCTTCCTTTTGCTACCCTAGTACTTCATTATTCCAGTTTCACTTTCTCCAGGATGCACCTGCGAAATTCTACAGCTTTTTCTTTATTTGGAAATTTATAACACTTATTGCCAGCAATGCTCTTTAGATATTTATTACAAAAAGCTTACATAGGGACTTCCCTGGTGGCGCAGTGCTTAAGAATCCACCTGCCAATGCAGGGGACATGGTTTCGAGCCCTGGTCCGGGAAGATCCGGAGCAACATGCCATGGAGCAACTAAGCCCACGCGCCTACAGCCCGAGCTCTGCAACAAGAGAAGCCACCGCAATGAGAAGCCCGTGAACCTCAACGAAAACTAGCCCCCGCTGGCTGCAACTAGAGAAAGCCCGTGCTCAGCAACAAAGACCCAACGCAGCCAAAAAGAAAAAAAAAAAAAGAAAAAAAAAGTTTTCGTGGATTTTTAGTCACACCTGTCCTCTCTTAGTGAATTTTAAGTTTCTTAAAGTTTGTAAATCTTAAAATGGATAGCAAATTCGTACTAGTTTATCGGCTGATACTTCTTGGATAAATTACTTAATGAATAAATGAGTGAAGGAACTCAAATGTTGGCCTCTGCTATTCTTTTTTCTTACAATATAACATAACCTTATGGTTTTGAATCACCTACCTCAGAAATACAGATCTTTAACCAGATCTGCCAGCTGGGCCTATGTACACACAGTCAGCCCAACACTGCTTTCCCCACGTTTCTCTGGCAGTGAGTGAGAGGGAAGCAGAACCACCACAGTGCCTCACCCCATTCCCTACATGTCCTAATAGAGCCCTAACAGTCAGGTTTAAAATCATATATATTTAGTCACCATTATTCCCACCCGACATGTCTTCGTTTCTCTCTCTATCATAATATAAGCTCTTGCTTATAATTTCCTAAGATGATGGAGGGCTAGAATATTTCCTAAAGTAGGAGCAGGAATTCGGTAGCACTCAGTATCCTGAATAAAAAGGATGATTTCTTGGCCTCCTTTATTGTATTAATGTATGCACGCTGATTCTCAATTTTTTCTTGATTGTCAAAGCGCCCATCGTCAGAATAACTTAGGGATTATTTTCTATATTTCAGTAAGAATTGAGGTGGGGGCTTGTGGATAGATGTGTTCATAAATGCAAAATCGGAAATGTTACATTTCCCAGCTCTGGGGGATGGAGGGTAATCAAGACCTGCCTATCACAGCTGCAGCTGTCTGCCAAGCTTTGTCCTCCTGGGAGGCTTCCTGGAAGGCCAAACTAAACTCATGGCTATTGGACTCTTCTGCAGATTTGACAAGAGCTGTGGGCCAATACGGCATTGCATTGCAAGGCTTCCTAGGTGCTTGCGCTTGAATTCCTTCTCTTGCCTACTTTGCCTTTCGCTGACCTATGACTCATTTTGTTCTCAACAAAGGTCCTTGGATATCCCATCTTGCTTTCTGTCTTCCTTGTTCACATCTATCTCCTAGTTTTTACCATTCACAAAGACCCTGATTCTACAAGTTATTCAACTCTATGAAATGAGTCAGAGGCTCACATGCCTATAGGCACTAGGTCGGTGATATAAATAAAGAAATTCGGCTTGAGTGAAAACAGTGGAAAACTAAAGGGGACATAACTGCATTTATTTCTGATTGATGGTTGCCACAGGGGAATATGGGCCAAATATGACCAAATTTAAAAAGGAATTTTTTAAACTCTGCAGACTAATTAGAACATGTTTGTGGGCACCTTTGTCCTGTAGCCGGCCATTTTTTTTTTTTTTAATTTGATACTCTGGGATTAATCCTTGAATTACACCAATACAACTGTAGGGATTTATGTCTCAATGCCAACTTTATTTTAGCCAATTCTCTTACTCTTATTGAGTCAGGCAATTAGGTTTCTCACTGTTCAAAATTATTTTTACCTTCATATTAGAATACCTTTATGTGTCCAAATCAATAATTATTTACTTTAAATTAAACATAATTAGAGTTTATGATACTCTGTTATATGCACCACTTTAGCTAATATTTACTTCAGCTCTGATAATTGGCATCACAGTTGTATTTTTAGATGGAGAAGGGTGATTTCCAGTGTCACAGAGCTGGCAGTACTAAAGACATCCTGTTTGAATCAAGGCTCAGAGCGAGGTCTTCTGTTTCTGATCTACTGAGTTTTCTATTCTGCCACAGTAGTTTCTCAGCTATTACTTTCCAGAGTAATTTACCTTTTTGTTAAATCTTAAATATTGATACTGGAGCTCTGTCCTGTAATTCTCATGCCTTTTTTTTTAATGTCTCAAAAATTAAGATGAAAACATCAGTCATAGGTCTAAAACTCTTAATGATATTCAAGTCATTGACCCTGGTGATGAGATGTGTGCTGATGAAGTTCTCATATCTGAAAACAGACAAGATAAGTCAAAGATCTGATGCATGGAAATTGCTGCATCCTTTGCTTTTGTGCTATAAGAGAGATTTTTAGTAAGAGTCTTTCATTCATAAGATAGTGTTTTATGTTGGATTTTAAAAATTCCTATCCAATAATAATTAAAGCCTTAAGTGAGCACCTATTATGTGCAAGGCATATGATAAATACTTTATAGAATTAACTATTTTATCTTCACAACAACCCAGTAAAGATATTTTTCATATTTTAAAGATATGAAGACTAATACTTTCAAAAGATAAGAGAGTTGCCAAAGAAGTTTGCTTAGTACCTGGAATTAGCCAAACTTGAGGCTAAGGGTACAGTCCTCTAGACCACTTTTTCTGAAGACTTCTGACACCAGCTGCAACTTTGGCAGTTTCCCAAAACCACAGAGAGTTTCTATAATTTGCTAGGACTCACAGAAATCACTGGAACCTACGATATTCACAGTCCTGTTTATGACAAGCACAGGATGCACATGAAACAGATGCCTAGGGTGGAATCTGGGACTGAGAAGGGTCCAAATGTGAAGCTTCTGAGTCATCAGGTATGCTCTATCCTCCTGGCATCAATGTATGGCAACACATGCATGCAATATTGCCAACCCAAGAAGTTTTTATTGAGGCTTCATTATCTAGACAGGATGGATTGAATCTTTGTCCAAATGGTTGAACTCAATATCCAGCCACTCTAGAGGTCAGGCTGATATCACAGTAGCTCAAAACCCCATCTCTCTCTTTTTTTGTTTTCGGCTTGGCCAGCTCCACACCTGAGACATCTCATTAGCATCCACTTTCCTTTCTAGGGGCCCTGGTCAGTGTAAACTTTCAGATGTGGTCCTAGGGGCCCACCATAAATAATAGAGACACTCCTATCACTCAGGAAATTCCAAGGGTTTAGAGGCTACCTTCCAAGAACCAGAGACAAAGATCAGACACATTCCTTATTACACACTCAGTTAATAAATATCAGAATCAAGATTTAATGTTAGATCTGTTGGGCTTCAGATATTAGTATGTGCATTTTCTTCTCATTTGCCTAGCATAGTACCCGACACATAGTAAGTGCCCAATAAATCTTAATTAAATGAATGAACAAGTCAGGTTTTATTTCCTTTTGCACAGACAGATAGGGTAAAATTTCATGGCAATGGTAGATACTCCCAAGGGTGGGTAATTTTGTCATTTTATGAATGATATTCTCAACAGGCAGTTGTTAATTATAAAACCCTTAAAACGAGCTTTTGTCCTCCTGAAAACAGCTTGCTGTTGCTAAATAGAATCACCAAGAGGTGAAAGAGGGGCTGGGAGCGGGTGTATAACGCTTGTGACTCAAGTGATTACAGATGAGACAGCATAAACTGGTTTAAGGCTGTTCTTTTGTGGGAGAATATCATTTCTGTTTTTTTTTTTTTAAGATGTTGGGGGTAGGAGTTTTTATTAATTAATTTATTTTTGCTGTGTTGGGTCTTCGTTTCTGTGCGAGGGCTTTCTCTAGTTGTGGCAAGCGGGGGCCACTCTTCATCGCAGTGCACGGGCCTCTCACTGTTGCGGCCTCTCTTGTTGTGGAGCACAGGCTCTAGACGCGCAGGCTCAGTGGCCGTGGCTCACGGGCCTAGTTGCTCTGCGGCATGTGGGATCCTTCCAGACCAGGGCTCGAACCCGTGTTCCCTGCATTAGCAGGCAGATTCTCAACCGCTGTGCCACCAGGGAAGCCCGAGAATATCATTTCTTAAGAGACGTTACTCTCCTGCGTAATGCTTGAGTGTGATCACATGAGATTTTTCTTTTAAATAGGATATAAGCTCCGCTGTGTCTCTGAAAAAAGAGTACTTACATTGAAGTAAGATAAAAAATATATTATGAAAAGCAAACTAAGAGTCAGCCAGTTAGAGTTTGTGTGTGAACACAATGGAGAAATGTGAGTGAGGAAAATATTTTTGGTGAGGGAAATCAGAATTTATTTAAATTACCAAATTCAAATCTACCTTAAAAATCTCTATATGTTACTTTAAATAAAGGCTCTGATCCAATTTAATTAAATAAACTCTATTAAGTCCTTAGTCAAAAACAGATTATGGGAAAGCATTCGTAAAGCACTTGTCTTTTATCTTTTCTGTTTCATCTATCATCCTTTTCATTTTTCTGGATATTGAACTATTAAAATGGCATTAAAAAGGAAACAAAACCTAACCTGTAATTCAGAGCGCATGGTTCATTTTAAAGTAATAGCCTGCAAAAGAAGAAAGATGGATGGAATAACCTTTTTTGTGTGATATATTCTTGGAAAATTTTCTGACTATATAATCATGAACATGGGAAGTTAAAGAGATAGTATCTCTTTGGGTGTGTTCCCAGACTTCTAATAGTTATGTTTTTTTATTTCTTAGCATATTGAAATTATTTTATTTATGATTGCATCTAAAAATACATCTAAGCATGAGGCTATGCTACTGCTATTTTGTTCACTTTGCCTATGACAAAGCATGGAAGTTGGAAATGTTGTAGTTACTGAACCATATCTCTTACACATTCCACATAATTGTGCATTAACCTAATGCTGCTTTCACTGAAACAAAATGTAGTAATAGTATATTATTAGGAGGGAGTGAACTTGTAATGTCAAAGTAGAGTCATATTCACTTAAATCTCATGTAAATACAGAATTCTCAGGACCACATTTACAAGTGTAACTACAAGAGATTTTAGGTCCTTGAGAATGTTAACTAGAACGAAACATAGTAAGATAAACTCACATATTATTTTACCCAAAATGAAGAATCTGCTTTCCTTTAATGTTCAATATATAGCTTAATTTCTGCCTGTGTTAGCAGATAACCTGTGCGTAGGCCTTTCTGTCAAGCTTCTTTCCTTTATTTCCAGGAACCACAAATCAATTCAGGACTGATTCCTCAGTCCTGACCTTCTGAAATGGCCTTCTAACCATAGTCTTGGACAAACCTACCTTCTACTCTCCTACTGAAGTAGCTTCATAAGTAGGCCTGTATTTTAAAAATCTGTAGTATCATCTCCCTCTGTGAGAAATGGATCTTAGAAACATTCATATATCTCAATATAGAATTTATTCAATAAATACAACAGTCCCCCCTTATTCACAGGACATACGTTCCAAAACCCCCAGGGGATGCCTGAAACTGCAGGTAGTACTGAACTCTATACATATGTTATGTTTTTTCCTATACATACATACCTACAATAAAGTTTAATTTATGAATGAGGCCCAGCAAGAGATTAACGTCAATAACCAATAATAAAATAGAACAATGATAACAATATACTGTAATAAACGTCATGTGAATGTGCTCTCTCTCTCTCTCTCAACATATCTTATTGTACAAATTTGGCAACTTTTCTGTCTTAACTAAGCACTTATCTGCACTATAACATTTGCAGTTTGAAGTGTGACAGCAAAACTAACGCACATTTCTTTTTCCCCTCCACAATTTCACAGATAGAAAATTTGTTCTTACCATAGACCTTAGCAACCTCAACATATGACTTTTATCCTTTCCTTACTAGATAGAGAACTTTCACCTTTTCACTTAAAGGAAACACTTTATGGCTTCTCTTTGGCATATGTAAATTGTCAACATCACTCATCTTGCACCTTGTGGTCAGTATTAAGTAAAATAAGTGTTACTTGAACACAAGCACTGTGATACCTGGACAGTTGATCTGATACCTGAGATGTTTACTAAGTGAAAAATGGGTGGGATCATCTGGACAAAGGGATGATTCACATCCCAGGCGGGATGAAATGGGATGGCAAGAGATTTCATCACACCACTTAAGATGACACACTATTTAAAACGTATGAAATGTTCATTTCTGAAACTGTTCACGTAATATTTTCGGATTGCAACGGACTGGGGGTAACTGAAACCGCTGAAAGCGAAACCACAGATAAGAGAGGACTACTGTCCTAAGGAAAAATAATTATTTTTAAAAATACTATTTTAACAATTCCCCAAATTCTCATTAACTGATGCATCCTGCAATCATGTTTCAGATAACTGCTACCACAGTCGTTAACAGGTATTTATTGCATCGTGCTAGGCACTTTAGAATACAAATAAAGATCTGTTCCCTGACCATAAGCAGCTTGCAAGGTTTATTTTGCTAAAGTGTATGTCTTTAGCCTGAATCCAAATACAAAAAGTAAATTCTCAGTGCTAATGATATGTGATTTGGCATCTGGGGTATGTAACATGGACACACATTGTCCATGGACATTGTGCATGGACAAACGTTGGAGGGAGGTGTATTTTAACAACTAGGAGTATGTGTAAGGGAGGGAAAAAATATGTTTTTCATGTACGCAATTTAGGTTCTCTGGCTGGGACCTTGTAAGTTAGACTATTGAAAGACAGATTAACAAGAGAAAAACAAGCAGAATTTTATTAACATGTGCATTACACATACTCATGGGAGCATGTGGTGATGAGTAACCCAAAGGGGTTGTTAGCGTTATGCTTAAATACAGTCTTAGGCTAAGCAAAGCAAAAGGGGTTTGGAACTTCTGGATGGAGGAAGCAAGTTGTGGGAAGGTGACCAGGAAGAGTACGGTAAAGACTGGTTGTTTAGTAAGGTTTGTTTTGCAGATTTAACTTGGTGCCTTCTCCGTTAGTAAGTTATTAAGAGTTCTTCTCCTTCTAGGCTAGGAGAGGGAGAGAGATACCTTTACAAATGTAAATTTCCTTTACTAAAGAAAAACTTAGGTACTGTTTTTAGAGCTTTTTCTGCATCCACCTCTTCTTCATGGCCCTTAGCTCAAAAAATCCATATGCCGAAGAGGCATGTTTTGGGGTAACATATTCTGGTACCCTTCATATGGAACTGGTAGAGTTGTTTGCCAGTTTGTAATGAAGGGGCATAACTTTGGCCCAAACAAAGTTCACCAATTAGAGTTTAATTCATCTTTTTTTCACTTTTATTTTCACAAGAGGTAAAGGATTTTTAAAATTTCAATCTGATTTTACATATGTGTTGCGTCCATTAAATTTATCTGAATCACTTGAAAATGAATAGAGAAATTTTGATTCTACACAGCTGATTGCATATACCAAACTACAACTGAATATTTAGCTAAAATGACTAATAGCATAATATAAATGTATGTGGCAAAGAGAAAGGAAACAGAAAACTTGACAGTTTCTATTGCAATATTTGAAAGTTTATCTTATGCAAAATATTCAGAGCAGTCTAGGTGCTTAGTGAGTACTGGCAAAACCCATCTAAACAAAAACAGAATCAATAAATTATATTTAGATCATCACAAAGAAGAATGACACTTCAGAGATTGTTCTTATTATTGCAGTTTTTAGTTGTCATCTTACCAGTAGGAGTAATAAGACTGATGAATATTGCTATTGAGACAAGGTATAATTTTTGTCATATTAAAGGCATATTCTAGATGTTCATCAGACCGTATTAAGTCTGTTCCCTGGTGTTTCTGCTATAGTAATTTTTTCCCATTATTTTTCTGTTGCTAAGAATGCACATTGTGTAACGGTGGTCTCTTTGTGACCACTGGCTGTCAGTGTCAATTATAATTTAAATAGCCCAGGCAAAGAAAATTTAAATTTGAATCAGCAAATAGCTGTCATCAGCACATTACTGAAACAAAGTCATTTAGACTCAGCAGGCTAAAAATGAAAATAGCTGGATTTAAAATAACATATTTTTCTTTTAGTAATCTTGATAAATGTGTTCCTAAGTGAGATAATTAGGCTTTGATTAATCAAAAAATGTTATCCATAGCATGAAATAAATTCAGGTAGGCTTGAGGGATCTTAGTCCCCCGACCAGGGACGAACCCACGCCCCCTGCTGTGGAAGCACAGAGTCCTAACCACTAGATGGCCAGGGAATTCCCATGGGTAGGGAAATAAGAGGTTTAACATAGCAATATTCAAGGAATAATAATAATTTTCCTATGTTTCCGCAAACAAAGCTCGGTTTCTTTTTCTACCTATTAAAACAAACAAACACTGCTGTTTTTTTTTGCGCCACGCAGGCCTCTCACTGTTGTGGCCTCTCCCGCCGCTCCGCAGCATGTGGGATCTTCCCGGGCCGGGGCACGAACCCGTGTCCCCTGCGTCGGCAGGCAGACTCTCAACCACTGCGCCACCAGGGAAGCCCCAAACACTGCTTTTAATAGTGAAAAGGATGCTTTGAATCTCTGTGTAGAAATGCTTTTAGCATCGTTTGTCCAATAGGGGTGATGAATTTGCATTCAGCATCTCAACTCATTTCCCTCATTTTAAAGAACAATGGCTATGGAGAATCAGCTATTGAGTCAGGGGGAGCATAAAGAGTTTGAAGAGGACCAGAATAGGCCACCCCAAATATGCCACTTTGGAATAAGGATTATGTTCAGCTAAAGGTCATTAAAAACCACAGGTGCAAGGAAAGCTCCACCTCCCTGCTAACTGCCCAAAAATAAAGCATAAATTTCCTCTTTTGTAAAGGAACTTTACATTAGTAGTAAAATAAGTTTCCATTTGTAAATCTGTCTCTGTACCAGGAAGAGTGCTCCTCTTGGAGACAACACTTACCACCTGAGAGGCTCCTACCTGCATAACAAGACAACAGTTACTTACCACCCATTTTCTCCCCTCACCTCCCCATAACTTGCCTCTCCCACCCCAAAGCCCCAAACCCCTTTTCCTTTCTGTAGCCTAAAATGGTGTACTAGTCTCAATCATCTGGACTCCTCCATTTTTCTAATTTCTTTTTGAAACTCCCATGCATATACACATAATTAAACTTTTTTTTCCCCCTCTTGTTAATCTGTCTTTTATCAGTTTGGTTCTCAGGGCCCAGCTGTTGAACCTAGGAGGGTAGAGGGAAAAAAGTTCCACCTCTTCTATGAGTTCAAAGCACACATGTTACATAAAAAGGGTGCTTCTAGAGGTTGTCAGGGAGGAGAAAAGGAATTCCTAAAGAAGAAACCCTCTGAGCTGGGTCTTCAAGATTGACTAGTTCTCCAGCAGGCATATTAGGGAAGGACATAAGAGAGGAAAAGCATGTTGTAGTGGCATGAAATCATGCAAGGGCGTGGTATGTTTAACCCATTAAAGAGAAAAACCACAGACCCACAATGACGTCACTTGCGCTAAAAACCCACATTAAAATCTAGATTTAATACCTAACTTAATTAAGGTTTTCACCTTCCTCAGAAATGTAATCTTGATCAACAATTTTCGTATTTTCTGGTAAGCACCAACATGGTGATCTGTCACATGGGCCCTCTCCATCCCTGAGGAAGAAGAGACCATCTGCATGATTAACCCTTGCTGGTCCTTTCCCCCCAAGTAAGATGTCCTGGACTAAAAATAATCCTTTCTTTTCTTTTCAGCTCCCTAACTCCACCCTTCTTCCTATAAAAACCTTCCATTTTGTACAATCCCTTGGAGTGCCCTTCTAGTTGCTAGATGGGACACTGCTGATTCATAAATCGTTGAATAAAACCAATTAGATTTACTCTGTTGAATTTTGTTTCTTAACAAAAGAAAACTGGCTGTAGTTGAGGGTCTCTGGGGTGGAGGGTGTTGGGAAAGCGGTACACACTTCTTAAGATTATACGTGCTCATACAGCATCAAGAAGATAATAAGGTCTTTTGACCTTATTATCAAGAAGATAATAAGGTCTTTTGACCAAATTATGTAAGTGCTTATATGATAAATTTTTATTTTATGACTTTTATATTTTATTAAAGTTACATATATAAATGCTATTAAATGACAATATTTCTATAAAGCTTTCAGTAATAAACAAGTTATTCTTTGTTCCATCGTTCTCCACTACTCCTTTCCCCTCCTGTCTCTACCACTCCCTGGAAGTAACCCTGGAGGTGACCGTCTTCAACTCTTAATTGTTTCCTTTTGCATTTGCTGTGATTGCTCTAAATTCCTAAGTAATATGCTTATGTTAATTTTTAAAATTAGCTTTGTATATTAACTTTTGATTTTTACTATGGAAGATGAAAATTTAATAGTTGTCTTAATTCATTCAGTCTGCTATAACAAAACACCCCAGACTGGGTGGCTTAAAAACAATAAACATTTATTTCACACAATTCTGGAGGCTATAAATCCAAGATTAGGGTGTCAGCATGGTCCAAGGAGGGTCCTCTTCTGGGTCCTAGGTTTCTTCTTGTAGTCTCACATTGCAGAAGGGACAAGGGAGCTCTCTCAGACCTCTTCTATAAGGGCACTAATAATCCTAGTCACCTCCCAAATACCCTATCTACTAATGTTATTGAATGCAAGTTCGTGGGCCCAATGCACAGTGAGGCCAAACAAACCTAAATGTTGGAGTTTGCAGCAGAGAAAGGTTTATTGCAGGGGCAAGCAAGGAGAACAGGTGGCTCATGCTCAAAAACCCTGAACTCCTCAATGGTTTGTGGGGAGAGCTTTTTATAGGCACAATTTGGGGTGAAGGTTGCCGGGTATGTGACTTTCTTCTGAGAGATTGGTGGTGAGGTAACAAGGTGATGATCCAGGACTCATGCTCAGCCTGGGAGCAGGCAGGTTCCTAAAAAAGAACTCAATGATTCTCTATTAGGTATATTCCTGGAGGGAGAACCAGGACCCTCCCTCATTTCTGCACTATGGTTTCTTGACTGCTCCTCCCTTGTTTCTACTTTCCATTTCTTCCCTGATTAGCAACTGTTTGAATCTGCCCATTGGAACTCAGGGAAGGTCAAGGAGGCTGAATGAAGCCTATTTCCTACAAAAAAGAAATTGGGGACATGGAAAGGATTTGTACCCGAAAGGACCCCACAGGGTCCTGCTCTGTTTCAATCAGAGTAGTAGTTTGTGAAAAATCCAATCTCTAATCTAGAAACATGAGTAGATAGAGTTTATATCTACTCTCATATTCAGCCTCATCCCAAATGTGCCTTTTACTACTCTATTCTGTTAAATTTTCCTCCCACCTCTAAGAAAGCAATGATCTTCTAAAATCAGATTCCTTCTTGGCTCATGACTCGATCTTTTCCTGATTCCTGAGTAGACTTCTTTGATTCTAGCATCTTCAGGGACATGACTGGAACTATTTTTAATATTCAAAAAGCATATTTCAAAGCATAAAACCTTTTGTAAAAAACCATATATAGTAAAATCTCACAAGATGAAATTCAAATTTTATAGCCTGGCAATTGTAATAGCTATAACTTCTTAAAAATTAACTTATTCTATGGATTTGACATATTGAAATTTCTATAGGGCTACTCAGGGTTTATAGATATGTAAAACTTGTGGAGTGTAATAAAAATCGGTGGGAATAGTGGACAACTGCAGAGTGAATGCTCCATCTAAGACTGGACAGCCTCTGTTTAGTGCCAGCAGATTTTTGACATGTGGGAATTAAGCCTAATTTTTTCAGATACTTTGAGAGCTAGGTAAAGTCTCTCTCTCTCTCTCTCTCTCTCTCTCTCTCTCTCTCTTTTGAACATGTGGGCAAGTAGCAAATATTTGAAAACTACTGTGCTTGCCAACAAAGTCAAAGGTAGGATTCAGCTACCAGTTGCATCCTCTGCCTGCTCAAAGTTGGTTTATTGACTCTACCCCAGGCAACTCTTCATTCCTGTTTCCTTAGCCTTTCTCATGATATTTACTTAACTTTAAGTATCCTTCCTCTGTACCTATTCAAATACACCATTTTTCAAGTTCTAGGTCAATTTTTACCTTCTCTCCCCTACACTATCTGCTTCAATATCACCCTCCACTGGGATAATATACATTTATTACATGATGATCTAATTTGTGACTAATGGTTAATTAATTTTTTTGCGGTACACGGGCCTCTCACTGTTGTGGCCTCTCCCGTTGCAGAGCACAGACTCTGGACGCGCAGGACACGAACCCGTGTCCCCTGCATCGGCAGGCGGACTCACAACCACTGCGCCACCAGGGAAGCCCTACCTTTAATTTTACTGCTAGTGCTGCCACGATTTTTTAATTAAAGGTGAAACAAACTTTTTTTGTGGAAAAGACCTTAGGATATTGTAGCCCAACTCCTATTATGTAGAGACTTGAAGAGGATAAGTAAATTCCCTAACATCATATTATTAGTTGGTTACAGATTCCAGAGGCTGTTTTAATTGCCTTGAATATAGTAGGTGTTGGATACATATATTCTGATTGACTAAAAATTATCTATCATTGTAATAAAGGCCTTCTTTAGACTTTTGTTACAATTTCTTAACATTTAAACACAAAATCCTAGATTCAGCAATGAAATCATGTTTTATAGAGTGCTATCTTTAAACTATAATCTTCCTCTAAAAGAAAAAAATCGGTTATTTCTCAAAGAAAAAAATCCATAACAATGGTGTGTGTTTGCATTCCATGTTAAGCTGAAGAAAATAAGTGTGCAAATTGCTTTTGTTTATAAAATGCTGTGCCTCTGTTTAGATTTAGGCAGTTTTAACTGAATTAGCCATTTTCCCTTCAGAATTTTAAAGTTGCTTACCCACTGAAAATGTTGGTATTGAATTTTTTTCCCAGGTGACAATTTGGTAGTGATAGATGTTATTTTTTAAATCATGAAATATTTCTAATGAGTAGGAAATTATTAAAATCATATCACATATGCCCATATAAACACTACTCAGATCTAACATAAATTAAGATTTTGCAATATTTCCTTAAGTCTGGAAAATTTAAGGAGACATTGTCATCCTGACTAATGCTATCTTATTAAAACATATATTATGATTACCAAGGTAATACTGGTCATAATATTTAGGCAGAAAAGAATGGGCCTAAAGAACTGATTAGACTAAAGCCAAACACAGCATTATAGGGTTCTCCATCCTTTAAAATCTGAATCTGATTTTTTTTTAATATCAGACACATACCCCTCAGCTCATGGCACATGATCATCTTTTTTTTTCTAGACACCCTTTTTTTTTTTTCTGTACGTGGGCCTCTCACTGTTGTGGCCTCTCCCGCTGTGGAGCACAGGCTCCGGACATGCAGGCCCAGCGGCCATGGCTCAAGGGCCTAGCTGCTCCGTGGCATGTGGGATCTTCCCGGACTGGGGCACGAACCCGTGTCCCCTGCATCAGCAGGCGGACTCTCAACCACTGAGCCACCTGGGAAGCCCTAGGCACCCTTTTATTTAATGTTCATATTCCCTTTTATCTCTATTCTGTACTCCCATTTCTCTTCCTCTATAATCAGCAGTGAGTGAGTACTGCTCTCGTGATCTGATTACTTTGCTGGAGGAACCACGTAGACAGGCTCTGAGTGTACAATTTAGCAGGAGAGCATCCCAGTTGAGCCAAGACTTCTAGTGTCCCTGCCAAGGTGTCAGAAGTGTGAAAGAATAGGTCTTGGTCTCAGCTACTAATATAATAATGCTAATGCCCTCTGGATACCAAGTAGGCACAGGTGTCACCTACTTAAGCTATGCTTTGAGATCCTGACTCACAGAGCTGTGAGCAAGATGAAAGACTGCCGTTGTTTTTAGCTACTAAGTTTTAGGGTGGTTGGCCATGCAACAAAGATAACTAGAACGACCATATTATTGTGTTTTAACACACATCTTTTTTTCCCCAGTGTATGTGTTCTTACAAAATATGTGTGTTTTGTGTGCAGATATTTTGAGTTTTTAAAATGTTATTATAAAATACATCTCATTTTCTTTTCAATTAAGCACAATGTTTTCGATATTCATGCATATTGCAACCTATACATCTATCTGTTACTTTTATTTGCTGTGTAAACTCATGTGTTCATCCAGACATTTTATTATTTTCTCCTAGTTGCCGGGTTGCCTCTAACTTCCAGCTACACATAATGCTGTGGTAGATATCCTGACAAATTCTCTTTACCTACTTGTATGAGAGGTACTTTAAGTTTATAGGAGCAGAAAGACTCTATCATAGATTGTGTCTACACTTTATTTGCCGAAGTAATGACAGATTCTCTCCAGTATGGTTGTACCAGTCCATCCTTCCACTAGCAATGTATGGGGGTCTTATCTTACTGCATTCTCGTCAATAATTGAAATAATCCAGCTTTCTCATTTTTTCCTGTATAATATTTTAAAATGAGATCTATTTTTAATATACATGTTTCTGATTACAGTTGATTTTGAATGGCACTTTGTGCATGTTGGCCTTCTGTGTTTCCTTCTATTGACTTTATATTTTTACTTTTCTCACTTCAATATTTTTTTTTGTCTAGAGTGCAGTTTAACACTGTATAACATATATAACACTCTATTTAGTGTTAGATTGGAAGCTCATCTTATTTTTCTCCATACAGGGAGCCCTTTTCATCCCCTCTTTCCCCCCCCCCCCCAAACTCTACTAAACAATATGTCCTCCCTGCCTTGATGTGTGATGTCATTTCTATCTTATGTTGTTATATTTACAATGATATATCTCTAAACTCTGTTCTCTTCAACTAATATATTTTTCTGTTCTTTACTCTTTTTAAAAGGTTGATTTATTTATTGCCAGAATGGTATTCTTTGTTATAAACATTTCAATAATTTTATCTTGTTTCTTGAAAGCTTAACTGGAATTTTTATTTAGATTATATTGAATTTACATTTTAATTTGGGATGAATTAACATCTTTACAATTTTAAGTCAAGAGTATGTAATGCTGTTCATTTATTCAGAGCGTCATCTTTGATCTTACATTAAAAAGTTCTTTCTGATTGGGTTTTCATATATCCTTCTGTAAGTTAATTTGTAAACACTATATATTTTGTTGTTGTTTTGAATGATATCTTAATTATTACTGCACTTTCTGGTTAGTGTACTGGTCAGCTGTTGCTACATAAGAAACAACTAAAAAAAAAATCTCAAGGCATGTAGCAGTAAGTATTTTCACTCATGTGTGTGTTGATTGGCTTGAGCGAAACTCAGTGGGAGGCAGGGGCTCCCCAAGTCATAGGCTTCATACGGTGGAAGTTAGAAGCTCCCAGATGGGTGAGTGGAAACAAGCAGTGCTCAGAACTGTCATACACATTGTCACGCACACTGTCACCTCTGCCCATACTTTATGGCCAAAGCACGTGGTCTAGCCCAATATCAATGGAATGGGAAAGTGCACTTCTCCCATGAAGGTAGTTCAGTGTGGGAGTGAAAATTTGCTAAATAGTAACTGAATCAAATACAATTAGCCAATTAGCCTTCTAAATCAGCAAATGAGTTGAGATCATTATACTGTTAGTTTAATAAAAAGATCATTTGAAGGAAAGCACTTGATTTCAATTAGGGAAATTTCTGAATGATATACATAAATTACATGCATTAAGTTTAATTAATTGATTCTTAGCTTTATTCCAAAAAGTATTTTCATTTTTAAACATAATGTTATTGAATAGTATATTATTATTATGTGGTTATTTTATTTTTTTCAGGTTTATTTTGATCAATTTTACATAAGAGCTTGAAATGTTTATTTTAATATTTGCTTCACATTTTAGGATATTTGTCACTGTATGCAGTATTCAGTTTTATATATATATATATAATTTTTTTTTTCAATTTTTGGTGGTGGAGGGAATGAGTAAACATATCTATCATCTAACCAAGAACTCAGGGACCCAAGACTTTCTCAATTTGATATTAGGCAGCTTAGTAGACAGTATTATGCCATAGGCTCCCATATGTCTCAGCAAATCTCTATAATGCTAGTTATAAAGTGAGTACTTTATTTTAAATTACATTAAAATAACCTAGACAAATCAGAATCCTAGTAAAACAAAAAAATAACAAATCTTCTTAAATTTGATGTAAGAAACTTTTATCTTTAGTAAGTCACAGTGGTAGATAGTATCTTTGGACTTTGTTGCATATTTAATATGCTATTGCTTCTTAAATATTGTTGCATAAGAAATTCAATGTGAGTTATTTTATTTGATAAATCATTGAGCCAAATTCCTTGAAGCAGTCTTATTTGTTGTTCTTATACTAAACTTTAAGATAATTAATTATTTTATTGGGCTATATATTGGTGTTTAGAGTCTTTGGCTGGGAAAATATTCTATTTTATTTATTTTATTTTTATTTGCCTTACTTGTGTTTATAGACATATTTGTTCACTTGTGAGCTCTAGAAATATCTTAGATCCAAATAAAAATGTATTTGGTAATAAATTTCAGCATATTTTAATAGAGAATTAAGAGGTGTTTTACCTATATACATTATATATTTTATATGAAGGCATTATCAGAATAATTTAAGCATAATTAATCTACTTATCATATATGAGAGCATTATATGTTTAAATGGTACTTAATAATGCCTTCATATAGAGAAGACCAGTGAAAACACCTTAAAACAACAGCAAACAATTCTAGAAATACAAGTATAGCTTTGAAGAACAACAACAAAATCTGTATTGGAAATGTCAGTTGATTTTTAGCAATAATTTGGGGAACACTGAAGACTTAACCTGAATTCATGTGTTTTCAGTTAAGTGAGGCATAAATAAAAGCACAAAATCTGGAAATTGGATTAATTTATTAGTAGTAATTCTAGCCTGCCAAATTCAAAATGCCCCAGAATCTTTCCTAACGTTGAGCTTTTGAACTTCAGAAATCCCATCTGCTGGGGCAAATGGGCAATATCCCTAAGTCTGTGGCCTCTACTCTGGTGACATGAAAGGGAGAATTTGGGGACATGAGGTCTAACTCTTAAGGCCTTGTAACTTCCTGGAGGTCATCTTCTTCAAAAGTATGTTATGAAAAAAAAAAACAAAACCCTTTCTATTGTCATATCTCTCAACGGTGCTAAAGATTAGTATTTTTCAATCTTAATGTTACGTATTTGTTTTACACTTAAAAAAAGAAATAAACACTAATGTAATGCTTTGATGGCCTTGCTCTCCAGAGAATCAAATTTTATGCTGTTCGTTATCTTTGACAGCTTTCATTTTTCCTAAGAACAATAATGTTTGATGATAATCAATAACACTGGAGACCAAAATCTATTCATCTATTGAATGTTCATGAATGAAACTGGGTTAAAAGGGTATATATTAGATTGTCTCCAGTTTAGATCTTTGCTATAGTAGTCCTTCTTTATGCTTCTACAGGATTTAATACCAAATTGAAATCTAGGTAATGATAAGCAACTGTTTCCCATAAAAAATTACATGGTATGTCTTCAAGCTTGTGCTAAGTCACAACAAGAGACAGCAAATCTTAAGGTTTTATTTCTTTTTCCGTGGAAGCATATGGCTTTAATTCACATGTACCTTTGGAACATTGCCACTGTTTGTGTACTTCATCAGCAGCATTCCAATAGAGCATTAACTTATAGTATTTGTTTTATTATTATTTGCAGGATTAGAATGAAATAAAATAGTGTGAATGTGCTGTATTTGGGAGGTATTTCAATAGAGCCAATTATCCAGATTGTTTGCAAAAAAATTTCTTTAAACTTGCAAACTAGTGTTGTTTATTGTTTTTCAATCTTATATGCTTTACAAGTAGCTGTGATTTTTTTCCCTTTGCTTAGAGGCAGTCCAAACTGAAACTGGCTTTGTTTCAGCACTTCAAAATGAATTTCGCCAAATGGAATATAAATTGAATTGCTCTCAGGAATAAAATCACTTAGCTGCCATGAATCACAATTTTAAAGAGCAAAACATTCTGATACGTGTGTGTGCGTGTGTGTGTGTTCTAACATGTGTTCCTGCTTATATACCAGAAGGAGGAATAATACATTGTTGACTGAACTTTGAAAGTCACTTGGAATTCCACTTGCTGAAGTGGAAGACAAGTTTTATCTTTGCCATGACTGGTTTTGACAGTCAGAGATAGTATTGTGTGATGATATTCTATAAGATTCTCCACTCTCCACTTATTTCCCAAGCTTTAGTATAGCATATATTATATTATCACATTGTATTATTTTCAAATATTTAACATATTTGAAATATTTTAGGATGTAAATAACTTCAGCATCACCACTTCTTCCTTCTTTTCAGGTATTTAAGTAACGCTAACGTTTCACATTTTGGATTATCAACTTCATTTAATCACATACTACGCCCAAACTTGTGAAATACAAACAGTGCTACCAATGAAATACCAGTATGCTATATTTGAAGTTATTTCAAGAGTGAAGTTCTTCAATAAATACTTGTATTTCTAGCAATTGGAGGTTCCTTTTCATTACACTATCTTCAAAGTTATTGTTTCTAATTTTTTCATTCCTCTTTCTTGGAAAAAGATTTGCAGGAAATATTTAGAAGAGGGTATCAACTAGCAGATTGAGTTACCTGGTTTCACTGCCTGAATCCCCGAAACCATCTGTGTCTTTCAAAACATATGGTAAACAGAATTAGGTACTTCAAAATTCTTAGATTGCATTTTATATATGTCCCTCATTATTGCTCAAGTAGTTTTCTGGGTTTTTTCTACTTTATTAATTTCCAGGTAATTAATTAATTACCTACACATGTAATCAACCAAACTATAAGATACTACTATTGTAGAAATGCTTAATCTTTTGTATAGTTTTCCCCCTTTCTATAAAACATTTATTAATATTGCTTTACAACTTTATTTTGATAAGTGTTTGCACAGTGTGAATTTTTTCATCCTTTTGCTTTGAACCTATGTCTTTATATTTAGTGTGCATTTTTGTAGACAGCATGTAGTTGAATTTTTCTTTTACAACTAACCTGATATCTGTGTTGTAATTGGCTTGTATAGATTGTTTTTAATTAATGTTATTATTAAAGTGGTTAGAATAAAATCTACCATCCTGCTGCTATTTTCTATTAGTTCCATTTTTTCTTTATCTGTTTTTCTGCTATCTTTTAGCTTATACAATATGTAATTTTCAGGATTCCATTTAATCTTCTCTATTATTTACATCTTCAAAAATTGTAATGACTGCCTTCAGGTTTACAGTATACATCTTTAATTAGAACATGCATTCAAATCATCTTATACAGGTGTGGAGAAGAACTTTACAAACAGTATGCTCCAAATTCCTCCATCCCATTTCTTGTACTATTATCATCATATAATTTGGTTGTACATGTGCTATCAACTCAAAATATCTTGTTAGTTATTTTAGCTTTTGAGGTTTTCTTTTAAAGCAGTTAAAAATCAAAATGAATTTTATAATATCTTCACTTATTCCATTTTCAACACTCTCCCTTTCTTTTTATAGATCCAAGTTTTTGACTTATATCATATTGCTTTGCCTACAGAACTTCCTTTAACACTTCTTGTAGTACTGAATAGTATTGACGGTACTTTCAGCTTTTATTTATCTGAAAAAAGCTTTATTTTTTTCTTCTTTTTGAAATATATTTTCATTGTGTATAAAATTTTGCATTGAAAGTTTTTTTTTTTTTCTATCAGCCCTTTAAATAGTCACTTTATTGTTTTCTGGCATGCATAGGTTCTGGTGTAATATCTGCTATAATGTTATATATGATGTGCCTTTTTTCTCTGGCTTTTTAAAGATTTTTTTCTTTTTCTTTGGTTTGGAGGAATACACCAATTTCTCTTTGTTGTTTTTTGGTTTGTTTTGATGTTTATCCTATCTTTATCCTCTGAGATCCTGGGACCTGTGGTGTAGTGTCTGTCATTACTTTTCAGAAAATTCACAGCCATTATTTTTTCAAATATTTGTTCTTCCTGTTCTCTCTTTCTTCTCCTTCTGAGGCTCCAAATACATGTATTGATACATTAGGTGACTTGATATTATCTCACAGGTCTTAGATGATCTTTTCCTCTTTTTAAAAATTTCACTGTTTTTTGTGTGTGTCACTTTGAGTAAATTTGTTGACTTATTTTCAAGTTTATTGATTAACTCCTCCATTATGCCCACCTACTGATACTCTTGTCAAAGGCGTTCCTCATTTTTCTTGCTCTTCTTATTTATTCTAGCATTTTCATTTGATTCTTTTTTTTTTTAGATGTTGGGGGTAGGAGTTTATTAATTAATTAATTTATTTTTGCTGTGTAGGGTCTTCGTTTCTGTGCGAGGGCTTTCTCTAGATGTGGCAAGTGGGAGCCACTCTTCATCATGGTGCGCGGGCCTCTCACTATCACGGCCTCTCTTATTGTGGAGCACAGGCTCCAGACGCGCAGGCTGAGTAGTTGTGGTTCACGGGCCCAGGTGCCCCACGGCATGTGGGATCCTCCCAGAACAGGGCTCGAACCTGTGTCCCCTGCATTAGCAGGCAAACTCTCAACCACTGCGCCACCAGGGAAGCCCTCATTTGATTCTTTCTTGTAGTTTTCATCTCTGCTGAATTTACACACCTGATCATCCATTTTGTTCATCTTGTCTTTTAGAGGTCTTAATCTATTAATAGTAGTTATTTAAAATTCTGTGTCTAGCATTTCCCTGGTGGTGCAGTGGTTAAGAGTCCGCCTACCAATGCAGGGGACACGGGTTCCATCCCTGCTCCGGGAAGATCCCACATGCAGTGGAACAACTAATCCCATGTACCACAACTACTGAGCCTGCGCTCTAGAGCCCACAAGCCACAACTACTGAGCCAGCATGCCACAACTACGGAAGCCCATGTTCCACAACAAGAGAAGCCACCGCAATAAGAAGCCTGCACACTGCAATGAAGACTAGCCTCCTCTAGCCACAGCTAGAAGAAGCCTGCAAGCAGCAACGAAGACCAAAGGCAGTGAAAATTTTATAAATAAATTAATTAATTTAAAACAAATAAGCAGTCTAAAAGAGAATACATTTTTACTTTAACTTTTTAATTTATTTTTTATTTTATTTTATTTTTTTAAATTTAATTTTATTTTTCTATACAGCCGGTTCTTATTAGTCATCCATTTTATACATACTAATGTATATATGTCAATCCCAATCTCCAAATTCATCCCACCCCTCCCCCCCACATTCCCCCCTTGGTGTCCATATGTTTCTGACAGTCTCTAGATCCATCCACGTCTCTACAAATGACCCAATTTCATTCCTTTTTATGGTTGAGTAATATTCCGTTGTATATATGTACCACATCTGTATCCATTCATCTGTCGACGGGCATTTAGGTTACTTCCATGGCCTGGCCATTGCAAATAGTGCTGCAATGAGCATTGGGGTGCATGTGTCTTTTTGAATTATGGTTTTCTCTGGGTATATGCCCAGAAGTGGGATTGCCAGGTCGTATGATAATTGTATTTTTAGGTTTTTAAGGAACCTCCATACTGTTCTCCATAGTGGCCGTATCAATTTACATTTACATTGTAAATCAATTCAATTTACATCCCAACCAACAGTGCAAGAGGCTTCCCTTTTCTCCACACCCTCTCCAACATTTGTTTGTAGATTTTCTGATGATGCCCATTCTAACTGGTGTGAGGTGATACCTCATTGTAGTTTTGATTTGCATTTCTCTAATTATTAGTTATGTTGAGCAGGTTTTCATGTGCTTCCTGGCCATCTGTATGTCTTCTTTGGTTTGTAGTTTCCTTTGCTTTGAAAAAGCTTTTAAGTTTCATTAGGTCCCATTTTTTTGTTTGTTTTTATTTCCATTACTCTAGGAGGTGGATCAGAAAAGATCTTGCTGTGATTTATGTCAAAGAGTGTTCTTCCTATGTTTTCCTCTAAGAGTTTTATACTGTCCAGGCTTACATTGAAGTCTCTAATCCATTTTGAGTTTATTTTTGTGTATTATGGCATTAGAGTGTGTTCTAATTTATTCTTTTACATGTAGCTGTCCAGTTTTCCCAGCATCACTTATTGAAGAGACTGTCTTTTCTCCATTGTATATCCTTGACTCCTTTGTCATAGATTAGTTGACCATAGGTGCACGGGTTTATCTCTGGGCTTTCTATCCTGTTCCATAGATCTATATTTCTGTTTTTGTGCCAGTACCATAATGTCTTGATTACTGTACCTTTGTAGTATACTCTGAAGTCAGGGAGTCTTATTCCTCCAGCTCCATTTTTTTCCCACAATACTGCTTTGGCTATTCAGGATTTTTCATGTCTCCATACAAATTTTAAGGTTTTTTGTCTTAGTTCTGTAAAAAATGCCATTGGTAATTTGATAGGGATTGCATTGACTCTGTAGATTGCTTTCGGTAATATAGTCATTGTCACAATATTGATTCTTCCAATCCAAGAACATGGTATATCTCTCCATCTATTTGTATCATCTTTAATTTCTTTCATCAGTGTCTTATAGTTTTTTGCATACAGGTTTTTTGTCTCCCTAGGTAGGTTTATTCCTAGGTATTTTATTTTTTTTGTTGCAATGGTAAATGGGAATGTTTCCTTAATTTCTCTTTCAAATTTTTCATCATTAGTATATAGGAATGCAAGCGATTTCTGTGGATTAATTTTGTATCCTGCAACTTTACAAAATTCACTGATTAGCTCTAGTAGTTTTCTGGTGGCCTCTTTAGGAATCTCTATGTATAGTATCATGTCATCAGCAAACCGTGGCAGTTTTACTTCTTCTTTTCCAATCTGTATTCTTTTAATTTCTTTTTCTTCTCTGATTGCCGTGGCTAGGACTTCCAAAACTGTTGAATAATAGTGGTGAGCATGGACATCCTTGTCTTCTTCCTGATCTTAGAGGAAATGGTTTCAGTTTTTCACCATTGAGAATGATGCTTGCTGTGGGTTTGTTGTATATGGTCTTTGTTATGTTGAGGTAGGTTCCCTCTATGCCCACTTTCTGGAGAGTTTTTATCATAAATCAGTATTGAATTTTGTCAAAAGATTTTTCTGCATCTATTGAGATGATCATATGGTTTTTCTCCTTCAATTTGTTAATATGGTGTATCACGTTGCTTGATTTGCATATATTGAAGAATCCTTGCATCCCTGGGATTAATCCCACTTGATCATGGTGTATAATCCTTTTAATGTGTTGTTGGATTCTGTTCACTAGTATTTTGTTGAGGATTTTTGCATCTATATTCATCAGTGATATTGGTCAGTAATTTTCTTTTTTTGTAGTATCTCTGTCTGGTTTTGGTATCAGGGTGATGGTGGCCTCATAGAATGAGTTTGGGAGTGTTCCTTCCTCTGCAATTTTTTGGAAGAGTTTGAGAAGGATGGGTGTTAGCTCTTCTCTAAATGTTTGATAGAATTCATCTATGAAGCCATTGGTCCTGGACTTTTGTTTGCTGGAAGATTTTTAATCACAGTTTCAATTTCAGTGCTTGTGATTTGTCTGTTCATATTTTCTATATCTTCCTGGTTCAGTCTTGGAAGGTTATACCTTTCTAAGAATTTGTCCATTTCTTCCAGGTTGTCCATTTTATTGGCATAGAGTTGCTTGTAGTAGTCTATTAGGATGCTTTGTATTTCTGCAGTGTCCATTGTAACTTCTCCTTTTTCATTTCTAATTTTATTGATTTGAGTCCTCTCCCTCTTTTTCTTGATGAGTCTGGCTAATGGTTTATCAATTTTGTTTATTTTCTCAAAGAACCAGCACTTAGTTTTATTGATCTTTGCTATTGTTTTCTTTGTTTCTATTTCATTTTTTTCAGCTCTCATCTTTATGATTTCTTTCCTTCTACTAACATTGGGTTTTGTTTGTTCTTCTTTCTCTAGTTCCTTTAGGTGTAAGGTTAGATTGTATTGCAGACTTTTCTTGTTTCTTGAGGTAGGCTTGTATTGCTATAAACTTCCCTCTTAGAACTGCTTTTCCTGCATCCCATATGTTTTGGATTGTCATGTTTTCATTGTCATTTGTCTCTAGGTATTTTTTAATTTCCTCTTTGATTTCTTCAGTGATCTCTTAGTTATTTAGCAACGCAGTGTTTAGCTCCCATGTGTTTGTGTTTTTTAAGTTTTTCCCCTGTAATTTATTTCTAGTCTCATAGCATTATGGACAGAAAAGATGCTTGATATGATTTCAATTTTTAAAAAACTTACTGAGGCTTGATTTGTGACCCAAGTTGTGACCTATCCTGTAGAATTGAATTTCTTTGTGCACTTGAGAAGAAAGTGTAATCTGCTGTTTTTGGATGGAATGTCCTATAAATATCAATTAAATCTATCTGGTCTATTGTGTTATTTAAAGCTTGTCTTTCCTTATTAATTTTCTGTTTGGATGATCTGTCCATTGGTGTAAGTGAGGTGTTAAAGTCCCCCACTATTATTGTGTTACTGTCAATTTTCTCTTTTATTGCTGTTAGCAGTTGCCTTATGTATTGAGGTGCTCCTATGTTGGGTGCATATATGTTTATAATTGTTATATCTTCTTCTTGGATTGATCCCTTTATCATTACATAGTGTCCTTCCTTGTCTCTTGTAACATTCTTTATTAGCTATTTCCTTTCCCATGTTATGGAAGTTTTTGACTATAATCTCTTCAACTATTTTCTTGGGTCCTTTCTCTCTCTCGTCTCCTTCTGGGATCCTTGTAATGTGAATGTTGTTGTATTTAATGTTGTCCCTGAGGCCTCTTAGGCTTTCTTCATTTTTTTTCTCACTCTTTTTTCTTTATTCTATTCTGCTGCAGTGAATTCCACCATTCCCTCTTCCAGGTCACTTATCCGTTCTTCTGCCTCAGTCCTTCTGCTATTGATTCCTTCTAGTGTATTTTTCATTTCAGTGATTGTATTGTTCATCTCTGTTTGTTTGTTCTTTAATTCTTCTAGGTGTTTGTTCTTTAATTCTTCTAGGTCCTTGTTAAACATTTCTTGCATCTTCTCAATCTTTGCCTCCATTCTTTTTCTGAGGTCCTGGATCATCTTCACTATCATTATTGTGAATTCTTTTTCTGGAAGGTTGCCTACCTCCACTTCATTTAGTTGTTTTTCTGGGGTTTTATCTTGTTCCTTCATCTGGTACATAGCCCTCTGCCTTTTCATCTTGTCTATCTTTCTCTGAATGTGGTTTTTGTTCTACAGGCTGCAGGACTATAGTTCTTCTTGCTTCTGCTGTCTGCCCTCTGGTGGATGTAGCTATCTAAGAGGCTTGTGCAAGTTTCCTGACAGGAGGGACTGGTGGTGGGTAGAGCTGTGTTTTTCTCTGGTGGGCAGAGCTCAGTAAAACTTTAATCTGCTTGTCTGCTGATGGGTGGGGCTGGGTTCCCTCCCTGTTGGTTGTTTGACCTGAGGTGACCCAACGCTGCGGCCTACCTGGGCTCTTTGGTAAGGTTAATGGTGGACTCTGAGAGGGCTCACTCCAAGGAGTACTACCCAGAACTTCTGTTGCCAATGTCCTTGTCCTCACGATGAGCCACAGCCACCCCCACCTCTGCAGGAGACCCTCCAACACTAACAGGTAGGTCTGATTCAGTCTACTGTGGGGTCACTGCTCCTTCCCCTGTGTCCTGATGAGCACACTACTTTGTGTGTGCCCTCCAAGAGTGGAGTCTCTGTTTCCCCCTGTCCTGTCAAAGTCCTGCAATCAAATCCCGCTAGCCTTCAAAGTCTGATTCTCTAGGAATTCCTCCTCCTGTTGCCGGACCCCCAGGTTGGGAAGCCTGACGTGGGTCTCAGAACCTTCACTCCAGTGGGTGGACTTCTGTGGTATAAGTGTTCTCCAGTCTGTGAGTCACCCACCCAACATATATGGGATTTGATTTTATTGTGATTGCACTTCTCCTCCCATCTCATTTTGGCTTCTCCTTTGTCTTTGGATGTGGGGTATCTTTTCTGGTGAGTTCCAGTGTCTTCCTGTCAATGATTGTTCAGCAGTTAGTTGTGATTCTGGTGCTCTCGCAAGAGGGAGTGAGAGCACGTCCTTCTACTCTGCCATCTTTAACCAATCTTCTAAAAAAGAATACTTTAATAAAAAAAAAAATTCTGTGTCTAATGATTCCAGTATCTGTGTCATAACTGAATCTTGTCCTGATGATCGCTTTGCCTCTCAACAATGTTTTTGTTTTCTTGATTCTTTGCACATCTTGTGATTTTTTGGATGAAACTTGACATTCTATTCAGGACAGTAGAGATAGAGGTAAATAATTTGTAACCCCATTTCTTCTGTGGACTTTTCTTGGAGTAGTTAGGAAATCTAATCAGTAATTGATCTGGGTTTTTTTTGTTTGTTTGTTTCTATGGTTATCCTCAGTGCACCACATGCTTCAAATTTCTCTAGCATTACCTTGTGTTTGAGTAGGGCTGGTTTTCTGAGGTATTTTCTTGATGTCTTTTCCACTCCCAGCTTTAAGTCTTCTCTTTGCCCTGTACCTCAAAGGGGATTTCTCTCCATGCTTTTACCCCCCTCCCAGTAGTAAACCACTGTTAATCGATACTTGACTCCTGTTAACTTCGTGCAATAAGTGGTGGTGGTAGAGGGGTTGTTCTCTGTTGTTCTGATTAACTTGAGCCTTAGACAGGTGCTGTATATCTGGGTCTTGAGGGTGGGTCTTCTCAGTGGTTCTGTCCCGTCTCCAGCTGCAAATCTTTGCCCAACATATATTCCTGCCCCTCCCCCAGGGACAGAGAGTATTTTACTCTTCCCTTTCCCTAACTGCAATGGTTGTTCACCAGGGGCTGAAAGGACAGTGTTTTCGCCCTTCTCCCAAAGGTTGATCTATAGCAGGGGTAGACAAGGTTGCAGATGAGCAATGTGCCTTTCTGCCCATGGCTGTTTGCTCCTCTCCCCTAAGCCTGCATGATTGTAGTTACCCTGTCCCCAGCTGTTCCTGTGAGTGTCTAGTAAGATCCATGGCTGTGAGTGGGTACAAATTCCTCTTTTATCTTCTGTTTCCAGGAGTTCAATATTCTCTCAATCACTTACACTTTGCCATTAGTATTTTATTAAAATTTTAGCTAAATTCTTCATGCTGGTGTCCAGTGGCAGGCGCACCAGTAAGTAAGTGCTCATGTCTAGTCATTCATTTGAGGCACCTGACTTTCCCTTAGATTTCAGCTTAGTTTGTTGACCTGTGACCTAAGCTCTTTGAGAAAAGTTGTGAATTTGTAAGTTATCTTTTATTTTTTTTAATTAATTAATTAATTTATTTTTTGTGGTACACAGGCCTCTCACTGTTGTGGCCTCTCCCATTGCGGAGCACAGGCTCTGGATGTGCAGGCTCAGCAGCCATGGCTCATGGGCCCAGCCACTCTGCAGCATGTGGGATCTTCCCTGACCGGGGCACGAACCCGTGTCCCCTGCATTGGCAGGTGGACTCTCAACCACTGCACCACCTGTAAGTTATCTTTTATTATTTTTGTCAAAATAGTGGGAGTTTTGTTCTTTCCATCTTTCCGTAAGCTGAAGCCAAGTAGCTAAACTAACTTTTTAAAATTAAATCTAATGTGTTCTTGTAAGAAAAAAAAGTCCTCTTCTCCATTCAAGATATTCCTTACTTTGACCATAATAACGCCAATCACTCTTTATTGACTATTGACCTGTGTCAGATATCTTATATATAATATCTCCTTTAATTACTTCTGATACCCTGTGATACAAGTTTATAGTGTAAAACAATCTTTGTCACCCTTACAGTATCTCTACCATTTCCCAAGAATCACTTCCTGCAAAACTAAATATATAGAGAAGCATGCAAATATGTCTCCTGGGCTTGAACACCATGGGTACAAATGCCCACATATTAAAAAACATTATATATTTTGTCTTTTACATCTTCTAACACACCACAGAAAATGCAAGTCAAATTTTATGTGGTATTTTTCTCAGAGTCTCACATGGGAAGCTTATTCAATTCTTAATTACTTTATAAATTTTAGATTCAATTAACTTTTTAATAATTAAACTATTCTGTCTTGACAAAGTTATTTGGAATACCAAATGGCAAATGTGAAGAAAGAAAGTCTCCTTAAAATTCTTAGTCTGTAGTTTACAATAAAATTTTATTGGCTGAATTGTAGAATATTTTTTGTGCCAAACAAGTAAACTTTTTAAAGAAAATAAACTTCATTTTCCATATTAATATGCTATAATTTATTTCACTGGAATCCAAATGCAATCTAAAATAAACTTCACAGCATTCATGGGAATTTAATGAGCAAACACATTCGTGATAGCCAGAGTTCCCTACAGCACAAATCATTATTGCTTAGTTGAGATTAATGTCCATCAAGTAAGAGCTTTCTGTAGGATAGTTAGAATTATTTTCACTTACAGAGAAATTGGAAAATTTATTATATTTATACATTTAATATTGCCTCAAGATATAATCTGTTTTAGTTTAGTTTTTTTTTTTTCTTACACACACACACACTTAGGGGAAATGACTGGAACTATTTCTAATTATTTTTTTAATAGCACAGTGTTGGATTGTGCATTCTTTTTCCTCTTGGAACAACATAGAATTGGTGTTTTGTTTTGTTTTATCTCTCAGGCAGATAGTTAGATGAATATATGGGCAATCAGGTGTGAGATAAGACTCCATCATTTTCCCAACACTCCCAATGAACTCTTATTCAGTGTAACAAGAAGGGAGAAGATGGAAAAATGCTTTCTTGTTATTCTTAAATCTTTTTTTTTGTTTTAAATTTATTTATTTATTTTATTATTATTTTTATTTATTTATTTATTTTTGGCTGCATTGGGTCTTCCTTGCTGCGTGCGTGCTTTCTCTAGGTGCAGCAAGCGGGAGCTACTCTTTGTTTTGGTGCGTGGGCTTCTCATTGTGGTGGCTTCTCTTGTTGCGGAGCACGGGCTCTAGTCACACAGGCTTCTGTAGTTGTGGTTCGCGGGCTCTAGAGCGCAGGCTCAGTAGTTGTGGCCCACGGGATTCGTTGTTCCATGGCGTGTGGGAACTTCCCAGACCAGGGCTTGAACACGTGTCCCCTGCATTGGCAGGCAGATTCTTAACAACTGCGCCACCAGGGAAGCCCTATTCTTAACTCTTAAGTGGAATCTTCCTTGATATAAATTTTGAGCTGTTATAATGTAGGGGAACAATTCCCAGATTGACTTACTTCCTTGGCTACTCTACTTTCTTCTTCCAGTAGATTACTAACTCTAGGTTCCATTTTTTTTTCTCCTTTTTCCTGTTTCTCTGAGACTGGCTGAGTTTTCATGTCCCACAGTTAGTATCAGTCATAGGGTGAGTTCTCTGGAAGCAGATTCTATGATAAAGGTTATCATTCAGGAGATTTATTAAAGGTGCTCCTAGAACTAACACTTATGGAAAGAAGGGAGAGGAAGCAGGATTGGAGAAAGGAGAAAGTGGACTGTGTTGGGGTCTCCACAAAGGCCTCAGTGAATCCCATCGAGAGATCTGAATCTTGAATGGTCCTTCAGAGTTGTCATGAGTTGGGGTGAGGAATTCAGCTTTAGACTCTCACATTGGTTAATCATTGAATGTGAGCCAGCTGAGAAGTGAATTTGCCTTGGGTGAAGCAGATCTCTTTAACATGCATCTCCAGGTTAGGGCTGACTGTTGAGGGATCTCTATATGAAGCCCTCCCAGAAGGTGGAAGAGTAAGTCCTTCATCCCCAAAGGGGATAGGTAACAGTCACAGCATGCATAAGAGTCCACCCCTTGTGCCACTCAGAAACATATCTTTGTATGAAATTTGGGAGCAGATCTTTCAGGTTTCTGGGGGCTCTTAATCCTGTAAAATTAATGAGGGGAACTATAGCTCCCACCACTGTAGTTGGTCTATGGGCTACAACTGATACTCACTGTTTCCCTGCTCTACTATCCTTTTCAGATTTCTTTGACCTTAAGCTAGTATCTCTACTGTTCTTGGTGGCTTATCTGGTGATATGACCCAGACCCACATCCTTGAAAAGTTTCACCCCTGTATAATGCATTTTTCTGAATCATGACTGCTGCATTTTTTTCTATTTACCATAAAAGTTGTGGATAGATTGCAAGATGTACCCAAGTAGATTACGTTGGTTGAAACATATTTCTCCTTTACTCATTGTGTAACACAGCCATATCTGGTGATCAGGATCAATTATCCTTTCTAATATGGTGAGTCCTATTCTTAATTACTGGTCTTTTGGCACAAGGAGCCCAAATTGACCCAGTTGCAACTGACCTTTATAGTTAAATAAAACTATTTTTTTCCCTTATTGCAGTGTTCCCGCTTTGGGAACCAGAACTCCTAAACCCTCAACAGTTCAGAGTTGCAGGAATGGAAAGCACACATTCTCCAATAATGATACTAGTAGTGATAGTAGCAGAGGGTTTCCTCTTCCTACCATTTAGATTCTGGGTCCAAGTAGCCCACCCATTGAAGACACAGCACCATATAAAAGTTGGTGATTTAGAAAGTGCATTGCATCCTGGAAGATAGCACCAAATCCTCTCAAGTTACCTTCTCCAGGCTGGTGCTTCAGCTGTGTTTTTACCATCTCTTTCTGTCATTTCATTAGGCCAGAAGCTTCTGGGTGGTATAGTATGTAATAGAATGAATGAACCCCATGGTCAAGCTCACACTAACACTTCCTTTGCTACGAAATAGTACCCTGTGCTGGTAAACTAAACAGTCTTTAAATCCTGGGGAAGTATTGTTGACAGAGACCCTGTAGTCAGAAAGTGCAAATCCATAATGAGAATGTAAGTCTATTCTTATCAAAATCAATCATGGCTGCCTCCCTTGTAGAAGGTGTTCAATGTACTCAGTTTGCCACCATGGGGCTAATTGGTGACCTTGAAGGTCTGTGCCATATTAGGACTCATCTTTGGTCTCCATCACTGGTTTTTGACCATTCAGCAGTGCAGTATTTAACCTACAGCTGTAAGTGGAAGCTAGCGCTGTTTGATCCTTCACAGTCTCCATCCCTGCCATTATGATTATTTAGTTATGCATGTATTGTTTAATCACTGGAATGGCTGATGACCAGGAATAGCTAAGGTCACTGGTTGGTAGTTTTGTCTACTTGGTTTTTTAATGCCTGTTCTCCTTCCACACAGTGTGGATGACCAGCTATACTGCCTAGAATTCTGCTTTTTGGAAACATTCTCTCTTACCACCTTCTTTCAAGGTTACCTTCTTTTAAGTGCAACCTCTTGCCATTTCCAAGTTGCATCCTTATTACTGAGCTAAGCCATCCATGATTTATGATTGCTTTCTGCTTCCTCTGTCAGTTGCTCTCAATCATTAAATATAAGCTGCCGCTGGGCCTGTAAATTTGGGAGAAGAAGCTCTTCTTAACAGAGGCAATTCCCAAAATGGCAAACAGTTAATGAATGCTGCCATTAGCACTCCTGCAGCTGGAGAAATAAATCCTTCATTCTTGAAGGGAGATCTAGGTGGTTGAGGTATTATATATATTTGCAACTAGAATAATAATTTCCCAGAATAAGAAAGCAGAAAATATGACTAAGTTTTATCCTAAGATGACAGGTGTCTTGATATTTTGCCCCACTAAACTTCAAATTCAAGAGGTTTACAATGAACAATTACTCTCAAACTGTAATTATAATAAAATATAGAACACTGGGTCCTCTGAGCCATAGAATTTCTGTATTAATGTTCTTCCTTACCTAAAAATCAAGTACAAACTTCCATAGTTTGGACATCAAAAACTCTCTATAGTCTGGTCCCAACTGATTTCAAACTAATTTCTCATTTGTCTCAGCCATTTACTTTATATTCTCAGTGCCATCAATTTCATCCTCACAACCCTATGAATTAGAGTTTATTACCTACATTTTACAGACAAGGAAGAAAAGGCTTAGAGAGGTTCAGTAAATTGCCTACAGCTACACATTTGTTCTAGTGGCAGAACTGGAATGTCTACCATTCTTCATAACTTCAAATTTTATTCACAGTGCCTTCCATGTTTGACAAATATGTGACTGACTTAGGAATGGATCGGTAGTCCAACCAATAAACAAAAATATTTAACTGTAAGAGATACCTTCTCCCAATTTATTAATCCATTTAGCTTTCTAATCAAACTAACAAATCAATCCATTCCAGTAGTCTTTTATAAACTAACCATGTGGAAAGTAATTTATGAATAGGTAACTATATATTGTTTTTAAAGTTCCATAGTTCAATAAATAGCTGCTTATTTCATACCTTTGACTCTATACAATGTATCCAAAGTAAATTCCCTGCAGAATTTATATGCTATGAGGTACAGAATGATAATAGAAAGGGCAGGGTTTTGGTTTTGTTTTTTAAATATTACTTAAGTGAATCTCTATCGTGATTTGAACTGATGACAGAACATATATTCTTCTGGTTTCCAAGAGGTCCAGTTTTGGGAGGTTTAACCACAGTCAGTTTGTAAATCAATGCTAGTCCGTTTTTCCTCCGAATGTCATCTTGTGCTTAGGATAGTTTATTAGTTTGCTAAGGCTGCCGTAACGAAGTATCACAAACTGGGTGTTGTAAACAATAGAAATTATTTTCTCACAGTTCTAGAGACTTGAAGTCTGAGATCAAGGTGTCTGGTAGGGTTAGTTTCTTCTGAGCCTTCTCTCCTTGTCTCCCAGATAACTGTCTTAATGTTCACAAGGTGTTCTTCCTCTATGCATGTCTGTGTCCAAATTTCCTCTTATAAGGACACCTGCCATATTGGATTAGGAATCACCCTAATGACTTCATTTTAACTTAATTACCTCATAAAAACACCTGTCTCTAAATACACCCACACTCTAAGGTAATGGGGGTTAGGACTTCAATATTTTAATTTTGGGGGGATAACAGGAGGGGAGTACTTGTGGAAGCCACAGTATTGGTAGGCAATGCTGGGTCTTTGTTGGCTTCTAGGCTCTCTGGCGTGCCTCGAGGTGCATATTGTCAAGTCTGGCCATCAGCCACTCTTTGAGCTCTAGTTATAAGATCCACATGTCTTTCTGCTGACACCTTGTCTCTCCATGAGACTGCTGGGTCTGTGGACTCTCTATCTTTGTTAACTTGTACATCTATCTGGAGTCTGGGGGAAGGTTTTAATCTTATGCAGATTGCACAGGCTACAGGAAAGTCTCCGATTCTGCCTTGTTTCTTCTCTTTTTGCAGTACTCCAGGTAGCCTTTGCAACCCTTTAACCCAGGGAGCTCCTTCAAGGCTACTGCCTTCCTGTGAGTAGGCACCAGACCCCTTTGTTTTAAAATCCCTGGACTTGTCTGCCCACTTATCATTTTCCTTTTGGAGTGAATATTGATCAAGTCTGTTTCTTAATTGTTCTCCTCTCCAAGACTTTCCTTTCTTCCTCATCTTGAAGGATTTTTTTTTCCTCTCTCTATATAAGGACAGAAGAGGGAATCGAGAAATGAAAAACAAGAGCTCTAGTATCTGATTGCAGCTCTCCTAGTGAGCTTAGGTTTAGCACTTATGTTTTTATGGACCTCAGTTACTCATTTATAAAATGAAGAGGTTGGTGTAGATAATGTCTGAAGTCCTTCCCACCATTAAATTTCTATGCCTCTGTGATGATATATTTAAGTTTACTCAGTCTTCTAAAGGGCTATTTTCTATCGGCACTTTAAAATGAATAGAAATGAGATGCCTTATGTTTCTCCAGTTTTTAATTTCATGATTGCCCATGGGTTTTAACAAATACTCTTTTTCTTTGACTGTTAGAGTTACAAATGATTATAATTTTATGTGACTTTCCAGGCAATTCCACTGCCCTCAAAGTTTTTCATGACCTATCATTTAAGAAAAAAAAAAAACAAAAAACCATTATCAATGCACAAAGCTCTGAGGGGCTTTTTCTCTGAGAGATCCCAGATAAATAAAGTTGCATGTGGTCAATAATTCCAAAATCAGCTATAAAGAAGTCATATTGCAAAACAGTACCTTATTCAGTTACTTGTTTTGAATATCTTGGAGACCAGCCCTGCTTTTGTTGACAGTATTTCTGAGAATGTTGACATTCCAACAGCAGCACCCATCAATTTGGGGGTAAGTGTTTGGAGTATGGGACAGTGTAGGAGATTGTAATTTGCCCTCTACAAAATCTGCTTAACTGGTTTTACCTGATTCTAGTTCTTATGAAGTTTTGAAGGGAAAGCCCAAGTGTCCGCCCTAAGCAAAATTTTAGGGTTGAACTATAAAGCCTTCAAAAACATATAGAATTGTAATTAGTGATGATGAGTGAAATTTTATATGGTTTAAGTCTCACTTTGTGCAAGCACGTTGAAACCTGACATGATGTATGCCATTCCTCTTGACGATTGCCAGAAAACTTCACCATGTCAGATTTCTGTTGTCACGTCTACTGTTGCCATTTGCTGGCCAAAAAGTTGGTAAAATTTCAGTGAGAGATTTGCCTGAGTCCAAAAGTGGTCCCTGAGGATACAGTGGAAAAACATAATGAGACCGTGTGTTGTGTTATTTGGAGGAAAGCAATGTAAAAATTTAACAGTTAACAACAAGTTGACACTTTTTTATTGGTTCTATTAGTAAAGATAATAAAAACTTGTCAACTGGCCCTTATTTCTCTCCTCACTTGAAAGCCTGGTCAACTGTTGATTGATAGGCTAATGTTTCTCCATGCTTCTGTCCATGCTGGCCTTATACACATCTTTCCATCCTCCATCATCTCTTCCTCTGTTCTCTGCGTGACTAATTCCACTCACTCTTCAAGATCTAGGAAGTTGCTTCTGGTAGGTGATGACTTTCCCAAACAGACTTCTTTGTTTTTTCCCCCCATTGTGTTTTCATAGCATTTTTACACCTATTTTGAAACAGGTATCACATCATGCTACAATAGATCTTTTTATCTTTTCCCTTTCTTCCTCACTAGACTTGGAAACTTCTCAAAGGTAAAGCCATGTTACTCCCTGCCTTTCTCATAGTATCTTGAATTTAGCTGACACTCAAAGTGATGATGGAGTGAATGACTTCTTTCACAGCGATGGTCTGCATGTCTGATCAAAAACTAGTTCTGGGGACTTCCCTGGTGGTGCAGTGGTTAAGAATCCACCTGCCAATTCAGGGGACACAGGTTTGAGCCCTGATCTGGGAAGATCCCACATGCCATGGAGCAGCTAAGCCCCTGCGCCACAACTACTGAGCCTGAGCCCTAGAGCTGGTGAGCCACAACTACCAAGCCCACGCACCTATAGCCCATGCTCTGCAACAAGAGAAGTCACCACAATGAGATGCCTGTGCACTGCAACCAAGAATAACCCCCGCTGTCTGCAACTAGGGAAAGCCCATGCGCAGTAACAAAGACCCAACACAGCCATAAATAAATAAATTTATTTAAAAAAAAAACTAGTTCTGCATAACGGTAGAGAGAAGGAACAGAAAAGTGAGTGATGATATACCAGATTTCATTCAGTTTTAATGTCTTCATGGGTGTGAATACAGCCCAAGAGCACAATTCTTTTTTTTTTTTTTTATTGGAAGGAGCACAATTCTTGAACTTGGCATAAACCATAACAAAGAAATGCAACATAGAAATAAAAATTTTACACTAAATTTATAAAATTCAGTTCAATTCTTCCTTATGGAAATAACTTTAAAGATCATTTAATTTACTGCTTTTCACATTGTTTTCCTTGGAGGATCCATAAAGATGGTTTAGGAGCCACCCAGATGGACTGAGCCTGACCAATGGATAGATGTCTAGGCCCTGACATACATTTCCAACAGAGAGGTCAGCTTTCATTAATGTATTTTGAATGTTAGCTTAGGCCTACCTCCCACTCAAAACCTAAGTAAAATTGGCTCAAGCCCACACCAAGTCAAGAGACTCTGGTCATTTAAAACCTGTTATATATTTTCTAAAATTCCCAGGGCTACCTCCATCTCTGGGCTCTTGAGTACCTGTGTGCTGATTCTGACCTCCATGTGATAGTAAGATTCATTGATTTATACAATTAAAAAAAATTGAACCTAAGCATTCATGACTACAGTAGGTCTCCTCTCTCCTTTTTTCCTCCCCAGATTGTCCTAGGAACACAAACCTCTTCCATTGCTTCTGCGTCTGCTTGGCTCCAGCCAATGCACAAATCTTCTGTAGGAGCAGGGGAAGTGGCGCGTTCCCCAGCATTGGTCATAGCTTATTTTTCAATAAAACAGAGAGTGAGCCTGCTCCCTAATTCTGTCACAGTTTGTCCCTTGAGCCAAGAAACCATGCTAGCACTTAGAGATGCATAGAATGTCATGTAAACACCTTCCTCAGTCTTTGCTTTGACCTCTACCCCACTGGGGATATAAAACTTCTCATACTGAGTGAGAATACGTTATTCACTCAATTCTTTTGCTTTTACTTCCTACCCCAGACTAGCTCTAGTACTAGTGCTAGATACACACACACACACACACACACACACACACACTGTCTTTTCTCCTTCAGCCTGAAAATAAAATTCCTCCCCCACAATAACATATATAAATAGATTTCTGGAGTAGTAATCATCTCTCTGATTTGGCAAACTTATTCTAAGTTAGTCTGGGCAGGGTACAACTGGGACATCCTTTTGCATTTATGTTTTTATAGCATACTTCCATTTATAAAGTGCCTTCACATACTCAATTCTCTTATTAACCCTAAAAATACTATGTCCTTATCTATCACCAATTTACAGATTATGAAACTGTGGCCAAGAAGATTGCCAAGGTCACAGAAAGACGCTGTGTGTGATGTGTTATTTTTATGTGACTGGGCTAAGGGATGCCTAGATAACTGGTAGGACATTATTTCTGGACATATCTGTGAAGGTGTTTCTGGAAGAGATTAAATATGTCAACTGAGTAAAGAAGATCACCCACATTACCAATGTGCTGGGCATCATCTAATCTGTTGAAGACCTGAGCAAAACAAAAAGGTAGAAGAAGGGCAAATCCTCTCTCTCTGCTTGAGCTGAGATAGCCATCTTCTCCTGCCCTCAGACGTCAGAGCTCCTGGCTCTTGGACTCATGGACTCTAACCAGGACTTACACCATCAACCCCCAAATTTCAGGCTTTCAGACTCACTGAATTACACCACTGTCTTTCTTGGTCTTCCAACTCACAGATGGTAGACTGTGGGACTTCTTGGTCTCCAAAACCATGTAAGCCAACTGCTACAGTAAATATTTTCTATCTCTATCTCTATCTATCCTATTGGTTCTGTTTCTCTGGAGAACCCTGACTAATACATGGTGCATCTGCAGCTCTGACTCAGGTCTCCTGACACCCCCCCAAGGAGTTAATGATGTTGATGCGATGACTTTAACACAGGTTAGTCTTTAAGGACTAGATTTACTTACGTGTATTCTATCTTCTTTTTGGCCAAGTTTTCTTTCTCCTTCCTCTCTTCTTCTCCCATATTCTCTTCCTTTTATTTTTAACCACTTAAAGCATGGTGGGAGGGAAGAAGAAGAGTGGAGGAAGAAGAACTATCTGCTGAACCTCAATATTTTCCTATCCTTTGAGGACTAGGTAAGCTTCTTGGACCATTATTTTGAGACATGCAAGTTGGGCTTTAGTAGTACATAATGAGTTGCAAGGGGGTGCCCTTAGGAGAGAGCCCGGCTAGTAGTTCCCCGTGGATCATCTGCTATTGTCAGACACACTGGCTTCTGGGGGCTACTTTATTACCAGCAACTCTGAGCTCACTGGGAGCAGGCCCATTTCAAGGATTTTCCACAGCGCCTTATACAGTGTTAGGCAAAATAATTATTTGCAAAGCTAACGGAAATTAAAAATGAATTAATTTTAAAAATTAAAAATGAAACTAATGAAATTAGAAATGAGAGTGAGTGATGTTCATACCCTCTATAAGATTGGGAAAGTGAGAATACATGGCAGTGAAAATTTTAAAAATACATGTTTTTTATTTGTCACTAATACTATCTAGATTATATACCTATAGAAAAAAAAAGATGTAACATAAAGGTCTTAGGGAGAGGAGAGTTATTGTTTCAACTTTTACTGCTTAAATAAAACAGAATAATAAGGTGATGTGTAAGAGATAGTCTCATCTCTTTAGAATAAATTCATACAGAAAAATGACATAGTGTAATTTTTATTACTTGTTATAAATCAAACCATTCTCCTTTGGAAGTATGTCTGTTGAAGGTCTGGTGAACAAAAAAATAAATTGACCAAGTTCAACTCTCTTCCCATGGCTTGTCCTGATGCTCTTAAGTGGGCACTGTTTATGTAACACATAGGATAATTCTTTATTTCTAATTTTGTTTTTTTTTCACATAAATTATTCCAATTTAAATAAAAATAACATATGCTTACTCCTAATGAAAGATTTTAGTGAGAGTTCAGAGAATTTTGTAGAGTCATTTTCTTCTTTTGGGGGGTTGATTCTGGGAGCAAGGAAGCTGGCTCAGGGGCCCACACCACACCACCTGTCATATCAGAATTCTGTTTCTTTCCTTAGCTCTGCTTTTTTGAGGTTAATGGCTTTCATTTGTTCTTATTTCCTTATTTGATTGTTGCTTGTGAAGGAATTTTTTCTTTCTTCATTTAAAAACTATTTCTGTTCATTTTGTTAGCATGGGGGAGGGTAATTTTTTGCTGCTGTGTCACTCAGCTAGTAAGCCTCAAAACTCCTGTTTGGTTTATAAAGCTAAAATGTGACGTAGATTAAGATTTCTAAAGAATTTTCACCCTGTGTTTTACCTCTTCAGAGTTTGAGACTGATATGGAATGATTGGACAAGAAAAGGAAAAACGTTACATTTTGTTTTAGTCTAACTCTGATGAACTGGAAGAGTGTAGAATTAATCAAAACAAGCTTTGAGTTCCATTGCCAAACTTGGAAAGTAATTAGCTTTCAGAGTTCAACCAGTACACGCAGTATATTCATGAATATACAGTTCCTTCAGGAATTGTCTCCCCTGCAGAGAGCTGCCAGAGTCATGCCCCTTTCCATGCAGGCACGTCCAATGGCTGGTCTCACTGGGAACATAAACGCCTGGCTATTTCCACCCAGTTGAGAACAACTCTGAAGGGCCATTCTAGCTTCAGACCTCCTCATGGGAGCAGCAAAACTTGCCATTGGTCACACTGCTCTGCCCACACTTGCTTCCTTCCCCTCCCTATGCAGGTATTGATCCCAAGGATACTCCCTAAAACACCCATCTTGAATACTAAGCCCTCTCTCAGAATTTGCATCCAAGGAACCCAATCTGTGACAGTGGATACTGTGAGTTTTCTCACCAACATCTATCGAATCCCTATCCCACTATGTTGCAACATTTCTTTTGGTGGGATTAGCTTAACACTCAGCGCTGGGGTGAGTGCTTTATCTAAGACAGTCAGTGTATTCTATCTAATTTGCCACAGTCAAAGGTTCAGATATTCCAGGGCCAATAGATTAGCACATTACAGTCACCTGATCATAAGGAATGACTCAGGGACAGTTTGATCAGTGAATTTCAGGACTTGGGTAATTACGGGAATTAATGCTACTCTCTACCCAGGTGTAACCATATTGCCTTCAATGGCTGCTAGTAGTCAACTTCCAACAATGATGGAAACCAACCTGTGATGCTAAGACACAAAGGACAGAACTGAAGAAGATATTAAGAAAATGAGCCCAGCCTGGAATGCAACTATGCCTGAATCCTGTCCTACAGGTGGTGGGTGTAGGTGAAGATGATTTGTCAGGATGCTAGTCTTCTTCTTCTAAGAAAAACCACTTCAGAAACAGCATATTAAATGGGTCTGAGTACTCTTAAAGAATAATTGACTCTCAGAGTGAAAACTTTAGCCTGACCATAAGTTGGTTTATGAAACAAATCTGTTAGAGTTCAGGATGATTCTTGTTGCCCTATTATTTGAGTTAGACCCACATAAAGAAACAAAACATTGGGGATAGTTGGTATTTCAAGCAACTTGGCCACATATATCTATATATGTTGGTCATAATTTTATTGCTTTTAGTTTAAGCCATTGCAAATGTATGGTGATTATGTTAGTGAGATAACGGATTTTTTTTTCATTCTCTTTCACCCATTAAAATAAACCAGCGATTACTAAAAAACAGCTCAAAGCTTAGAAGTGCAGTATGGGAACATTATAGTAATTTCTGTGTAGTTTAGTGACACTGGAACAATACAGACTGTGTCATTTGCATTCTCAGTTGAACTTCACTTAAATGGAAATTTATTAATGGGTTTTTATGTAATGAATGAGGCACATAGATTCTGGCCCAAGATCTTGGTCAACCTTTGGGTACGTTTTGCAGTATTGTATATTTAACTTTATTCTGTCTCATTTATTGTAAGAAAATGTATAATACAAATGGAAAATACTGACTGCTTAGTAATATTCACATGACAAAATTCAGCTGACAAATGAGAATGATATTTCTGGATATCTAGCTCAAAATTATGTATGTAAACCAACAAAGGACAGAAAAGAAAATAACAGTAGCAGGAATATAAAAGTATTCACTTATTCTTGAGTGTGTATATGATATATATATATATATATATATATATATATAAATGATTCCACAATCTACAAGAACTATTCTCATTTTAACACTAGTGAAGATCTAAAATCAGAGAGGAACAATAACCCTTGTTCATTGACCATCCAACAGACTGCAAGTAACTTTTTCCACAATGTATTTGGGAATTTATAGACAGAAAATTGTTTCACTTATTTTCTGAATGAATTCCCATATAAGCTCTGACATGGCAAACTAAAATATCACTGAATATTGCCCCCCAAAACTTAAGAGTACATCATATGTAAATTTTTCTAAATAGTCCACTCATATTTTATTTATTTTATTTACATTGGAAACAAAATTCTGGTTATCTGTAGGGATAAAATAGAAACTAAGGTTGTATTACTATTTCAGAAATTTTTTGTTGTAATTTTTTTTTGGCTGTCTTGCAATAGTATTTTTTTCAAATAAAAAGAGGATATACAATATATTGGACAGTAAATTTCCTGGTAATAAGATAATTCATAAAAATCACTCAAGAAACTTAATTTACATTTCTTGTCAGTTTAAAACTACTCTAGATAATGAAAAGAAAAAAAGAAGGTACAGTACAAGTTCTAACATGGAGACTTTTGCACTATTATAAAGTATTGAGAATATATTTTAGCTTAATGAATGAGAAAGTGATATAGGCTGAAATAATTAAAATACAGCAAGTCCCCTACATACAAAACTTCAAGTTGCAAAATTTCAAAGATGCAAAAGTGCTACAACCCAGACATTGCTGGATCGTTTTCTCAGGAGGGTAGATAGAAGTGAATCCAGCAAGGAACCAGAACCTGTGCCATCCACGTCAGGCGTGAGTGAAATTGCAGCTTGCCCTCCGTCTCCTGATGATCCTTCAACTCTACCATCTCCCACCTCCTCTCCCTCCTCCAGTCAGTAACTCTTCTTGCCTGTTCACTCGATGCCAGCCCCTGTATGCCAGCTGTTGTACTGTCCTACTGTACTTTTCAAGATACTGTACTGTAAGGTTAAAAATGTTTTCTTTGTTTTGTGTGTGTTTGTTTTTTTATGTTTTATTTGTGTGAAAAGTATTATAAACCTATCATAGTTCAGTACTATATAGCGACTGTGTTAGTTGGGTACCTAGGCTAACTTTGTTGGGCTTACGAACAAATTGGCCTTACGAACGTGCTCTCGGAAGGGAACTTGTTCGTATGTAGGGGCCTACTGTAAAGGGGAAATAATTGTTTATTGAATTAATATGTAAAATTTTCTTTTAAATTATATCTCTCCATTGCTTAAAATCACTTGATAGCTTCTAACTGCCTATGAGATAAATTTTCAAGTGTGTGTCTGGGCATTTAAGCTTCTCCCTAATGTATTCCCCATATAAACTTCTACAGTTATTTCTCCCTCCACAGATCCTTCTCTAGAGCCATAAATGTCTCCTTGTCATTCCCCCAAATTGCCCAGCATCATCTCATTCCCATACCTTTGTTTTTCCTGTCTCCTCTTGGCAAGAAAGTCTTCTGCAGTGTCCCAGCCAGAACACATTCTTCTTTCTCCTCCAAACCCCCATCCTATGTTGCAAAGGGCAAAAGAAACATTATTTTACTACATATTCCAGAATTCATCTGAGGAAGATAACTGGCTTTGCATAGAAACAAACGAACCAACTTTATAAAACTACTGAGGAAAAAGGCGAGACTCTAAAGTTATGGGAATAAATCCCCAAACAAAATACTTTGCTCAAGTATAAACAGGAAGAGAGGGGAATGAGAAGGATGTGTGTGCATGGTAGTGGGGGGAAGGGTAGTGACAGAAGAGAGAAAATACATAGATGTTCAACATGGTAGCTTTACTTTGGACATTTTAGAAGCCAGAATATATGCTAGTCTATGTTAGTGTTTCTGTGATATTCTAATCTCTTAAATCTTTGGTAGATTCTGCCACACACAAATGGCCTTTTGAGCATTTTCTTTGTCTTTTCTTTTGAAATAGGAGAAAGGGTATGAAGTCTACATTGGTTTAAATGTCAGTGAGGAGATGAGTGAGAGCTTCAAGATTTAGGGCAAAATATAAAACTTCAGGGTGAGCAGGAAATAGGAGCAAGAGAAATAGCTTTTCCTTAGAGTTTAGCAGAATTCTTAGGGATGGCATGGACTTTCTACAAAGCATATAATGGGAGTGCTGCTAAGACTTACTGTAAGGTGACCAGTCGTCCAGTTTGTCCAGCACTGAAGGCTTTCCTGGCATGGGGACAAGCAGTGCTGAAAAGTCCCGGGCAAACTGAGATGGGTTATCCACTCTCCTAAAGAACGGAAAGCCACTAACCTACATCCTTGTGCCACAGACACTCTCTCTGGTACACAAATGGCACTTAACACACAATATCTTGAATTATTAGTTATCATTCTCTTTGTTAAATATGTAATGAAAAGGTTATATATATATCTTTTTGGTTCAAAAAGACTCACACACCTGATCTATAATCTAAATCTGCACAACCCCCCCATACTTCCCTAAAAATATTTTAACCTTAATAATTCCCCTGATAATTTATTCAGTGCATTTTTGTCACTCTCCTTTTGGCGTTACCTCTGGGTCACTCATTCTCATCTGGTAGCGATTTTGCCCTCTTCCCCCAATTCTGTCAATGTCTGGAGAAATCCGTACAATGTACAAGAGAGCACACCCCACTCCCTGCCACCAACACCACCCTAACAAAGAATTTTCTGGCAAAAAAGTATCAATGAGACCCAGATTGACAACCCCTGATTTAGATCCTGAATCATATTTTTTTTTTATCACAGTGTTGGCAAATACTTGGCTGGACATGAGGATTTGATATTTGAAAACTATCAAAATCATTTGAGGAGAAACTGGCACCGTGAAAGCCCGTTTTAAAAAGCCCCTTTTCCGTGCCAAGCACAGAGCAATGACAGGTAAAATAATTTTAAAACATCAAAAGTAGTGTCCGTAAACAAGATAACAATCTTTATGGACCAGAAATGGAATAGAAACACAAAGCTGCAGCCCGAGCTTGCTGGGATCTGGCTCCCAAAGCAAACAAAGGCAGCCAGAGTTCAATTCTGAGGGGAAACAGGATCCCCATACGCCTGGCAGGGGACCAGAGCCAGATTCAGCTCCAGAAGCAGTGAGGCAGTGGCTGTTGCAGCATTCCGTGAGAAAGAGAAAAAAACCTCTTGCTATAGCTTTTAGAAGAGCTGTATGAGTCAGTACAGCCTAGCTTAGGCTGTCGACAAGCAGCTCCGAAGTCTATTGGTCCAAAGCAATGAAGCTTTTATCTGCTCAGCTACATGTGCGTCATAGGTTGATAAGGAGTCTGTGCCCATTGCAGTTCATGTCATTCCAGACTTAGGTTGACAAAGAAGCCACCACTTGCATATGTGCTGACATCCAGCTCAAGTGCTAAAGGGCTCTAGAAGGTCTGGTATCAGTGACATCTATGCTCTGGCTTGGTAGGAAAACATATCGCGTCAGGCCAAAAGTTATTGGCTAGCATTAGTCACCCGGCTTCAGGAAGAGCAATTCTATCGTGTGCCTGGAAAGAGGGTCAACTACACTGATAAATGCCACAGTCTCTTTATCTAAGTTCTAAGAAGAAGCAGAAAAAGCCAAGAACAAGGTCGCCAGCCAAGTTGCTCGCTCGTTCGTTGACTACGTGTCTGGTAACTCCGATTTCATGATCGGTTAGAAAAAGAGCTGTCAGATGAGATCTGGGCATAATGAGATGGCTCTTGATGAGGCCAGCAAGAAGCCGACTATATACCATTTATACAGGTAGGGAAGAGTGAATAGAGAGAAAGAAAATATCCCCACTTAAGATTAGGCCTCGTTTAATCTCAAGGCACACGAGGAAGCACAGCAATATTTGCGGTTCTCTTCCTTCTGGACAAACGGTAGGATTTCACAGCCTCGATCTCTCACAGTTAGGGCTGGCCTGTAAGGGGAAGGATATGTCTCAGTTCCAGATTGAAGACTGTAAGAGCTGGTGCATGATGTTTCTTTCTTTCCTCCATAGAAACGGGTGGATGGCAAATAGCATAGGGTCTGGTAGCCTGGTATCTGAGTGAGGATAAGGTAGAGCAGATCCCCCTCCAGACTTGAGATGGACATACAGCGTAAGTGAGTTATCTACCTGTATTGTTTTAACCCACTGAGATTTTGATGTTATGCAGCAAGATTTATCTTATGCTGACTAATATACTAGTTATTCCAGAAATATTTATTGAGGGCTTAGAAAATCTTAAAGCTGGTGAGTGTTCAGTTGGGCACGCGGGCCTCTCACTGTTGTGGCCTCTCCCGTTGCAGAGCACAGGCTCCAGACGCGCAGGCTCAGCGACCGTGGCTCACGGGCCTAGCGGCTCCGCGGCATGTGGGATCTTCCTGGATCGGGGCACGAACCCGCGTCGCCTGCATCGGCAGGCAGACTCTCAACCACTGCGCCACCAGGGAAGCCCAGTTGGGCTTTTAATAGAGTGTAAACTGAATTGATGAAGATTACGGTAGAAGACATTCCAGACTCTGAATAGCAGAGGCAGAGTGCTAGCAGAGTGTACTGATGTGATAGAACAAACAAGGGTGTTTTGCTTGGGTGTGCAGGTGAAGAGCAGCTGGAAAGAAAATTTCATGGGAGAAGAAATATGATGTAAATTACAGCAGGTAAAGGGGTATCAGTTAATATAGCACTTTTCATTCCAGTTTGAAGAATTTGAATCTTACCTTCTTGAGAATAATTTAGGTTATTTTAAAGGTGAATGCCACATTGAATGTTAGTTGTTTTTAATGATGATTAATCTAGTAGTCATATTTAGGATGGTTTCAGATGTGGAAAAGTAGGCAAAGAAATTATTATAATAAGCTAAATGTGAAATAAAGAGCACAGTTTCTGTATTGATAGTGGGAATGGTATAAACTTGAGAGCGATTAACAAAAGGGAATATTAACAGAATGTTTTGATTAGTACACATGAGAAAGTTAGGGGGCAAGTTTAAGAAAATCAATCAAAATCAGAATCAGGGTCACACACCTGGGAGATGAATAGGCGTTTGGACTGCAGGAGAAGATGACAGATTGAACTATAGATTTTAGGGGTGGGAGGACATTTTGTAGTGATATCTGGAATGCAGTTATAATTCTGTGGCTTGTACGGGAGGTTAGGTCTGAAGATGTAGATTTATTTATAAGCATTCCATTTATTCCATCGGTGTGGTTCATATTCACTAGACAGGTGAGCAAAAGTTTGGGTGAGTCATTTATGCAATACTCAGCAAAAGTAAGGGTGATGCCAAGTTTGTAATTATGTTGTTAGATTTATCACTGACAGGCTTTAGAGCTTCAGTATTTTAAAAAATGGCTACCATGCAGATAAAGGAGAAAAGGGATTGCCAAAATATACAGATTTTTACAATTTATACTTGCTCCTTTTCACCCAGTTTTAAGGAGCTTAACTTTCAGCTACAGAATTGGCTTCAGGGTGATCTGAAGAACAAATACAAACTTACTCTGGGAGACGATCTTTTTTTATTAGTCCCTTTAACGGTTTTAGGTTATTATATGTGTGCATCGTGAAATCTAGTCACTGTAGTTGCTGCTTTTGAAAACTTTTGATCCCTTTTAATTCAAGACTTAGATTTATTGTCATTATGAGTATCCAGAAATAGGCTGTGCTTAAGTGAATTTATTTGAGTTCACAAATGTTAATAAAATGAATATTTTCTTCTTGAGTCATGGCATTTTATGATCTTAGTTGCTATGGTTAGAAGCTCAAAAGCACGATGTTAGCTTTATATAAAATACTTAATGCAAAATAGTATAGTCTTAAAAGTGCTTCCTGTGAACTCGATAGCATGGAACTAATTAAGAAGCAAGCAGCAAATCCATGCAGATTTTGCTACGCCACCAAAGGAGCTAGCATATATACAGGCAATATATGGCAATCAATGTTAAATATTTTTTCATAATATTTTTATTGGATCAAAACATAGACCAATTTCCACATTAAGATTTCAGGAATCTTGACAAAAACTGCACTGTCATATAGAAACTAAAATAAATGTTGCTGACAGTACCATATAACTTAAATTATTTAAAGTTTAATAACGTGCCCATAATTGAATGTATATTAATTTTGCTTTTGGGAAAAAATGTATTTCTGACAGAATTATTATAATTAGCAAAGAAAAAATTCTAAACTATAAAAACTAAGCAAATCGTGCCAGATCCTAATTTAGGATTCCTAATTTAAACATTTTGCTGAGTTTTTACACATATTAAATTATACAACAATTTCCATATAGGTTTCCACCTATTAACACAGTTTCCAAACAGTGAAAACTTCTTGAGGATTGCATGTATTTTTTCCTCCAAATTTCCTAACAAATTTATACTTAGCCATCAGGGCAATTGAAATGCTGCTAGACCCAGATAGACCAGATTCTCCTCCATAATCCTCTAAAAATTATCCTATGTTCACACAGTCTGGGAATCTGTTTGAGGAGTTTTAAACTATTAAGAAACAAGTGCTTAAACCATGTCTGAAAGCATGTGCTTGGAAAACTGATGGCTAATTTCTCGTCCTATGTGGGAGAATTCTCTGTGTGTGACATAGGATGAGGAACAAGCCAAACGATCTCAAAACAACATCACTGGAACATTTTAACTCCATGAAACACTTATTTCCAAAGGGAGATTCTGAACACTGGAATCTGGTTTTCCTCCTTTGTGGGGCAAAGAAAACATTTTCCTTTTCCTTCATTTTTTTCCCCTTTACTGTTTTAAAAAACAACTAAAAAGAAGCCATGCGTGTTTTTCTAGTAGTATCATTTTTCTGGTAGCTGAGACATTCTTAAGTCTTACGCTACAGCACTACAGAAATAATATTATTGATTTTATATTTCAGGTATGTTTATGATTTAGGCTTCACTTTGGCTGAGGGAGGAACTTGAAAAATGTTATGCCAACAAGGATTACTGTGAAAGTCAAGAATCTTTCTGATTGCTTAATGAGGTTCTCCATTTTGCATCATAAAAGAAATATGGAACTTTGTCAAAACAGGATGGAAATACCAATCATGTTTTCTGTTGCTAACCTAAATGCCTAGATATTTAGTCGCAGAAGCACTCTGGCTCCAGCTGGTTGTCACGATGATTGGGTAGAAACTGCCAGGAATCAAATCTTATAAATGCAGAAGAGAGATGAATACTTCTAAATGAGAATTTACTGATTACATAGTACTGTTTTAAGTAGTTTAAAATATTAAATCATAACAACCCTATGAAAAAGTTACTCTTATCCCTGTTTTAGAGAGAAGGAAGCTGCTTCTCATAGCAGTTAAGTGACATGCTTAGGTCCTAAGGTCAGGAACCAGCCAGGTAATATTTGAATTGGGCAGATCAGGCCCACAGTCTACACTTTGAACTACCATGCATGCTGCCTCAGAAGAAAGTTGCAGTGTATCGTGCAGACACCATTGTTAGGGCTCCTACTGCGTTCGTCACCTTTGAAAGCAAATACTTTCCCCCTCAGTTTTGTACAGTATAAGGAGAAAATTGCTGTCAAACAATATGTAAAGCTTCTCTATTTTTGATCAATGTGGAAAAGAGAATGATTGTCAGTTTTTCTGGTTAACAAAGACACCTGAGAATGTGTTAAGTTGGACTGAGATGTCATCATTCTAGAATATTTAAATGCATAGAGAAGTATTGTCTGTACAGAGAAAAGTCATTTCAAAGTAAGTGTTAAGTCTTGAAATTATAGAATTACCTAAAAGAAGATAAAAACTTATGAAGAAAATCTCTCATCTTGGTGCTAATCTTGACAGAATTTTATCTGTAATGGTTTATGGGCCAGTGAGAATGATTTCTGATGAGTTGCTTTATATATTACCACACATATATCATATACTGTACATATATATACACTGACACCCAATCATTTATATAGCTAATGTAATGCAATGTTTTCCAGTTAACTTTTATGGGAAAATTCTGTGACAGAAATTTTATTCTCATAAGTATATTACATTGAGTGTTTTGGTTCCAAGGACTATAGTCTGAATCCACGTGGCTCTTGGAGCCTTACCAGAAAACAACACGATTTCCAACCTCGCTGAATATTCCATGCTCTCAGCAATCGTGTTATATAGGAAGCCACAGGCTAAACTATTTCAAAAACATCTCTGGATTGAGAAATGATTTATTCAAATGGAAGTCCATATGAACCAGTTATCTCATGGAAATTGCCTCATGTATCAGGTGAATGATATCTAGATAATTCTGTAGTTACAACTCCAGAAAACGAATGATGCCAAGGCATATATAATATTGTCCAACATACAAGATTCATTGTAGTTTTTTAAGAAGCAAAGTCCCTGTTCTCCTCAATCAAAGCAACTTCTCAAAATAGCAAGAAGAAATCCTTCTAGTTTTCCTTGGAATTGAAGGCAGGAAAGGGTAGGACATGTATGTACCAACTTCTGGAAATTGTCTCCTGGGAGATCTGAAATATGTTGATTTTAGAATCTTAAAAATAACGTGTCTATTGATGAAACAAATGTGATCCAGAAATACTTAGTGTGAAAACTGAAGTCATAATTCTGAAGAAATGGGGGTACGTTATCTCCATTGTTCACCAGCGGAAGCAGGTATGGGAAGGGTGGCTGTGCTAGGTGCACAGCAGGTGCAGCGCTGCAGGAAAGGAAACTATTTTCTGCTTGTTTCTCAATGGCAAAGTTCTTCTTCTGATGCCAGTGTTCTCATCACACCATCTTGGGAAAACTCAGAAGCAGTTGCTGAAGAAACTTAAAGCCCTAAAATTAGAGAAAGATGGAAAACTTGAGGACCACACAAATAGAGAATAGTGAGTTCTGAGGTTATAAATATTTAGTGACAGGCATTTTGCAGAGAAAATGAGAAGCAGCTATGTCCCGCCCACCCTTAAGAATAGAATTAGTAAAATATATTATTAATATACACAACTGGAAAACTTGTAAAACTTCAGAAAATGAAGAATCCCACACAAAGATCATTCACCTAACAACACCAGGCAGAGAGAGAGAGAGAGAGAGAGAGAGAGAGAGATTGATTTTTAACTTACTAAAGAAGAAATTAGAAATCAGAACCCCATACCATATGATCAGAAGTTTGTGGTATATAGTTTTTCTTATGTTAACTGAAGTAAAATCTATGTCGTTCTCTTCATGTGTGCTGCCCAGGGGTGGGACAATATTCAGATGACGCACGCAGAAGGGACAATTGAAGAGAGTTTTATAAAGGGACTATTTACAAAGTGTGATGAGGGCCAGGGGAACCCACACTGCCTGGTTAAGCATCCTGGTGCTAATACCAGCTGGACAGTTACCAGACCCATTGAGAAGATTAGCTGTGGGAGAGCAGCCACCCAGCAGGAGGTGTGGCTATAATTAGAAAAAATCAGCTTGTGCCTGACCAAGTGTCCACGGGGAGGTAAGCTAAAGAATAAATGTCCAGTGTGTCTCTCTTTCTCTGATCTCTTATATGTGCCCCCTATTGCTTAAACCCAACTAAAATCCAGAAGGAAAGGGAATTTGGTTGATATAGTAAATAGAAGTGAGAATACCCAGTGCTACAAGAGGGTGGACAAGGTTGAGAGTAGATTTGGAGGGGAGACTCTTGGACACATTCAAAAAGCATTTTTTTAGTTTTCATGTCTTGAATTAAGATAGGATCAGTGGGGGAAATCCAATCATGTCAAGAGTCTGGTACTCAGAACGTGTAAACCCAGTCATCAACAAATTTTATAGAAAAGTTGCTTTAACAAGGCTACTTCTACCTAGGTGTACTTCAACATTCAAGGGGCATTTTTTATGCCCTGCAAAAGTCAGAATTTAGCCTTAAGTATTCTGGGAAAAGACTTCCAGTTCTGAGATTTTTTTTTTCACTTTGACTAGTATAGAAAAATTTTGATTTGGTTACTTAAAAAAATACATATATTTGAGACAACAGATGGCCTCATTTAGACTGTCAGGGAAAAAAGTTAGAGTGAAGGAAGGTATCTTTTTGTACTATTATGAAATAATCTCTGAGGCCCCATATATATGCACACATATATTTTTATGCATGTACTCTTAATTAATCAGGTACTCTGCCCTAAGGAAGATTTACTTGGAAAGTACAGTCTGTTCACTCTTATTATCTTTTTAAAGGTAAAAGGTGACAAAAAGTTCTGTATGAATAATAGAGGCACAAGTACCATGGTCTTGACAAAAAAAAAAAAATCCTTTTACTTTTGTAAAGATTATGTATTACTTTGTGAGCATTTTCCAAAGGAGACACAAAACTCCACGAGAATTCAGAGTTTGATTCTTTAAATTAATCTCACCATAGAAGTTGATAGAGCATTTACCTACCTTCCTTTCTTTCTTTCTTTCTTTCTTCCTTTCTTTTTCTTTCTTCTTTCTTCTTTCTTTCTTTCTTTCCTTCTTTCTTTCTTTTTTTTCTTTCTTTCTTTCCACCAGGTCTTAGTTGTGGCTCCAGGGCTCCTTAGTTGCGGCTCACCAGATCCTTAGTTGTGGCACATGGGCTCCTTAGTTGCAGCATGCATGTGAGATCTAGTTTCCTGACCAGAGATCAAACCCAGGTCCCTTGCATTGGGAGCACAAAGTCTTATCCACTGCACCACCAGGGAAGTCCCAGAACACGTTTCTATGTTATGTCCTGATGGTTATTCAGCAATTCCATGGAACTCTGTGTTTTCTTCCTTGATTGAAACAAACTTGATGATCTTTCTACAGGACAATATCAAAGGTCAGTACTTGCTTCTGTGTCTTCAAAATATACCTGGCACAATTGTCATCCTTACAGGCCTGAACACTTGCAGAAGAAGGTTGAAAAGTACAAGCTTTTCCTGGAATCGGTAATGTTGCACATTTTGGCCTCCTATCTATCCCTTAAAGAAATCATTTTATTGGTCGCCTCATGTGCAGGGCTATCTCAGTGGTATTCTCTAGATTCAGCCTGATTTACTTTTCACGCATGAAATGTGTATAGTTGTATAAAAATATTATCTATTATTAACTAAAAATAGCCTGGATATCTGAATTGATGCCATTTCAGAGCAAGAAAGTAAAATATATATGACCCCTAGTTTAATTTTAGTCTAACCTCAGCTTTAAAGAAATCACTATGAATTATGTATTGATATGTAGTTGCAATAAAAAACAATAATCATCATATTAGAAGCTGAGATTTTTTGTTTTTTTCTCCCCCAAGACCTAAGAAGAATTACCTGTAATCTGTCTCCTCTTTCTCCATGTAGGGAAGTGAGGCTGTTAAGACCTGTGTTAAGAGTGGAGCTCAGAGCCATGCCTGAAATTTGTGCTTCCAAATCATGCATGTTCCAGCAAGCACATGACCTTGGTGGGGGGCTCCAGATGACAATTACCTCTGCTGGACTCTAGCAGCTAGTTTTCCCACACAATAACTTAGAAAACACATGATCTGGAGCACAAAGCATAGGTTTCTTTCAAAAGCATAAAATGATGTCATTAATGAAGGTTTTATTTATTTGGACAGGCAGCCTAACAAGAAGACAAAATACAGAAGTTGGAGCAAGGCATGGCCATGTGAAAGCTGCCTCCCCTTCAGGTTAGAAAGATGTGCGCTGGTGTGATGTGCAGGCAGCTTCTATGTAATGAGGAGAGTAAACTCATTAGCAAATCATTTCGTAGAGTCTTTGTAAAGCATTTATGAGATCCATTAAAGCCTCCAGTGTTTTTTATATGACATAATATAGTTTTCATCATTACTCAAGGTCTCACAATTCATGAGTAATACCAGAGATCAAATCTCCTGACCCTCTTTCAGCGTCCCTTCTACTAGCCTCAGTACCATTCTGTTTACATATTTACAAAGAGATAGCCAACACTTGAAAATGCAAATCAAATTCTTTAGGAATTTGATTTGTAAGCAAGTCCTGGAGGGGACTGGGGAATTTGGAGGATACTTTGCTTATTTGGAATTTCTCACCTTCAGCTGTCTGGTCTGATAAGCCAATAAAAAGGCATATTGTCTCTCCTTCCTCAAAGGCATGACATCTGATTATTCCTCTGGCTGGCATAAAGTAATGACGTGTTTAAGAGATAGAACTGAAAATGGAAATTATTCAGTGTGTCATGTGGTGAAAGAGAAGTAAACCAAGGACACAGGTTAAATGCTCAGTAAATTAAGATAATTTTTTGCCAATTTGGACGGTTGATAATTTAAAATTTAAGTAGAGGATCGGAAAATATATTTGTTGTCTTTTAGTATTATTCCACCCTTTTAGATTTGGGGCAACTGTATTTTCCTTTTCTTTCTTTCTCTCTCTCTTTCTTTCTTTCCTTCGTGGTATAACACATGTTTTAACTCTTAAATATAATAGATCTACCTCATATTTAACTTCAAGAATCATTTTAATGAAAAATATTTTTTACATGTCACATTGTATTTTTTTTTTTGTACTCTCTAGAATGTATTCATTCTGCCGCAGGAGTAGCTTCAGAGCATCTAACATGCCATAATGCTAGAAACAAAAATTGCTAGCTTTTAAAAAATAACGTATTTTCTTAAACAATAAGAACATTTATTACCTAACTTAAGAAGTTGGTTCTACAGGGTTGGTTCCATAGCTCACTGGTACCTTAAGGACCTTTTCTATCTTTTGAGTTGATCATCCATTTATTAAGAATATATCTTTCACAGTTACTAGATGGCTGAAGAAGTTCCAAATGTCTTATATTCATACAACAAAACCCTTCCTGGTGTTCTCCATTTCTACTTGTCATTCTGTATTTCTATCTGGAATTATCTTCTATTACCTTAAAAAACTCTTCTTAGTTTATTATTGTAAGACATATCTGCTTCTGATTAATAGCATATTTTCATTTTTTATGAAAAATATTTATTTTATAACTTTTAAAAGATATTTTTGACTTGGTGTAAAGTTCTAGCCTGATGGATTTTTCTTTCTGTATTTTGAAGATTTTTCATTTTGCTTTGGATTTCACAGTTTCTGACAAAAAAGTCAGTCAGCATTCAGTCAGCGTTGTTCCTTTGCAGGCTCATTTGGAGAATTTTCTTTGACTGCTTTTAAGGTTTTTCTTTTAGATTTTCAGCATTTCACTAGGATGTGACCCTGTGTGATTTAATTTATATTTAGCCTGCTTGAGGTTCATTGGGCTTCTCGATGTCCTTGGAATATTCTCAGCAATTATTTCTTCAAATACTGCTTCTGCTTTTCTCTCTCTCTCTTCTCTTGTTTTGAGACTCCAGTTGGACACATCAGAACTTTTGAGCAACATGTCACATTGTATCTTAATTTAGTACATTGCATTGTAAACATATTTTTGATGTAGTGTTTCTTATTCTAAAAGCCCTACAGCTTACCAAAGAGAATACGTGAGAATTCAACATCCTCTGCTCTTAATGAGAAGCCAGGAAAACCAACACAAATACTATTATAATGATAACTATAAGGACTTTGTATGGATTGAAGTATTGGCTTTTGCTATAAATGGAGTCTTTTGAGTCTGCCCAGCTCACCTTACCTGGCTAAAACACGTTGGTATATTCTCCTTTAGATTTGTTTCAGCTTGCTTGCTTCCCTCCCCCTCCATCCTTAGCACATATTTCAGATTACATATAAAGGATTGTATTAAGAAAACACTATGATTAAAAAAAAAGAAGAAGAAGAACTTTTAAATTAAGGTCTAACTCAATAGAGTGGACCACTTTATGAATTGCTACAACTGTGTAACCACTACCCAGATCGAGATATAGAAATATCCATAATTCCAGAAAGCTCCTTTGAGACTCTTCACAGTCAACATTCCCAGAAGATAACTACTCTTTGACCTCTGCCATCATAAAACTATTTTGCCTGCATTTGAAATAGAATCATACCATCTGTATTCTTCTATGTCTGGTATTATTTGCTTTGTATTACATCCGTTAGATGATCTTTAAGAGTTATCCTCCACTCCAGTTTTTAAATGTAACTAAGCCTTAATATACTATTCTGACTTTTCTGAAAGTGTCAAATGTGAGTCACAAAACCACTACAAAAAGAAATATTGTTCATTTAGCTGTGAGAATAAATTAATAGTAACTTCACTTTGTAATGGTTAATGTAAAGAAAAATTGCTTCAGATCCTCACATTCATGTACGCACCCCTCTCTCATGCCCATATTACAAAATAAACACACCTAATTAGGCAGTAGTTACATCAAAATTCTGGAAAGATTACTTAAGGCTTCAGCTTGACACAGGTTGAATCATTACATGTTCTCAATTAGCTCAAAATTATTTTGAACATAGACTTAAATAGCAAAAATTTGAACAGAGCTTGTGTGGTTGTGATGGTTAGTTTTATGTGTCAACTTGACTGGGCCACAGGGATGCTCAGATATTTGGTCCAGCATTCTGGGAATGTCTGTGAGGGTGATCATGAGTAAGATTAACATTTAAATTGGTAGACTGAATAAAGCAGATTGCCCTCCCTAATGTGGGTGGACCTCCTTCAATCATTTAAAGGCCTAAATGGAACAAAAGGGCTGACCCTCCTGTGAGTAAGAGGGAATTCCTTCTGCCTGACAACTTGAGCTGGGACATGGGTCTTTTCTTGCCTTTGGACTCAGATTGAAACATCAGCTCTTCTTGGGTCTCAAGCCTGGTGACTCTCTGGACTGGAGCTACACCATCAGCTCTCTTGGGTCTCCAGTTTGCCTATCGGAGATCTTGGGACTTCTTAGCCTCCATCATCTTGTGAGCCAATTCCTTATAATAAATCAATCTTTCTGTCTGTCTCTCTCTCTCCATATACACACATTCTATTGGTTCTGTTTCTCTGGAGAATCCTGACTAATACAAATTTGTACTGAGAATGGTTCTAGAACAGAATTTTAAGTTTGAGCTTTCTAGATTCTGGGGTTTCTGGTATTGACTCTGTAATCTGATTAGATTTAAAGACACCAATGAAAAAAAAAAAAAAAGAAAGACACCAAAGACTCTCCAGTACTAAGAAGAGCACTGAGATTCCATGGTGTAATGTGGAAATAGAGATACACAAAACATCACCTTTGGATACTCCTAATCAACCACTTTGAGAAGCAAGTATCTGGGTGACTGTGTATATAATACTTTCAAACATTCTTAGTAAACTAGTAAATATAATGAGATTGGTTGCTCCTAAGTTTGCTGGACAAAATGAGGAAAGAACAGGGTGAGCTCAGGGATTCTAATTCCCAATTAAAGCACAACATAAATAATCTGAATGCTTCTTTGTGCCCTGAAGGAGATCCTTATTTCCTGTAGCTTTAGGACTGAAATTATTGAAAATTAAACCCAGAATCTCAGCATGACTGGTTGAATTACAACACAAATTGAATTCTTATCCTTGTAGGGTGTCTACTGTTAAAGTGAATTGATTGGGAAGAAACGGGATCGGAAATTTGAAATGGCGACACATGGGAAGACTCTGATGAGGCTGGCAACATTGGGCCCCTAAATTCTGATGAGTCTTTGCCAGGAGAAGGAGCCTCTCTACTCCCCTCTGAGGGGGTTAACTCTGCATTGTCTGCAGAAACTCTAATGGTTTCCCTCCCCTGAGGCAGTTGCCATGTAAGTTGCAATTCCACATCTCTTCCGAACCCACCTCTGCCATCCTTCTTTGCTCCCATGGGTTTCTCTGGAGAACCCTGACCAATAGAGTGGTTGAAATTTAGAAGACTATATACAATACTCTTCAACTTTTCTTTAGATTGGCTGGTAATACACAGGAAGCTGTAACATCAAAACAATTTTCTGAACAATATTAACAAAAAATTACCAAACTGGACTAGAGAAGAAATTACTTTCCTAAAGAAAAGCACAAAGTTATAATTGGGTATAGAGCAAATTAGAAAGACACAATGGGTCAAAATTAAAACATATATTGTGTTCTTTCAGGAAGCATCTTTTGTGGGGAGTTGAAATATGGTAGTCCATAGTCAGGCTTGAGGTGAAGTGACCTGAAATGTACTTGAAAAGAATAATGACTTACATGGGCTTCCCTGGTGGCGCAGTGGTTGAGAGTCTGCCTGCCGATTCAGGGGATGCGGGTTCAGGTTTGGGCCCGGGAAGATCCCACATGCCACGGAGCGGCTGGGCCCGTGAGCCATGAACGCTGAGCCTGAGCGTCCGGAGCCTGTTCTCCGCGGCGGGAGCGGGAGAGGCCACAACAGTGAGAGGCCCGCGTACCACCAAAAAAAAAAAAAAAAGAATACATTGAAAAGGAAGGGTTGTATGTAATGAAAAAAAGAGCAATTTCTGCCTTTTAAAGAATAAATTTCCACTTCTGGAAAATTCTTAGGAAAATTAAAATATACTCACAAAAGATTCACAGCATTGAAGACATAGATATTGGTATTGGATTGGAAGGTGTAAGTTTAATGCATATTATTTTTCTATGAAAAGATTTACCCTCTGATTCTAGTGTTAAAAAGCACTACATTTGACCAATTAGAAAGGGAGCCTAGTTTGAATTAGGAAAAAATCTTAATTATAGAGTTTCTGAAAGTAGACATTTTTCAAGGTAAAACCTTAAATCAGAGATGAAATTAAGATTAATCAACAATTGGTAACACATAGAACCAAACACTCAGGATGGATGCTAGCCATAACTGGGGCAGAGTCCCATGCCCAGTTCTGCTGGGCAATGATTCTTGAGTTATTTAGGAAAAATATCTAGAAAGCCCTGGAGAAGAAACAGTATTGGAAAGGGACAAAGGGGAACATGGGGGCTCCAGGCAACAAGAATGAAAGTGCCTAAATATTTTAACAAGCGTTTTGGCCTTATCTGTGGTTAGTAGTTGAATATCAGCTCTACCTTAACTTCACTGTTTACATAATCCTTGCTGGCATTCTCCCTTTTCATTAGATAAGGAGGAATTTCTAAAGTTGAAGCACTCATTTGTTTTTGAACACCAACGTCCTTGAAGGATTTTATTTACTTAGATTGAACAAAACCATCCTCTATGACTATGTGTATTCTTTTTATGCTTATTAGCCTCTTTGTTTTCTACGTAGTGTAAAGAAAACGCAAGATAGAAACTTTATTTTCTCTACTAAAAAATGTTATTGTAACTAAATTGTAACTAATGTCATATATATCCTATCATTCATTCAAGGATGCATTTGTTCCTGCAATTATTCATGTAGTCAACATACTTTGAGAAAAGCATGACTGTCTCTTCAGTGTTGTTATTGTTGTTGTTTTTTAGAATATTTTATAGTTTATGTTTTCTAATCTCTTTTATATATAAAATATTTCTCTGGTTATTAGACAAGTATTTGCTCCACCTGGAAAATATACAGGAAGCACAGAAAGTTTTTGAGACTATAAAAACAAATACCCTTGCTAACACTTGATGATATCACTTGGTGGACTTTGAAATGTTTTTAGAAATAAGCTTGTAATTCAAGTTGAATATAAAATTGTAACAGAGTTTGGCATGGGCATTTCATGTGATGTCAAAAACAGCAAAACTTATTTTAACATCACATAGTACTTCACAGTATGAATATTTTATAATTTACCTAACCATTCCTTTCATGTTGGACATATAAATGATTACAAACAATACTATGATGATTAGATTTTAGATTTATGCATACATATGCGCATGCATTTATGAATATTTACTTAGGAAGCATGATGAAAAATTTAAGAATCTTGACACATATTACAAAATTAATTCCAGGAAAAGTTGTTTTGATTCCTATTACCGCCAATAGATTATGATTCTTCTTATCTTACTACGTCCTCCCCAACTATTGCATATTATTATCAATAAAACTAAAAAGTAACTTTTGATTTTTTGTTGCTTGATAATGATTATTAACCCTAATTGTTTGTAAAGAACGGTGATTTTTGATGCAGTATTTTAATTCTTTTACTTTACTATTTTTGTTTTTATTCTTATAATTTTCCACAGCAACTCATTTCCCTGCTCTTTCTTTGTGTTAAATACAATGATTGATGTTTACTTTTCCCTCAGTAGCCCTAAGCTCTTTCTAGGTAAGACAGTTCTGTAATCTTTGTATTAGCTCTTTACTCCTTCACACCCAGGATATTAAGAGACTGAATAAATGAGTGAATGAAATGAATAGGTTACAAATCTTCAACCGAGTAACAAGATGTTTCATATTATGGTCTATTTTTTTATAGTGTAATATTCCTCCAGGTCTCCAAGACTTGAAATAGTAAGGGAAAGCTGGGCTACTTTAACTTCAGCTGGTTCTTCTGGAATATTTTAAGAGAAAATAAAACACAGTATTTATTTACTACTGCTTTTGAAGATTTATGCACAATATCAGTAGAGAAAAAAAAATACAGCAACAGAGACTCACAAAGACTACGGAGTATCATAAGAAAAATATTTGCCTTCCAAAAATTCTGGAGTAACAGTTGAAAAAATATTACATCTTCAGTGTAGTATTTATGCTCTTTTTATCACATTACTTCAGAATACTTTGGTTCGGATTGGAATGTGACTGGGTGCTTTTCTTTATGCTCTTGAGAAAAAGAATAGCAACCAAAAAAAAAAAAATAGAGATTACATCATCTCTGATTTCTACCTTGTGTTTTAAATCTTTTTTTTTTCTCTCAATAATGACAGTTTGGTCCTCCTTTGCTTCAGCCATACTTAGGTTAAAATAATGCTTTTTGAATTGGAACTTCCCATTCAACAGTGGACTTTCTGTCTCATTCAGAATTCCTTAAAATGTTGATGGTCTCTAAAACGTGCTGAGGAAGGACATTTTGATACATAGATATCATTATGACACATGAAGGGATATTACTAGTTAATTTCCTTGCAAGTTGCTCTTCTTTGAAATTTGTTACCTGTATTAAATGATAATTTTTGAAAAAAATTATAACACAATGTATAGTGAACATATGTCAAACATTTATATCATAAGTTAATGAAGGAAACAGTGGGATAACAAAGTTGGTTCAAAAGAGGACACAAGAGACTAAAATATATAGTCAGGAAAAGAAAAATAGCTGAAATAAGTCATCTAAAGTAGATTCAAAACTGGTTAATGCTCTACAGGGTAACAAAACCATAACCTTTGGGTTTTGTTTTTGTTTCTTTCCTGCTGGATGGAAAGCATCTGTATCTGTACATTTGTTAACATTTATTTGCAACTTATCCATTTTCTATAAGTTAAAATCCAACTTTACAAAATCTGATCTCTAAAAATAGTCAAATAATAAATCATACAAAATTACATTTTCTTAGAGCATCTGATAACCTTTAAGTTGGATTGTTAGAGAATGCTCTTGTAAGATATTGAAAACAACACAGAAACTTTTTGCCTTATTTCCAAGTTTGGGTAATTTTTACTACATAGGAGTTAAATGGTTGTATATGTAGTATGAGATGAGACCTTATTCTCATCTTTGATTTAAGGGGTATTTTCATTTACACTTTATCTTTTGTTGAATACTTTTTCTTGTCCTTTTCCCATTTCTCTATATTTTTTAACTTTTTAATTATCAAATGGTAGGAATTTTTTCACATATGCTGCTACTACTTAGTTTTTGTTGATTATATGTCTCTTGTCTTTTTGCTGTTTCCTTAATAGCATCGTTTGATGACCAGAAATTTTTATTTTGAAATAATTTCAAACTTACAGAAAAGTTACAATGATAGCTATGAACTCTCCTGTACCACTAACTAATTCTTCTTTATCACTTTGTATATAGGCGCACATGTTATTATTAGTATTATTGCTGAAACATTTGCAGGTGCAAAGCTTGTATAATGTATAACCCCGGTGATCGCCACTCACAAAGATCACAGTAAAAATAGTGTCTTTTATAGATGTAAAGTCCAGGGTCGCTGAGTATATTTCCTCCCCAGGTAGACTCTTGTCTAGAATTAGTAACTGCTTATTCTGGTACAATAGGAAAACTGATGATCTGATGCAATGCCAGTCTGTAACCTAGTGGAACATTCCTAGTGAAATGAAATTAGCTAAAAAGGAGCGGCATGGTTGTTATACAACTTACTGAATTTCACTCACAAAAGCTGGACATCAAATATTCCCACAGTCTTCCTCTTGGAGGAATTGCATCTGAGCTCTACTACCTGATGACTAGAGGAGTATAGTAAGTCCCCTACATTTGAACCTTCAAGTTGTGACCTTTCAAAGATGCGAACATAGAATTTACTAATGAAGACCTGATGGAATTGGAGGCCCAGAGAAAGGATGAAGAGAGACCAGAGAAAGAAGAAGTAAATGAAGAACCGAAGAAATTTACGACACAGGGAATGGCAAGGGGATTCTCTTTATTTGAGGAGGCACTGTGAGTTTTTGAGGCACAGAACCCGAACGTAGAACAGTACAGAAAGGTTGCAGCAGCCATTCAGAATGCAATCCAGTGCTAATGTGTCATCTATGATGAGAAAAAAAGAGCTACTACCCAGATATCACTGGATCGCTTTTTCAAGAGGGTAGATAGAATTGAATCCAGCAAGGAACCAGAACCTGTGCCATTGACGTCAGGCGTGAGTGAAATTGCAGCTTGCCCTCCGTCTCCTACTGCTGACAGTCCTTCAGCTCTACCATCTCCCACCTCCTCTCTCTCCCGCAGTCAGTAACTCTTCTTTCCTGTTCACTCAGTGCCAGCCCCTGTATGCCAGCTGTTGTACTCTACTACTGTACTTTTCAAGGTCCTGTATTGTAAGATTAAAAATGTCCTCATTTTATGTGTGTGTGTTTATGTATTATTTGTGTGAAAAGTATTATAAACCTATTACAGTACAGTACTATATAGTCGATCGTGTTAGTTGGGTACCAAGCTAACTTGGTTGGACTTATGAACGCACTCTTGGAATGGAGCTTGTTCGCATGTAGGGGACTTGCTGTATTTCATTTAGAGCTCCTGTCTCTTCATTTTCCTGCCTGCTTTCCACATGTGTTTTTCAAGATAGCCTCTTTCAGCTACTTAGAAACCCCAGCAAGCACATAAAGCTCTTCGGGAAGTGTGGCTATTGTTTTATTCCTAGGAGTATTATAGTTCAGTCTCAGCGTTTTGTCTCCAGAGCTGAATGGTGAAGTGCTTTAGGGTAAAACTGATGTAGTTTATAACCTTATACAAGTCTGCTGCTGAAGGTCTACTTATTTTTTGTCTTTCTCTTGGTTTTATTTTCCCCTCCGATTTGCAACAAAAGAATTATGTCACATTCCTTTGATACCAAGTATTACATATCTGTGGACCATTTATCTATGTGAATTAGAATAGAAAAAATAGCTGGAGAAAATTGGCATCTATTTTATTACTTCCTACTTGAAGCAATGTCTATGAGCACTAATTTTATTTTTATTTATTTATTTATTTTATTGTATTTATTTTTAAACATCTTTATTGCAGTATAATTGCTTTACGATGGTGTGTTAGTTTCTGCTTTAAAACAAAGTGAATCAGTTATACATATACATATGCACCCATATCTCTTCCCTCTTGTGTCTCCCTCCCTCCCACCCTCCCTATCCCAACCCTCTAGGTGGTCACAAAGCCCCGAGCTGATCTCCTTGTGCTATGTGGCTGCTTCCCATTAGCTATCTATTTTACATTTGGGAGTGTATATATGCCCATGCCACTCTCTCACTTCATCCCAGCTTCCCCTTGCCCCTCCCCGTGTCCTCAAGTCCATTCTCTTTGTCTGCGTCTTAATTCCTGTCCTGCCCCTAGGTTCTTCAAAACTATTTTTTTTTCTTTTTTTAGATTACATATATATGTGTTAGCATACGGTATTTGTTTTTCTCTTTCTGACTTACTTCACTCTGTATGACAGATTCTAGGTCCATCCACCTCACTACAAATAACTCAATTTCGTTTCTTTTTATGGCTGAGTAATATTCCATTGTATATATGTGCCATATCTTCTTTATCCATTCATCTGTCAATGGACACTTAGGTTGCTTCCATGTCCTGGCTATTATAAATAGAGCTGCAATGAACATTGTGGTACATGACTCTTTTTGAATTATGGTTTTCTCAGGGTGTCTGCACAGTAGTGGGAGTACTGGGTTGTATGGTAGCTCCATTTTTAGTTTTTTAAGGAACCTCCATACTGTTCTCCATTGGCTGTATCAATTTACATTCCCACCAACAGTGCAAGAGGGTTCCCTTTTCTCCACACCCTCTCCAGCATTTATTGTTTGTAGATTTTTTGATGATGGCCATTCTGACTGGTGTGGGGGGATACCTCATTGTAGTTTTGATTTGCATTTCTCTAATGATTAATGATGTTGAGCATCCTTTCATGTGTTTGTTGGCAATCTGTATATCTTCTTTGGAGAAATGTCTATTTAGGTCTTCTGCCCATTTTTGGATTGGGTTGTTTGTTTTTCTGATATTGAGCTGCATGAACTGCTTGTAAATTTTGGAGATTAATCCTTTGTCAGTTGCTTTGTTTGCAAATATTCTCTCCCATTCTGAGGGTTGTCTTTTCATCTTGTTTATGGTTTCCTTTGCTGTGCAAAAGCTTTTAAGTTTCATTAGGTCCCATTTGTTTATTTTTGCTTTTATTTCCATTTCTCTAGGAGGTGGGTCAAAAAGGACCTTGCTGTGATTTATGTCATAGAGTGTTCTGCCTATGTTTTATGGGCACTAATTTTAAAAGGTTTTTCTAAGTTTCTCTTGGTGTCCTAGTATTGATGTGGAGAGGTTAAATATAAATCTTTAGTTTCCTATTAAGAAAATATGACAAAGGCATCAAAATCACGAAAGCAATATCAGAACATAATGTGTCAAAAATGACTCATTTATATAGGTGGTAAACTCTGTAGTAATGGTTATCCCTGCTGATAACCATTCATGGTGGAAATAAATCCTATTAGAAGAAACCAGAACTTGTTAAATTGGATCATAACCTGGCCAGAAAAGTAATTTCGACCTATACACCATGCTCTCTGAGTTCCATTTTAAGAAAAAGGTAACTGTTTGGGAGAGTTATGGAAAGTTTCCACTTTACTGAAGCAGGTCAAAATAAGGGAGAGTCATACCTTGAAAGTCATATTATCAATTTGTACATCACCCTTTAATTAGAAGCTCAAGATCTAAATTTTAGTAAAATATGCTCCCGACTTAAGATGCCTGTAAATAATTAAACCTCACTCCCCCCTGAGGCTTACACATCAGTGACAGAAGAACATTAACAGGGAATTAACAAAGAGGAAGTGAACCATGTGATTCAAAGGTGGTGGACTTAGAGATGAGAAATCCCTAGAGAGGTGGAAGCGTCTCCTTGTTGTCAGGATTAGAAGATCTGGGTTTATTTTATTAGGGAAATTAACACTTTCCTTATACCTCACAAGTAGATAAAGAACCTTTATGTTGTCTTCTGAAAGGTCATCAGTGCTATTAATTCTTCATTAATTCTTCAGATAGAAAAAAATCAATTGAAACGTAGTTGGTAATAATGACAGAAGAGCCTTGGGGGAAATATGGAATTAATTCCACACTTTCTTACCTCATTGCACTTTCTTACCTCGTTGCTAACACAAATAATCCTGCCATCTACCACATCAGAAGAATGGGTACCTTGTAGCTACTTACCTATTAAGAAAGTGTTACAACAGAGGCTCCATCACTCAGCAGGGATTGTCAAATTGATTAAAGCAGAGAAAGAGCAGGTTGGTGAAAGGTGACTTTTGTGCTCCTCAGTCTGATATTTTGTTTTTGTATTTAAATGCATATAGGAAATGCTGTATTTAACTAAAAGCTTTATTTTTTTCTTTAAAAGTTAATAGTGGCTTTTAATTATAAGATTTTCTTTTGAAAAAGCCTGAGTTATTTTGTTTTCGTAGTTCATTCTTATTAAGGTCACACATCTCCTACAAACAGAAAAGTGAAAAATCTCCACAAAACTACCCCAGTTAAATCCAATAAGTTACAGTATAAAAACTTTTTACTGTTTAATTAATGAGATTCTAAAGAAACTTGTATTGATTTATTTAATATTATTGATAGATTTACTATTATTCATAGGAACTTAATTATTATAACTTACAATTTGCATATGTTTCATGATTTAATGAGAATATCTAAATCAAATAAAATGAGAGAATAGGGTTGTAGAAATAAAAGAATTAATTATGTCATGCTTTAAACACTTTTACACATGTATCATATAATTGCCTAAGCCAGTGCGCTTAGCACAGATCATCGTCTTGCAGAGCTGAATGGATTTATATTGCCGACTGCTGGAATGCATAAATCTTTGAATTGTAAAATTTATTACCTGAATTATATTGAGTTGGGAAAAGTTGAGTTTCAAAACACTGGTGCAAGAGGAATGGTTACTAACTGAATATCATTTTGACTTTTGAATTACCGCAAGTCCTCTACAGCAAAGCAGGAGGACAGAGTCATTAGTTTCACAAATTTCTTTCTTACTTATGAATGCCCAACACTCTAAGGTACATTTTCAGAACATTCTTAAACTGTTCTTTTTTGGTCTACAGTTTGTTTCTCCATCTCTCCAATCTCTTTTTTTCTTTTCCCTCCATCTTTATTTTGGCATTTCAATATGTCCAGCCTTTACTGTGCACCAGTTAAAATATGGACAGCATCTTAAATTAGGCAGAAAAATACTAAGAGAAAGAGAAGAGCCCAAGTTATTTCACCCTGTGTAGCTCCTTGACAGCATTAAAAAAGAATGCCATATACACTGGATACAGAAGACATGAATTCCCAAATACTTTGTTGAATGTAAAGGCATTAATTGGATTGTAAGTTTAAGAAATTTAAAACTTCAGCTGGGAGTCTTCAAAGCCAAATCATAATGTGCAAGCAAGGGTTATATAATGTGCAAAGGATACTTAGTGATTATTTATGCATGTAAATATGTTTTTAATATCTCAATGTATATATCAATCAGGCTAGCCAATAACCTTACCCCTTGTAGCCTTTCTGTAACCTTGGAAGTCTAGTTAAATTTTATTGTTAATTGAAATTAAGGGTATGTACATGTATACAGCACTTTATTCATATACTGTGCAATGTCAACCACTTCAAACCTTGACAATTTCCTAAACTTGGTATCAAGTAATGGGGTTTATGTGTATTAATTTGGCATTCTAGTTGCAATTGATTTTGAACATTATGTTTTTCCATGTTTTGTGCAAGCTTTTTTAAAAAAGAAAATCAGATTCTATAGAACTTCTTATTTTTGTAAATAATTTTAGAACCAGAAATCTGTCTCTGCTAAAGAAGGCTAAAAGTTTCAGTGGGAATATTAGCAACTGAAGAGTAAACCTTTAGGATCCAAACTAGCTGGAAGAGCGTTCAAGACAAATGGTTTGTTTCATCTTAGTACTACATATGTCAGTATCATGGAAGAGTCATTTTTTATTCTTCTGTAAAAATGAGTCTTTGAATTCTCCTAACCATCCTCAGAGAGAAAATTTTTGGCAGTAGAGATAACACCTAGAAAACAGAACACCTGTGGGTCATATACTATTATCTCTGGAGAATGGATCTTTCTTACAGAAGAGAACTATTTTGCCAAGTTTAGTTTATGCCTAAAAATTATGATAGTGTATATTAGTCAGGTTTCTCCAGAGAGAAGTAACAGAATATATTAAAAATATTTCTGATAAGGAATTGACTTACATGATTTCCAGCCTGAGCCTGAAGACCTGAGAGCCAAGAGTGTTGTGGTGTAAGTCTGAGTCCAAGGGCAGGAGAAGACTGATGTCCCAGCTTAGCAGTCAACTAGAGAGAGAGAGAGAGAAAGAGAGAGAGAGAGAGAGAGAGAAAGAGGGAATTTTCCCTTCTTCAGTCTTTTCATTCTGTCCAGACCTCCAATGGATTGGACGATGCTCACCCACTTTGGGGAGGGCCATCTGCTTTACTCTGTCAACTGATTCAAATGCTAATCTCTTCTGGAAACGTCCCCACAGACACATTCAGAAATCATGTTTTACCAAATATCTGGGTGCCCTGCCACCCAGGCAAGTTGACATATAAAGCTAACTATTATGTACTAGCATTTCAAAAAGTCAGACTCCAGAGTTTTCAAATCCGAAGTACTTATTGTGTTTTAAAAAAACTTTATGGGGCTTCCCTGGTGGCGCAGTGGTTGAGAGTCAGCCTGCCGATTCAGGGGACGCGGGTTTGTGCCCTGGTCCAGGAGGATCCCACAAAGAGGATTTATATATGAATGAAAATTAAAAGAAACTTTATGATTTTTATGACACTTCATTATTTCAACATTTGGGTTATGTCTAACTCAATCATGTTTTTATAGCAATGAATATTTAATGAATTTCTCTTATATGCATACTTCTATTATTTAATTTTATTTAAGTCATTTTCCTCTGGTAAGTTAAATATGATTTATACTTGGTAAATTTAGGAATGCTAGTAAGAATGTGGGAAGTTGTATCTCACTGTGGTTAAAAGTGCAGCTCCCCTAGAATATAAATGTCTGAATTTGAGCCTCAGCTCCAGTACTTCCTAGCTTTGTGCTACTGTATGAACCAGTGTACTCTCCAGTCTTCAGTATCCTCATCTACACAACAGAGATTACAATGGTATCTACTTCTCAAGATTAATGTGAGGAGTAAATAAATCTATGTACAACACTGAATATGTTCAGTGACATTATACAAAATAAACTTCCTTACCGAACAAAACTTTGATAGGCTTTTAATTTTCACCTATGTTATTTAGTCATTCTCTGGATTATGTTAAGTTTTCATCAGCAGTACTTTTTAATCAGGAGTGTTTAATCAGAATTACCTAGAGACCTTTTTATTTTTTCCCAAAATATACATGCCTTAATGCATGACAATCCTGAAGAATGGGATACAGGCGTGCACGTCTTGACAAAATTACAGACGTGATTCTTAGGGGAACCACTTAGGATCCAAGCTGGGTGGACAAGAGTTCAAAATAAAGGATCATGGAAGTGTTATTTCTCATTCTCTAAAAATGAGTCTTTTGATTCTCCTAACCATCCCTAGAGAGATATTTTTGGCAGATAAGGCCTAGAAAATTGAACACTTGTAGGTCACTTAAAGTTAGATTCATTTATAGTTCATTTACAACTGAAACTTTAAAAATATATTTACCATTTCCAAATTGATAATAACTACTTCTGATTTATTTAGGTATGATAACATGCAACATTAAAAATATATATAGTTGAACGGGCAATGGTCAATAGTTCCCTACTATTTCTAATACGAGTTTTATCAACACATTTATTTCAGACTTAGGTTTCACTTTAGGGAAATGCCTGGGGCCTGGTGAGTGTGAGAGACAGAGAGAGAGAGAGAGAGAGAGAGAGAGAGAGAGAGAGAGAACAAAGTGACTGCCAGAGCAATGAGTGGTTTTTGAAGTGGGTACATCTGAAGTCAAGGATATTCTCCAGTTAATATCTCTGACTCTTAATAACCAAATAATTTAAGATACATTTGCCTTATTCAATGCATCCCTTGAAAGTAGGCTCACTTCCTGCTGGAATCCGTTTTTACTCTGAAGTGTAGTTTGTATTTTGATGCAATTTCACCTGTAAATTTCAGAAACCCCTTGAAGATATAGAATGGAGTACAAAGGCCAGCAAATCCATATTCAATAAGAAGTAAAATGAAGTTGTACATCTTTTCATTTTGAAGACATATTTCATTTTTTAATTTATTTTGAAGTATTTTTACCATTCAGGAAAATATAGAAAACGTGGCTTACAGCGAGATAGTTCAGCATTCAGGAAGACCTTGCTTCCCTAACTTTCCTAGACCCAGATGGAAGGGGTGACAAGATGAAGCCTGGTCTCCCTTGCACCAAAAGAGAGGCTAAGGAGGACTGCATTACTCTTCAGCAACATGTGTTTCTGGGTCCCTTTGTGTCTATATTTATTTTACTCCAAAAGCCCCTTTGGATTCAATGTCATCTTGATAGTTCACAAATGAAAGTTCTGAAGCCCCACTAGATGTAGATTCCCAATTTGGCTGAAAGAGCCATATCACCAGGAACTGGGACTTTTTTTTCTCCACTATTTTATCTGCAAAACTTAGCAGAGTGCTTGACACACCATAGGCACAGTGTAAATATTAATCAGATAAATGAATATATGAGAAGTCTGAAGTGAAAGTACTCTTCCTTTAGCAGCAAAATATAAGTTATGTATCTTGTGGATTTACACATGACTTCCCCCATGCCAATTGTATGAGAAACAGCATTTCTGGGGAACAATGAATATTTCTGTCATTTTTCTATTCTAAGGACCTCATTGGAAAGGAAAAACAGAGACCTGGCTTTTCTCTTTCCCCTTTTATACCTTTAATTACAAATTTTTACTTAGCTAGTAAAAAGTGTATGTTAAGGACTGAAATGAAGTCCTTTGCATATTATGTAAATTAGGTCTCTATCAAAATTTTGAGGTGGGCATTAAAATGTATATGTATTATACATCGTGCCAATGTTTTCTTAGGTCAGTCTTCCAAGGCAATAGAAATAAAAACAAAAATAAACAACTAATCAAACTTACAAGCTTTTGCACAGCAAAGGAAACTATAAACAAAATGAAAAGACAACCTATGGAATGGGAGAAAATATTTGCAAATGATGTGGTCAACAAGGGCTTAATTCCCAATATAGACAAGCAGCTCATACAACTTAATAACAAAAAACAAACAACCCAATCAAAAATGGGCAGAAGACCTAAACAGACTTTTCTCTAAGAAGATATACAGATGGTCAACAGGCACATGAAAATATGCTCAATATCACTAATTATTAGAGAAATGCAAATCAAAACTACAATGAGGTATTACCTCACACAGGTCAGAATGGCCATCATTGAAAAGTCTACAAATAACAAATGCTGGAGAGAGTGTGGAGAAAAGGGAACCCTCCTACACTGTTGGTGAGAATGTAAGTTGGTACAGCCACTGTGGAAAACAGTATGGAGGTTCCTTAAAAAACTAAAAATACAGTTGCCATATGATCCTGAAATTCCACTCCTGGGTATATATCTGGAGAAAACTCTAATTCGGAAAGATACATGCATCTCAATGTTTATAGAAGCACTATTTACAGTAGCCAAGACATGGACACAACCTAAATGTCTATCAACAGATGAGTGGGTAAAGAAGACGTGGTAACATATATACAATGGAACATTACTCAGCCATAAAAAGAGTGAAATAATGCCACCTGCAGCAACATGGATGGACCTAGAGATTATCGTACTAAATGAAGTAAGCCAGACAGAGAAAGACAAATACCATATGATATCACTTATATGTGGAATCTAAAGTATGACACAAATGCACTTATTTATGAAAGAGAAATAGACTCACAGATACAGAAAACAAACTTATGGTTACCAAAGGGGAAAGGGGGGTGGGGGAGGGAAAAATTAGGAGTTTGGAATTAGCAGATACAAACTACTATATATAAAATAAACAACAAAGTCCTATTGTATAGCACAGGGAACTATATTCAATATTCTGTAATAAACGATAACAGAAAAGAAAAAACTGTGTACGTATTATCAAGGTGAGAAGCCTAAAGCTCAGAGCTCAAAAAGTTCTCAGTAAGTTCTCCATTTGGCACCTCTTACATGGCAGAGTTGAGGTCAGGACTCAGGAAGGAATAACTGTACAGCACATCATATCTCACGATGTCATGTTTCTTTGGAAGGTATTCCTTTGGTCACTGTTCACCAAGCACATAGCCATTTACTCGTTGGCTCAATTTTTTAAAAAAAAATTTTCTGAGAAGTCTTTAGTGGAGAATGATGTATTTCCTTACAGAATTTTGAAGTATGGCTGCACTCTGTCAAATCTTGATAAGAATCTGCTAGAATAGAAATAAAGTCTATCTTTGAGATTTTTTTCCCAATGTTTAATATTACTCAGGAAGCTGTTTTGCTGCTAAAATGCTTCCCACTATTTTCCTATTTAAGCTTCTTGCTTGCTATTCTCTTCTCAGTAGACAGTAACTAATTTTTCAATTCCAATTTACATAATAGACAATTTGGATGACAGTTTCAGTTGTGATAACTAGCTAATACACTTTCTAGCCCCATATTTTATACAGAAGAACAAGAGTCCTGGATAGAAAAGAAATGCTATGTTAACATTTTCTATCAGTAATTTCTCTTAATTATGCAAATCATAGTAATTGTTGAGATGAACAATGGTACTTCATTTTAAAAATAAAATTATGGGGCTTCCCTGGTGGGGCAGTGGTTAAGAGTCTGCCTGCCGATTCAGGGGACACGGGTTTGTGCCCCAGTCCGGGAAGATCCCACATGCTGCGGAGCGGCTGGGCCCGTGAGCCATGGCCACTGAGCCTGCGCATCCGGAACTTTTGCTCCACAATGGGAGAGGCCACAACAGTGAGAGGCCCGCGTACAGAAAAAATAAAAATAAAAAAAAAAATAAATAAATAAAATAAAATTATGGTTGTTCAGCTAAATATTTAAAATGTTGTATACATAGTCCATATTCCAAGTTGAAATACCGTTAGTTAGGCTACCTATTATTAGCTCAACACTTGCAGTCAAATTTAAATGGTCAAGATAAAAGGAAAATGGTTATTTTAAAATTCTGTTATGAGATTTGAGGTCAAACAGCATCAAAGTCCAGATTTTTATCCCAATACTTCTTATTGACTGCAGACTTTTATTTCTAGGTATCTTCTTTTAAATATAGTATGTTTGCTTGCCAACCTAGGTTTCTTGGTTTTTTTGAAACTGAGCATAGTTTGATATTTTTGAATATTTCAAAAAGACTAAGGTATTATTTCTTCAGGACTGGATTTAAGTTTAATCTTTTTGTCTATGTTTTGGACATACCTTTCATAAAATACTTCCAAAATATCCATTATGTTAATATTTTACTACAAAAATTAAGGTACTCATCAGGAATATATCTATGTCTGAGCACATTTTATGTGATGTATATATTAATGTCTCTGAGTTCTCATTCTTAGATTGACATCTGTTTTCCTTGAAATGTGACCCTTTGGATGGGTGTCTGTGGTGGGGCCTGATGTGGCTGGAGAAAGGTCACTACTATGAACTGAGTTTGGTGTATTGTTTGAGGATGTTCAATTCTTCTATAAAGACAAGAAAAACAAACAAGGTGTGGGAGACACAAGAAATACAAAGTGTGGATAGTATTTAAGAGAGTGGCTTATGAGTAATAGGCAAAAAGTATAATAAATGATATGCATTCATAGTAAAAAAGCTAGTAGCTTATAAATTAAGAAGATAATTGCTGTGTAAAGTGTAAAAAATAAATCAATAATATGTGAAACATACCAAAAATAGAGTCAATAAGGAATGTGACAGAACAAACAAAAATGTGGACGATAGATGGAAAGAGATGGGAAGACCAAGTGCTGGTCCCGCCACTTCTGGGCTTACAGCTGTCTCACCCTACCTCAGCCACCATTGATCACACCCAATATGTTCTATTCTGACTCCACAAGTGCTCCACCAAGAAATGTAAATAAAACCCAAGGTTGTTCAGCAGGCTGGTCACAAGTTCCCACTGTAGCCTGTGCACTTGCCCCTGCATCTCTCTGACAGACTGAGTGTGTATCACTGGCCTGGGGAACTTAGTGTCTGTGAGCCCCTTGCTTAAACCTCAGCTCTGGTGCTTTTAACCACACCCACTGCATTAGAGGGAGAGACAGGACATAGAACTTCGTGCAATCCCAGATCAAGGTAGTGTGGATTTTTACCACCTACCTGCTGTCCTAAGTGTGTTACCCTACCCCATTTTCCTCCTAGTTTCTTGCTGTGTGACTAAATTAATTTAATACACTGTGGGATTTGAGCATTTTAATAGGGTCTATAAGCATTTTGGTTGTTTGGCCTCTGGGATAGCTTACCTGGTAGTATACTTGGAGGCTGTTATTGCTTCAGAGTAATTTCCTGTATACCAGTGACCTTGCTCACTATGCACTAGGAAAACATATAAGCTCTGGGCAGAAGGGTCTAGAGTGAGTTGGAAATCTAACCAAGTAAATCATCATATGGTTGATGGTAATTTAGCTTCTGTGTAAATCCTGCTCAAACATAAATGGAACCAGTATTACTTATTAGTATGTTAGTATGTCATCTCCAAGAAAGATCCAGGGGAAAATAAATTTAAAATTCAATGGTGAATAAGATATAGTTGTGTAACTTGCTCCTTAACTATCACTTTGTTATTATTAAAAATAGATCAAATTTACATATAATATATTATATGTATTATATTATATGTAATATATATATAATATATTATTATTTCATAGTTACTATTATTATTATTATTATTTCATAGTTACTATTGAGGCTTATTCTATGAAAAATTTGAGAGTTATCATTTAAATAAGTCTATTTCTATAACTTAATCACCAAGTAATAATAACAATAAAAACAACACAATATTTCCCACAAGTTCTTTTTTCTCTCAAGAAGCAAAAGAGCTGATCTCCATCTTATTTATGAATCCAAACTAAAGAAACACACACATTTTAACAAAGTTTCTGTATAAAGCTTACTCATAGTCATAAGTCATATTATTTCTTTGCATTACTTAGTGGCAGGCTTGGTTTTCCTCTCTGTAGTAAGATTTTTGTTTTTAATGTGATTCTTGGCCCTGAGAGACATACAAAGTAGAACATGGAAATCACTTTGAATTCAAAATATTCAGTCTGTGATCAATGCTACTTTTTTATGAAGTATAAAAAGAGCAGAGATCATAAAGTGGCAATCTTGGTCCAACATAATGTTGTTTTATTTGATTTTAAATGCTTCTGGGCTCCAGGGTGGTGGATTCTGTACTTCATCATAATTTCGATTCCCTTCTGTCTCACTACTTTACACAATTCCTACTTGAGCCCAGAAGACATTTGAGGCATCACAATTTAAAACATAGTTAATGCTCAATGGTTATACTGAGGAAGACAATGGTGACAGATTACTTTTGGGACAAGTTTCATCAAAAAGATGAACTTTGGAAGCCATTAGCAAGTTGCAGAGGAATTGTACCCTTATTTTCCTTATCTCAGGAGTTTGGAATTATCTTTCTTGGTAAATCCATTTGTATAATGCAATAATTTATTATTATAAAATGTATTTTGTTAATTTACTCATCATCTATTTTTTCTACTTTGAAGTATTTTTATAAATATTTTAAAAATCTTACATTGAATATAATTTGCTCAAAAATAAATTAACCATTATTATTTATTACTGAAACCCCTTGTCATCTCCAGAAGAAAGATCCAAGGAAAAAAACCTTGAAACCCCATGGGAAACTCCTGCTTCTGGGGACATAAAGTAAATGTACTTTTCCCTATTCCTCCCACCAAATACAACTAGAAGCCTTGGAAAAGATTTTATATATGTGTGTGTGTGTGTGTGTGTGTGTGTGTATATATATATATATATATACACACACACACACATATATATAATTTACATATATAAATTAATTTAAAAATCCAAATATTTAAATATATAAATAATTCAAATATGGAAATTACATATAACTATATGTTGTATATAATTCTTCTTAGGTTTATTTTATATACATGTAAATGTATAATATAAATGTGTATATTTATATAGTATATACAATTATATTTACATGTATGTAAAACAAACATAAGAAGAATGAAAAGTGGAACCACAGATGCAGACTGGACTGGCTATAGGGACACAGGGACTTAAGGAATAACACGGGGCTGAGTTCCCTGGATTTTCTTTCTGCCTTACATATTCCAGAAGCCAGTAACCTCCCCAGTCGTACCTGTTTTCTTTACCTAAAGGACCAGGAAAGGGAAAGTCTAGCAAGAGGGAAACTTTTAGGTGATAATTCCTCTACTCCAGCCAAACGCCATGGAAAAATTAGAGGTCTCACCACTAGCCATATCAGTGAGCGTTCAGTGGCAGGTCTAGCCTTGCCAGAGGCCCCAGCACTCCCAACCTTTTCCCTCCAGGTGTCAATGAAGACCAAGTCGGGAACCAGATCAGGAGACCCTCCAGCAGCACAGTGTCTTTGGAAACCACGTGGCGAGCCTGGACTTTCATCCCCATCCTGAAGTAGGAAAGCCTTTGTTGGTCTCCCTGTTGGCGTGGTTTCAGAGGTTGCCTAGGGAAAATTCAGGACCTTCACCAGTGCCCAGTGGTGGAGGCTACTTCCTACTCTTGTGTCAGAGAAGATCAGGTGGGGCGCAGGAAAGAGGCCCACCTGCCTCTCAGCCAGGGTAGCATCACGGGAGGTCTACTGGGGATCTGGGACTCCCATCCCTGTCCAGGGGTAATGAGTCTTTCTCCCCATCGAGTGTCAGTGTAGGTTGGTGGGGAACCTAGACCTCTACCACCACCTGGCAGCAAGGAGGCTTCACCTTCCCCCAGGCCTACTGGAGCAGTGTCAGAGGGAGCCAGAGGAGGATGAAAGTAGACCTGGAGTCTAGTAATACACAAAGTGTCCAGGTTTCAATAGAAAATCATTCATTGTACCAAGTACCTGAAAAATCTCAACTTAAATGAAAAACCAATTGATGCTATCATCAAAATGACAAAGATGTTAGAATTATCTGACAGATATTTTAAAGCAGACATTTCATCAAAGAGTATATATAAATTGAAAATAAGCACATGAAAAGAAGTTCAGTATCATTCAGCATTAGAGAAAGGAAAATTAAAACCATAATAGGCTATCACTACATACATATCATAATTGCTAAAATAAAAAAATAATTATAATGCAAAATGCTGGTGAGGATACAGAAAAACTGAATTACTCAGTTTGATGGTGGGAATGTCAAATGGTACAGCCGCATTGGAAAACTGGCATTTTCTTCAAAAAAAAAAAACAAAAAATCCTAAACATACCACCCGGGAATTCTCCTTCTGGGCCTTCATTCCAGAGAAATAAAAACTTATGTTCACACAAAATCCTGTACAGGAATGTTCATAGCAGCTTTATTCATAATAGCTAGAAACTGGAAATAGCTCAGATGTTCCATTTCAGATGATTAGTTGAGCATAGCATAGAACATACACATCATGGAACATCATTCAGCAATAATAATTTAAAAAATAACTATTGATACATGCAACAACTTGGATAAATCTCCAGAGATTTATGTTGAGTGAAAAAAATCCAATCCGAGAATGTTACTTACTGTATAATTCCACTTATATACCATTCTTGAAATAAAAAATTTAAATGGAAAACAGATTAAGTGGTTGCCGGGATTAAGGACTGGAGGGGACATGAGGAGGGTGACAGAAGGGCTTCAGTGTGGCTCTAAAAGAATAAAACGGAAATGTTTTGTATCTTAACTGTGTCTATGTGAATATACTGGTTGTGAAATTGTACTAGAGTCTCGTAAGATGTTACCACTGGGGGCAAGGGTAAAGTGTACATGGGATTTCACTGCATTATTTTTCTACAACTGCATATGGAATCTACAATTATCTCCAAATAAAAAAGTTAAGCTAAAATAATTCAATGGTGAATATAACATCACTGCAGATTATCTGGATATGTAATTTATACCTTAACTTCCCCTTTAGTCAACATCTTTATTACTATTAAAATAGAGCAAATTGATATGTAACCTACAATTATCACTCATATTCATAATTACCAAATAAACTGTGTGAGTTAATTTATTTTTCCTGATCTAAGTTCTATCAGGGCAGTGGATTGTGACATCAGTGGCATGAATTGTAATCTTTCTCTGGCAAAATAGCATTATTGAAAGGAGATGAGTTAAGCCCAGGAGAAATAGGAGTACAGTCCAAGAAAATGCTGGGGTAGAAGCATCTTGAACTTTTACTCTACTTCCTGTCAGAAAAGTTCATGCTGAGTCCCGGGAGTGTGGCAAAGTCCAATATAATTACTGAATATAATCAAAATAGGAGGATATAGGCTGACAATTGTTTGGAAAACAGTGCTACTTTGTTGGACAACCAAGACTTATCTTTGGGAACCCACTAGAAATAGTCAGGATTAGAAGGAATGGCTTGAGAAATTAGGCTAGTGGGAAGCAGCCAGCCCTACAGCTAAGGGACCTGGAATCCAAGAGGTCTGGAGAGAAAGGACTAGACCCAAAGATGCGCCCAGCCTAATGAGGGTACAGATGAACAGACTGTGCAGGCCATGGTGTTTTAGCCTTCTGGCATGAGATAACTGAGAATTGTTTCCAAATTCAATTTACCTTGTGGGGAAGTACCAAACACCACACCAGAATGGAGTCATAGTGGGCTAGAACAGAGCAATTGGCATGCTTCTGGGTCATCTTTTAAAGTCAAGGGATACATTTAGAATAAAGCAGAAACTTTCTCAGCAAAACGAGGTGGTTGGATGAGATGAACTTCAGGATCCTTCCACTTTAGGATTAAATCAACAAATCTATGAATAAATAAACCCTAAATTGTGTTTTTTCTTATTGTGAACTTTGTGGAGTAAAATGGTTATAATCTGCTTTGCTTGGTTTTGAAAGTTAATAAGAGGTCAAAATAAAATCATTCAAAATAGCATAAGATATTATAAAATAAACATGAATACTGTTTTAGAATAGTAATGCACTTTTAGGCAACTACTTCTCACAATAGTTGGAAGGTATAATGATAAAATAAACTTTGTGTCAGGAAAGGCACACATTGGTCTCTAATGTTTCTGGAGATAAAGTGAAAGGAGAAAATTATCCATAAATCATCATTGTTCTGGTGTCCTAAAGCATTTTGTTCATAGAATGAGACCAAAAATCCAATAATAAATGACTAAGGAGCAAAAATCATTTATAATTTTTACTTTTTAAATTCCATATTTAATCTAACTCCAGGAGCTGAGACACACTACCCTATATAATCAATTGTATGCATTAACTTCTTGCTTTTTTTACTCCACTGATTTTGGATTCACGTTATTAACTCCCTGGTGCTTCTCTTTTAAGCACAATGTGTTATCATGCAGAATTAATTTGAAAAGTACTTTCTGAATCTTACTAGTGTTTATTCATGCAGAAAAACTGAAGAAAAATAAATCATTATTGAATAGCTATTTTAAACTGGGGGGAAGTAAGATTGGGTATTATATGAATGCAGACATACGTATATTCATATGTAAAGCAATATTTAAACATCCAAAAGCTGGCAATTGCTTTCTTTGACTTTTCAATTCTACTTAATCTTAGTAGGGTTTCCCTAACGCTTATAAAATGTTGCTGTAATAACTGAGGATTTTCTTTTATCATTTAAAAAATATCATTTGATAGCAACACGTGTGATTTATCATTTGGTTTCATTTAGGTTGATGAGCTGAAAGATATGATGTACTTTCATTTCAGTATTAAGTTAACCTCTGTGTTAAAATGATCCTTAGTCAAGAGTTGGTTTCCTTTCTTTTAAAATTTTTAATTTTTTTGGCCATGCCACACGGCAGGAGGATCTTAGTTCCCCAACCAGGGATCGAACCAGTGCCCCCCTGCAGTGAAGCACAGTCTTTACCACTGGACCGCCAGGGAAGTCCCAGTCAAGAGTTTTAAATTCAATTTTCTTGTCTGTTTAAATGCAGTAGTTAATGAAGTAAACACTGATATCTTTTCTTTAAAAAGAACATATAGATGATAATTTAATTCAAAATGAGGGAAGCCAGTGCAGCTAATGGGCATTGAGTGCTGTGCTGTGTTCTGGGAACTGAGCTAAATGCTTCACATTTATTAAGCCATTTAATCCTCCTGGCAATCTAGAAAGCAAGTGCATGTGTTCATCCCATTTTACAAAGAAAGCAAGTCTTGACGAGAGAACTAAGTCTCTGTGTGAGGTATCAGAGCTAGAAAATGTTAGTGTTGTGTTGTTCTGGCTACAGGACATGCACTTCTGAATCATTCACTCTTCTGTTCATTCTAAGATAATGCATGAAAAGAAAGAGAAAAAACCTCATGTGAAAAGATGGACATTTAACTATATTCTCAATAGATGTTTGGAAATCTCCTGTCAGGAATTATATTGAAACATAATATTTTCCTCACAACTTTCCTCACCATATTTGCCATGAATTTACACGCTTACAGTTTGTGAGCGGGTATAAGAAAATGCTGAGTTGACCTATAAATAATATTTTAATTTTCTCTTGTGTAATGAAATTAAATAGGCTTGAGGATAAATCACATATCCTGAATGGTTACCTGTCTTAACCTGGATAAGAGAAAGATGACTTTGAATATGAGTAAGAAATTATGTGGACCAGTTGGTCAAGCTGCCAATGGTATGGTCATAACATCCTAGCCTGCAATCAAATTATGATGTTTTGCTCTTTCCAGTCAGCAGAACTTGTCTCTCCTCTTCTGTGGTGAAGATTGTTTCTGCCTCTCAGGAGGACACTCGGTGGCAGAGAAGCAGATTCAATAATTCAGAGCAACTGCCTCAAATGTCCCAGGTTAAGACCTCTCCCAAAGGTCAAGAACTAATCACAACAGCTGCTTAGTTACCCAGCAGAATAATAAATAGTTCCCAAGCCCAATCTCTCTGTATGTAAACACAGAGGTCTCCCACTCTTCACTGCAACATTTTAAGGTGAATAGTAAAGAGTGTTCTTGTTTACCAGGCAGATGTTAGAGCATTAATGGTGTACTATTTACAACTCCTCCGTGGATGTCAAAGTTTTTGTTTGCTTGCCTTGAACATGTGTTATCAACACAGCTGCCAGAGATGGTGTGGGTGATATTTGAAACATTGCGGAGAGCTGCTGCTAAGAACCAACTTCTCAGCACAGGAATCAATATCAGCGAGATGGGTTTCATGATGATACATGTATATTGGGTACCTTATCTTTTAATCTGTTTTCCCATATCCAAAGGAGTACATGCTATTCTTTTTGTGAGTCATATGAGAGAATCAACTTCCTTCCATCCGAGATGAAATGAGGCAATCAATATGTATTGTCTTCACTGCCTACAGCAATGCCTCTTCAATATTTAATGGGTCTCAAGCTGTGTGGGACTGACTGCTCTGGCCATGATAGTGAGCACCATCGACAAGCAGTGCTTGTTAAAGTTTTCGATTTGTTCTACCAAGAAAGAGACAATAACACAGGTTAAAGAATAACAGGCCAGGGGTATTTGGGGTGGAGAAAAAACCCAGCAACCACGAGCTATAATAAATAAATGAGTTTGGTTTGTAAGGAGGAGGCATTTGCTATTTAATTTTCAAAGGGAATGCAGTAGAATTCACTCTAGCTCTTCCCTGGGAGTGTACGTCACATTACATATTAAGAAACAACTCTTGACGTCTAACCAAAGCTAATATTGTACAAGGTTGAAACATATGGTGAATTATTTCTATTTTGAATTGACTCATTCAGCTGTGGTAAGATAAAAGACATGATTTTATAAAATTTCTGGATTTCTTTTTATTGTGCGTGCTAATAAATTAGTTTTGTGACAATTCAAGGGACTAAAATGCCCCCATCAGTTTTGTTTTAGATTATAATCGTAAAATTATGTGGTAGTCTATTAATTATCCTTTAATTGTTGCCATCATTTAAAAATCCATTTCTGCCTATGATTTAGTGACAACTAAGCATATTTATTCATCAGGATGATATTATATTACAGAGGAACTAAGTGAGCACTAAGGATGAGTAGACGTAATAAACTTGGAGATTCTCAAGCCACTTCCCATTTATCATAGAGTAAAAGAAAAGAGTAAATATAAGAGGTTTTTTTCTCTTTTATTTCTATTTTGATTCTGTATATCAAGGGAATTAACAGATTTGCAATATAATGGAAAGAAAAAAAAAAAGAAACACAAGTTCTCCAGCCACCTTGGTCCAAGGGGAGGAGCTAAACAAAATATTAACTGGACTTCCCATTTTCCAGAAGGTCGTTGCTGACCTCAGAGCCCGGACACCTGGTCCACATGCTTATGCATGTGTGTGAGCTACACTTCTCTTTGACGGGGAGTTGTAAGAGTTTGTTCAGAATATCATAGTGGTAACCAGTGTTCTCGGTTACTATAAAAACCCTTACACTTTGACAATATTCTTACTTTTCTAGAGTGTTTTTTTTCGAACACCGAAAATTAGTTCATGCCTCAGTAAATCCTAAGTATGTTTTTAGTGTCCACAAAGGGCTGGGTTTCTATTTAGGTGGAACAAACAGCTGCCGGGTGGTATGATTTCAGAAGCCCCGGACTCCTCCCCTTTCCTTGCCCCATTCCAAAATCTGTTTTCCACACCTGTTTGCCAACTTAGGACATTCCTTTAACAGGGGACAAAACTTTCATTTTATAATTAGAAATATGACTGAGGAAACCCCTCTGCCAGGAAGGTCCAAACACAGCTGCCCAGGTTACTTTATGGGGTGTCAAATTTCTCTTGGCTTTGGCTGCAGCCCAGAACACTCAGAAAATCTTTCCACTGTGCTGCTCTCCAGCCTCTGCCACCATCTTCTTGATGTGTAAGCCTATGGCAGTGATGATATGTCTGTGGGAAGCTTCAATAAAATAGACAAAATTTAAAAGCTGCTATGCATCTTTCAAGAGAGAAGTTCCATGACATAGAGCCACACAGGATTTTTGCTCCGTGTTACAAATGTTCAGCTTTCTTAGGAAAATCCTCCACGAATCACTAGTACAAAGTCTGAGGTCGTGCCCCTGGCATTGTCTACCGCCCACATGACCTTCTCCCTTTTCTTTCGGTAGTGTTCAAATGTTGTGATTGAGGCCCATTTTCAAATCCAAGAATTTAGGTATTTTATTTGAAGAAAGTGAAAGTTCCACAGTATTTTTTAAAATGTTTCAGAAATTGAAGGGAAAGAAACTTACTTCCCAGAGATTTTGGAACCCCGCAGTCACTCATAGCACTGGGTCACAGTTTGAATAGAACCGTACACTTTCCTGACCAAACTCTCCTGTGTGTCAAGACACTCAGTTCTTGAGCGTTTCAGTAAACACATGACTTTTCATCAGTGCTTGTTGGACTAGTACCCCTGTTCACACAGCAGTTATACCCACTCGTTACTGCATCACCTGGTCCATGTAGTTAAACGGTATTAGAAAACATTACTTTTACTATTGATCTAAATTCCTCAGCACATGAGAGCAGGGTTTATAGTATATCAGTGTGGCTGAGGATCATTGTGATATACATTTCAGGAGAAATCCTTGCAGTGTTTTTACCAGATGTCTATGTGGATTATGATTTTCCAATAGCTTTAGCAATACATTTTATACCAGGAATGTCTAACTTGAGGCTATTTTATTTTCAACTTAACCACTGTAAAGAGGTTGAGTCAGTGTTGCTTCCCCCTTTCAAGCTGAAAGACCCTCCAACTGTAGATGTAAAATCGCACTTGCTCAGATTAGCTGAGACCTTACCCCAAACTGATGTAGTTTTCCATTGTCCCCAAAGTAAGGAAAAATCTTTCCTTCCTTCAACAGAATTTTTTATCAGTTTTCTCTGAGCTAACAAGTATCCCCACTTATGATATAATTTCCTTGTTAGACACTGAGTTTGAAAAAATAAGTTGATTCTCAGTGAGAAGTGTTAAACACGGTGGTAACCCATCCTAGGGGAAGAGATGTTTTCAATAGCTCTTAGAGTGTGTATACGTTGAGATATGCTTTCACTTATGACAATGGAGAAGGCAAAGTTGCCATAAATGTTCTGGTACCCAGTGTGAAGGATAAAAATTCATTATCATTAATATTATTATTGTTTCTGTGAGGGAGCTTCCTTTGAGGGTGCTGTCAGTTTTCATTTCCTGGAGGTGGGAATTTTTTCTTTTTTCACACACACACCCTTTCTTTTGGGAAAATTACTGGGCTGGGTTTGCTAGGTTCACAAAAGTAAAGCAAGTGGTCATCATGGTCCTCTATTGTTCTTAGAGAAAACATAAAATAATTTACACATTTGAATGAAGATTTTAGAGACTAAAATTTTAAGTGTTCAATTTAGTATCTAAGTCTGGCAAATAATCAGCTCAACCGTTTTTTGTTTTCTTTTCTTTTTCCTCTGGTGTATAACTGTCAGAACCATCTGTCACATGTTATGTTGTATTATTCTGCTAATATTCCCACTAAAGTTTTAAAATCAACCAACCCATCAGTTAACTTTTTTTTTCCTCCCAATAATTAAATTATACTGGATTATTGGGGTTTCTACACTGGTGTTACTTAAGATCTAATAAGCCAAATTTGCAGAAATAATTGTTCTTTGCATCTCCTTTAGTGGGCTATAGAGATCAGACCATTTCCTAGGGATTGGGTTGGAAGAGGAGATTGGAAGTGGAACTATTCCCTGAAGGAAATGAATGTCTCTACTGTTCTTTGTGAAAATAAATAAGGGAAACCTCATTTTAAATGGATTTGGGAACCCCTGAAGGAGGCGCTCTCACTCACATACCACTCTTGCAGTCTGCATAACCAGCAGAAAGAAGGAAGGTAAGAATGTTACTTTCTTCTGGTGCAAGGAGGGTATTAATCACACAGGGAATTTTATCTCCTGCTTTTTAGAAAAAGAAAGAAGATCCCTCCCTGCCCCAGCAGCAACACACTAACCAATTCTTGCAGCCAAGGAGAAACGGCCAAAACCTTGAACTCTCGTTCTTCTCCAATGAACTTTTGTTCAAAACAACTGTCCCCAATTTCCTCTTCAAACCTAATAAGAGTAAGCCCCTCGCCTTTGTTCTACAGATTTGCCTGTGATTCACTACAGCTTGCCTGTCCTGAATGCAATACTCTGCTATTCACAAATAAACCCATTTTGCTGGTAAAAAGTAACTGGTTATTTTATTTTTGAGGTTCACATCTTCATTGAGCACACCTTAGACTATGCAGAAGGCAGGTTCTTCTTCTTGTTTTGCAATTTAAGAATAAAGGGTTGCTGGATTTCATATTTAAATGACCCAGAGATGCTTAATGGTAGCCGTCAAGAATTAAGCAGGGGTCTAGAGATTAAGTCGGGTTCCTGTGGGCCCTAGAAATACCTTGTGATATTGATGTAACTGACACATGAACTTTATTTCTGTTACCCTCTATGCCCCAGATATTCTGGAAATAAATGTTATGCATATAGTCTGCCCTCATCTTTGCTTTGAAGTATTCAGAGCTACTCTGTCCATGCTCAGAGTAAACAACAATGAGGATTTGAGTTTAACAGCAAGGGCAACTCATTGTATTCTGTCAATAATCCTAAGAGAGAGGTGGTATTATTATCTCTGTTTTACAGGTAGAGGAACAAAAGGAAAGAGAGATTAGATAACTTCTTGTAAGTCACACAGATGTGTTAAGTGACATATCTCAAGAACAGCAAAGTTTCATTGGTTCACTCTTTCATTCATATATTGATTTTGTACTCTCTATGCGTCAGTCAGTCACCATTTGAATTGCAGGGATACAATAACGAAAAAGACAGAAAACAGCCTTGCTCTTCTGGAACTCATATTCTATTGGGACAATAGCAGGGGGAGAAAGAATCACCCACCAGGAGGAATTCACAGGCTAGAGAAAAATTCCTTAAAGATACTAAGAAATTTCTTGTGGAAGGAAATACAAGAATGAGTGGACTCGATGTGAGTCTGGGCATTAGGGTATTTTATTTTGAACACTAAGAAAATGAACTTAATTACAATTAGAATTTGGCATCAGCTGCAAGGTGATGCTTCAAATGCAGGAGTCTTTCATAGAGATAATGCACTAATTACTTTTCACAGTAATACTACATATATACTGTTTCTCCCTGAGAACAGTTTTTTTGAGGGAAATGAATACACGTAAAAGACCTCAAGTTTGGATGAGGGGAAGAAAAGGGAAGGGGAGAGGCTGTATATTCTTATATTCTGGTATAATAGTTGTCATATAGAGACACTAAGTGATTTTAAATAAATTTTCCATTCCTTGTGTTTATGACATTTGGATATTTTCTATTCTTGAGTGTTTTTTTTTTTTCTGGTGAATGGTCATAAGAATCATTAGTTTCATGCAGTATATTATACTGTTTTTATTCTCACCATGCTTTTCCCCCCCGAATCTTTAAATCCACAACATGCCAGTTTCTTTCTCATTTCTCTCAGTTTTTTTTCCCCATGTGATATAGCTGGCTTAATTTCCTCAAGTTCACTTTTTAATTTTATGATATGGACAAACTCAGAGAAATTTTATGAGAGGAAAAACCTTGAATCATTAGGTACCTGATTTTTTTTTTTTTTGCTTGTTACTTGACAGTCTTAAATGGCCTTAACACATGGTAAATAAAATTTTTTTAAAAATCAAAACTATTGTAGAAAAAATGAATAGCATAAGGAAATGACTGGAATGGTCTATTTCACAGTAGGAATTTTTAATGAGTTTTCTAAGAATTTGATATTCAGCTCTTCATCCTTTGTATGTTTCTTTGGAGGATATAAGTTTATTTTTCATATGGAAAATTGGATCATTGAGTTCTTTAAGCAGAATTTGCCAGACTCAGTCAGTGGTAAAAATAATATATATATACCCTTTCTAAGTTATGTTAATGTAACTTGCCCATTGCTCATTAAAATGAAATATTTCACCTTCACTGGTGTTCTTTTCCTCCTTTTCACATGGTGGCTTGATTACCAAGAGTAAATATCTTTCTACCAACCACAGATTCATAAACTCTATCAATATTGAATTTATTTTTATTCCCTCTCCTAAAAAACATAGAGAAAGAAACAAGAAATAGAAATTTCAGGTATCTTTGCTTGGAATAACAGAGGTTTTTATGTTGTGTTTGAAAATTGCATTTTATAGAAGTTTACAAACTTTTGTCTAGTTTTTCTATCAATTGTTGGTAAAGAGATTATAAAATCTTGAGTTAGAATCGTGGATTTATTTATTTCTCCCTTTAATTATGTCAATGTTTTCTTCATGTATATTAAGCTTTGCATATACATTTAGGATTATTGTATGTACTTAATGAATTGGCCCTTTTAACATTATGAAATGTCTCTCCTTATCTCTAATAATACTCCTTATCCTGAAATCTACTTTGTTTGATATAAATATAGCATTAGCAGTATTTTTATGCTCAGTGCCACTTGGTATTTCTTTTTCCTTCTTTTACTTTCAACAGCTCTCTGTCTTTATATTTAAGATTCATCTCCTGTAAACAGCATTTGGTGGGATTTTCTCTAGGTATTGCAATAATCATCCTTAACTTATCACAAGCTTTATTTAATATTATAACACCTTATGTGTAATGTTAGGAATTTATAACATCCTTTATATTATTTTCATCATATATTTCATTTCTACAAATTTTATGAACTCCATGATATATTGTTATTTTTGCTTAAGGAATTAACTGAACTTTCTGTTTTCTATTTTTAACTGCTTTAAAATAATTCAATAAAAGAAGGAAAAATATTGTTGCTTATTTACCCACATGTTTACCATTTTTAGTGCTCTTCAAATTCATTAGATCTGAATTTCCATCTGGTACCATTTACCTTCTGTTTGAAGAAATTTCTTCAGAAGTTTTTGTAGGGTGGGTATGTCCATTAGCAAAGAATTCTTGGCTTTTGTTTGTGTAAAAGTGTCTTTATTATCTTTAATTTTAAGGGACATGTTTGTTTAATATAGAGTTATATATTGACAATATTTTGTTTTTTCTTTCAGCACTTTAGATATTTTATTCTAGCCTCATTGCTGTTAATGATGTAACAGCCACTGTCATTCTTATTTATGTCTTCCTATATGTAAGGTGTCTTTATTTTGTAGGTGTTTTTAAGATTTTCTCTTTACCTTTGGTTTCCAATGGCTTAACTATGATATATTTAAGTGTGATTTTCTTTGTACTTATTCTGCTTGGGTATTATTTACCTTACTGAATCTATTGATACATTTAGTTTTTAAAAACATTAAGCAATTTAACCGATATTTCTACAAATATTTTCTGGCCCCTTAAGTTTCTTTTGTCTTTCAGAAACTCCAGCTGCATTTATCTTATACCAGTCGATACTGTTCATTTTTTTCATTCTCCCCCTGCACCCACTTCCCCTCATGGTACTTCAGTTTTTATAATTTCCGTTGACCTGTTTTCAAATTTACTGGTCCTTTCTTTTAATGTGTCCATTTGTGATTATATAATCCAAAGATTCATAGTATATCATGTCACATGTCTAAGCAGGTTTTCCGACCTCTTCTCTTGAATTTCGTTTCAGAAATATCAGTCACTATAAGCTTCTCTATTGCATCGGTGAGGCACACAGGACAAATCAGAGACCCCTTTTCTGGGGAGTTAGTTGGTTTAATAAGAAAACTAAATAGTTGAGAAATAAAGTTAAATACTATCATAAGTAGTTGATCCAACAAGACTTAAACATGCATGTTAATCACACACACACACACACACACACACACACACAAAGATGTGCATGAATACTAAGAATGTGCTGGAGTGTTAAAAGTATCTGGAGCCAAATAATTGATGTGCAAACAAACAATGACAAAACTAAACAGCAAAACAAAATGGCAGCAGTATTTCCAAGAAAGATTTGATATAAAGGAAGAGAGCATAACCTTCCAAAGTTAGGGATATAGTATGTGCAGGAATTTTCTTTAGTCAACTTGGCTTTTATTTATTCTTCAAGTCTATTTAGAAAAATGGGATTGAATGCATGCTACCATATCTGAAAACACATCCTGGTGAGCATATACTTAAAGAAACCTTTCCTTTTAATCAATTCTGCTAATTTTCTTTACCTTTCTACAACCTGAGGAATACATTTCTTAGAACACTTTTATGCACCAAAGATAGACTGAACTCAGATAGGTCTCTACTGTCTCTAGAGCAACATACCTCTGATTCCTTAAGGATCTTATAGTATTTTGCCACACTCCTAATGGAAACTCTGGTTAATTTTTCCTAATTAATGAAGGACTCTAGTGGTCCACTATCTTTTTTCATTGTCATTGAAAGGAGAGAAATGAAACGATGAGAATAAGTGAGAATCTGCTTCTGTTAGTATCTCCAGAGACTTGAAAAGTCTAAATATACTTTTGAGATAATTGTACAAAAAGGGAATTGAGTGGGGAGGACTGATTGGTTTCTTACTCAATGCAAAAGTATACATATATACACAATCAGCAATATACAGGCAACATAATATGAGAATTCATTAATCATATAATTCTAATCAGGAGAACCTTGATAGGACCTAGACTATATTATCATATTACCTTTGAAAATGAAAGCAATTGGGGATTACAGGTATTCAGGCTTTTGTCAGAAGGATTAAGGATAAGTGGTGATGAGAGGCATTAAAATGAGCAATGTTCACTTATCAAAAAACACTATTTGTATTGGCTATTAAATGCTTTCAAGATGGACTTCTTATCTACCAAAACAATGTTGCAGAGAGTCTGAGGAGTTTGGGAGTATGAAAGAATTTACTATGGGTCCCATGAGAAAGTAAGAGTGATATAAGAAAAAATGTTTTTATTTGGGAAAGAAAGGAAAAATTTTATAAAATATTACTTTGTTTAATTAAAAAGATAAATCATGGTTGTAGGATGTGTTGCGATTTTTAATTGTTATTCTTAAGATTTTTTTCAATTTTAAAAACAAATTCTTAGCAAAAAATTGACTTAAAAATGTTCTCTGTTATCTGTCTGTCGTTGTTGAATGATAGAATTGTTGAAGAGTTTTAATTTGTCTCTAAACCTTCTTTATACTCTGTTGAGGTTAAATATAAATTTTTATAATAGAATATACTCTCTATATAGTTAAAAACATAAAACTATTTTTAGGGAGTAGCACGTATACAAACAATAGGATAAAATATTGAAAGTATTGACTTTATTTTTATTTATTGGATTTTTATGTATTTTTATTCATTGGATTTTTATGTCATTAATTGGGGAATATTTTATACCTTCTTCAGTAAGGTTAGTCACTTAAGTAGTTAAATGCATCAGAAATATTATTTTTATTTCCTTAACAATATGGGAATATTTCTTTGGATTTTCACTAATGAAAAAAATTTTTTTGGTTCTATGGCCATAAATTTTTATCCCTATGTCTGTATATTTAAATGTCGGGCAAAATAACAGTGTGACAAGTGGATATTTAGATATTTTTAGTTTCCTTCATTTTATTTCTTTGCATTTTCTAATTTTTAGATAAATATGTAAAAAAAAGCTCTGTGGAAAGAAGCATTGACTTATGTCCTTAAAACAACTGGCAACCATGTCTGAATACCATGAAGGATTTCAGATTGTACCAATGCCAGTTCTGAGATCACTGCTTTGGAGACCAAAGTGTTTTTGAGCTGTGGAACTAAAGTAATTTAAGTAAGAACAAACATAAATCAATAAACTTGTCAAACCTGGCCTATCAAATTGCATACACAGTATTGTATTTTTCTCATATTAAAATATATTTTTCTTGGGCTTCCCTGGTGGCACAGTGGTTGAGAGTCCGCCTGCTGATGCAGGGGACACAGGTTTGTGCCCCGGTCCGGGAAATTTTTTTGCTCCTCTTCATATTCTAAGAATGGTTCTGGAGACTCTTGCAAATCTGTGTGTTAATAAAAATGGGTGCTTATGGGCAACTGTGGTACATTTTGCATTATTAAACGTTTCAGATTTCTCCTAAATTTGCACATATATAATGATGTAAAATATAAAGTATAATACCAATTCTATATATTGGTATCGATATTAAATCCTAGAATTAAGAATATTTTTGCCTCATAGAGATTTTTAATGATACTGATTAATTTTTTAAAATAAAATGTTCAGCTTTTTAATAAAAGGTCATTGATACAATCTACGATAATGATGCTAGCATAGTTAATAAAGCAGAATAGAAACCAAAATTTTGGCCAAAGAGCCAGAGTATTCTTTGTGCACAGTTAGAATTTTTGCTAGAAAGCATGTCCTCAATTGTGCCAGAATTGATTATAGTTTTGCAACAATTCTAAATTTATAACCTATATTTTCTGGACCTGTTCAAAGAAAGAAATCTTAATGAAACCCATATAAAATTTGACCTTACAATTACCTTTGGATTTACGGTTGAAATATCATCTAAATATTATAGCAGTCTAGATACAAGATACATGAAAACAGGTGAAACAACAGATGTTCAACTAAAGAAGTCATGCTTTTTGAAGAAAAATGAAATGAATTTTAAATATGCATTAACCATATTTTTGGGGTAGGAACTGTTACAATTATTAGTTTAGTAAAAGCCTCTGGAAAACCCAGATTAAATTTAGCTATTTCCGTATTAAAGGGATTAAATATCTTAAATGTTTTAGATTAATTTTTTTGTCCCTAAGTCAAAATAGACTGCATGTAAAATATGCAGCAAAGGCAAACATTCCATTAAAATGTAACAAAATTAGAACAAGGAAACGCAAATGTTTGCATGAACAAGGAGTAGGACATTCACATAAAGTAATCTCCAGAGTATTTTCTGGATATTATTTTATAACTAATATTCTTCCAGGAATAGTTGCGATTGAGCAGCATTTTGCTATTTTTGTCTTCTTATATTTTCTAAGCTTTTAAAACTTTGGAGAACAACTTAAGAAATACTGTTTGCATCCAGGTATTGCTATAAGAGATAGTAAAACTAGTGATGTTGGGGCTTCCCTGGTGGTGCAGTGGTTGAGAGTCCGCCTGCCGATGCAAGGGACACGGGTTCGTGCCCCGGTCCGGGAAGATCCCACCTGCCCCGGAGCGGCTGGGCCCGTGAGCCATGGCCGCTGGGCCTGTGCGTCCGGAGCCTGTGCTCAGGATGTTAAGTGATAGCAATTTATACGGTGAAGTTAAAATATTTTTCAACTTATGTGGGAAAATAATAATTTATCATTTGGGACCCTATTTACATGACAGGTATGAATCAAGTCTCATTCCTGAATCAAAGTATTGATTTAAGAATTTTATTGATATTTCCAATTGCTGCAGCCTCAGTAGAACAGGTCTTTTTTTAAATTTTGAAATTAATTAAAAAACTAATTAATAAAAGTATGCCCAACAAATATCTAATTCGGCATTGCTGCCAATAAAATACAAATGACGTTAAACAGCCCTTGCTAATAACAACATAATGATGATTTTACTAAAATGCATGCAAGAAAAGTGATTGTTGTGAGATAAATATATACTAATTCAAATTATGTTAGTCTTTATTATTTTAATTATCAAAATAATTCAGACCTGACGACAGAACACAGACATGCACAATAATAATAGATTTCAGACTATTCAATATTTTGTCAGCTTTCAATCATATTAAAAAAAGCACATAGCACATATTTTTAAAACTTGTTCTTATGTGGTATATTTACATATATAGTGTGTGGGCCTGCATTTCTGTTCTTGTCCTGGGTCCTGAAAATAATAGAGAACAGCCTGTCTCCATTATACAGGGCCATTTAGGAATAAAGAGCAGAGTTAGTATCAGTCATGAAAGGACTGTTGAGGGGGGATGGAAAATTGGAGAAGCTAATCTTTGTTGAGCAGCTTATATGTGTCAAGGCCTATTCCATGTAATTTAAGTTCTATAAATGACTGAGATAGGTGGAGTGGGTCAGTTTCAGAGCTGAGGAAATTAAGTAATTTTTCAAGTTCATTTTGCTCGTTATGTGAAAGAGTCAGAATTCAGAGCAAGGTCAGTCTGGGCTGGCTCTAATTACCCAGCTCTTTCTAAACTTAGATTGTAGAAGTAAATGAAACATGTCATAGTAGAAGACAGATCATAGTAGGCACAGAAACTGTTGATTATAGAAAATTGGTAGAAATAAAAAACTTGACAAGAAAAAAAAGATGTTTTGGGGTTTTAGAAATACGAAATTTCTAAATTGTAGTGAGAATTAAAACACTTAGCAAATATCAAAAAGAATCTGCAAAGTCTCTCCGCATTCTAGGAGTGTGGTAGATGAGTAGGATGAAAAGTGATGGAATATTCAGGAAATAGTGTTGAATATTTAGTTTTATTTCTATATTTATAAAAATAAATTGAGGATAGCTAAAATTTATATAGTAGACATTTGAAAACACAAAAATGAACACCCTGAAGAATGTTTTTATAATTTCAAGGTAGAAAGACTTTTGAGCTCTGATATCAAGTCAGGACTCAAAGAAGAAGACCTTTTTTAAAAAAGTTAATTTTTATTAAAGACAATTTATTGTCTTTAAACTGAGACAATATTGGAAACACTGGTGCAAAATCAGGATTCAGATAATTTATATTAAAAAATCTTGCATGTTGATATGACCCCGTCTCAGAAAATGGGCAAATGACACCAATGGGAACTTTATGCAGAAAGAAATACAAATGTCACCCACCCACTGGGAAAGTAACATGTCGCATCTCTGTCTTGCTTTTTGCACTTCATCTTTCTTAGGGTATTACTGTAAAGTCCCTATTGTGGAGATATTATCCAAAAGTTAGCTCACATTTGTTAGAATAAGTTTGTATTTAGCTGCTTAGTAAATCTTTAATTTATCCATAGTGCAGCATTTGTTCAAAGAAATTCATCTTGGAGGATGATTATAAATCTCCAATCCTAGGATCACAACCAGGGCTTTTTCTGGGGATGAACCTAAAGGTAGGTGGATACCACTGGCTTTCTGATCACTGGGCTGAAACCGAGGTTACATCAGATGATCAGTGACTGGGTCTGTTTTTTCGTCCCCCCCGCCAGCAAGGATGGGAAAGGGGTGTCTCTGATTAGCATACTCAACAGAGGCTTCAGTCCGGCTCTTGGGAGATCACCCTAACCTCCAGGGCAGTGATAAGGTTTCATGTTTATCCTCTTGCAAGATAATTTGCATTTCAATAAGTAATAAAGGATTAGGCCAATTAATGAGGAACTAATCTGTAATACTTGGACTTCATGCAGCTGAAACCAGTGGGCGAAGCATGCAGGAGGGTTGGAGGCCTTTCACGGTCTCTAAACTGGTGAATGGAAACACCGGCTTCCCTGGGCCACACAGGTAAGTAGGTGTCAACACTGAAGATTTCTTAGACTGGCTCTTCTATAAAGGGGTCAAGGAGCACAGATGCCAATTTATTTTTCTGTCATTCAGCCATTGTTAATTCTTCTTTCTCCTCTGAATACTAATCTCACCCCCATCATCTTACACCCACATGTCCTTTTTTGGAGAGCATAAGTAATGCCAAAAACCATCCTATAAAAGGGCTTACTTCCCTGTTGATAGTCCCAAATTGGTTATTTTAGATAGACAAAGTATAAGAAAAATCTTACATGTCCTAATCGATATCTGCTTGATAAAGAGAGGTGAACAAATAATAGTGCTCAATACTGCAAATAAATCAAAAGTTTTAAAGCCTTTGAAATAACCAAAAAACCTAAATAAATTAAAGATAGTTTGTCCTAGAGTAACAAGCACATCATTTTCCTCAATAAACACCTCAGTGAATATCTTTGGTGCTCTCACTAGGGCACGGGAACATGAGGGCTGGATATTTCTACATTGTTTTCAGACACATTCTTGCTAATAACCCATTTCAGTTAAAATTTTACTTCTGACAAAGCGCTTAGGCACTCAATATTAGTGTCTTAGAACAAAGCTTATCCTTTAGTAAAACATCACTGAGGTCTATGGAGCATTTGTTGTACTTTTCTGTGATTCTTTTGCTGCAAACCTAGTGCAGAGTATCTAAACTAGTAGCTACTTGATCAGGCATTGTATGTGGTTATTAAATAGTATGCTCTGAACAGAACAGGACATTTAGAATAGGGCAAGATTTGATATGGTCTTCACTGTTTGTACCACCTACAGAAACTTGGATCTTTCAATTAAAATAAAGTCTAGGAGTTGTTCATTAGACATTGGATTTAACTTTAAAATATAATTTCTATTTTATTTTATTAGGTAAAAGACATTTCTACCTATTGTAGAAATGTGAAAGATAGACATATGAAATTTATATAAAAATATATAAGCACAAACGAACCTTGAACAATTTAGGGGGGAGTTAGGGACACCAACACCCCCTCCTCATTCAAAAATCCGCATACTGCTATCTTTGCCTCAAAAACAAAGGAATTGACTGATGACTCACCCAAGGGCAGGAAGCTGAAACAGTGTGGATAGGATCAGGACTCAAACCCCAGCTCTTTTTTTTTTTTTTGTGGTACGTGGGCCTCTCACTGTTGTGGCCTCTCCCGTTGCAGAGCACAGGCTCCGGATGCGCAGGCTCAGCGGCCATGGCTCACGAGCCCAGCCGCTCCGCGTCATGGGGGATCTTCCCGGACCAGGGCTTGAACCCGTGTCCCCTGCATCGGCAGGCGGACTCTCAACCACTGCGCCACCAGGGAAGCCCAAACTCCAGTTCTTTTGAATCCACATATTGTGATCTCAAATCCAACACAGACTTTTCCCACACTTAGTTAACTTAAAGATCTGTAAACTGAAAATACAGGTACTATATTTATTGAAAAAATTCTGCATATAAGTGGACCCATGCAGTTCAAGCCCATGTTATTCAATGGTCTACTGTACATATTTTTATATAAAAAGAAATATGTATGTGTATATGTGTACATATAATATCATAAGGGCATTCACATTAAAAGTGAGCCACTAAGCCGCATGCATGACGTAATTCCTGCCCTTTGCATGTTGCAGTTCACATGGGATGGTAGAAGGTGTTTTGTACTGGGTCAGGAGACCTCAGTTCAAGTAGGCACAGAGAATCTTCCATGTTCTCCTCTCTAAAAGTGGTTCAAATAGAACTCTTTGATTCCAGAGACCTTTGGGCTCTAATATTCTACATTTTATAATCTAACACTTGTATGACTCTATAACTAAATAAAAGAAAATCCAATTTCAACAGTTCCAAATAATTATGAAACTTGTGGAGAGTGAAAAGCATACTTTTATTAGCTTTGGGATAATATTTAGGGACTAAAAAATAATTTTTAAAAGAGAAGAAAATGTCTTCTGAAAATAAAACCTGCACTCAGGCAAAATTATAAGGACCTAATGATTACACCTACAAAAACACAGGATAAACGTTTAATGAAAAGAGAAGGTAGAAATCTACCAAATGATTGAGTGGTGGTAATGGGCCTCTGAAAGGTTAATTTTTCATCTTAATATTCTTTTTATTGAACCACTTTTATTTTTATTCTAAATGAAAAAGACCAAAAATAAGAGTACTTGCAAAGGGTTAGATACCACAGTTTATTCTGATGTACTTGCAATTGGTCTTCCAAATATCAAAGTGAAAAGTATTCAGTTTTGAAAGTTGTTCTTTCTTGTTATTGAAAAAGAGAGAAATCTTGTTGCATCCTTTAATGTAGACACATCAGTGTTTTCCTCACCAAGAATTTCAACAGACTTATAACAACTGATGACTGGTGCCTGATGGAGAGCTCCCACCACTCTGAGGGTAAAGGGTGTGCAGGCGGACTCATGTGACCTCAGACCCTCCGCCTGCCAAGGGGACTGAATTCTCGAAAAGACTGCCTGAACCCAGCTGGGACTATGGACTCCTCCTTCCCCTGAGTCTAGAGTATCTGCAAATATGGTACAAGGGAGAGAGACATTTTGGAATGGTAAATGAGAATGTACTATATTTAATTGGTTTCTACAAAAACCACACATATTTTGGGGAAGATAATGTTTAGTGATCTCTTGAAAATGTTGACCAAGGTGTCATCAATTACACATAAAATGAAAAAAATGCAAACTTTGTATGGCAGTTTTCTGGTTACTAGAACAATGATTGAACCAGCTGCATGATATTTACAGTTTGAGACCTGAAGAACAGCAGGACTTCAGCTGAAACCTTTAAGTTTTGCCCAGTGTTTCCTCAGAATTATTAATTGGTCCACATTTGGCATGCCAGTAAAGTTCTCATGAAACTTAACTAGGGCTAGCTAAAAACTTGGCATTTGTCCTTGGAAAAAAAAAATCGACTTGAGTTTGCTTAAAGGTCTATGAACTTCAGGAAACCTCTCAGTGACCCTTCCTACAGTGTGGTGGTTTCTAGTGATATCTGAAACCGAGAATGTTTTGTGAAGGATTTGGGTTTCATTTGGAAAGCCATATCTAATCCTGGATACTGCTTAATGAATTAAAAGTCTGGTTCTCCTTGGATCTTCATAAAGGCAGTGCTATGTGTAAAATTCATGACTTTTTCTACAGAGTAAAATAGCACCTCCCAATTAGTCATTTTAAAATGCCTTCTTGGATTTTTTAAAACGTTCTTTCTGCATATGTATATTCTGTCATCACAGTTGTCTAAAATGTAGGCATACGTTGAGTCTATCACTTGAAGCTGTAGCACAATTTCTCTTAAAGAACATAATTATTATAACAGATAACTATTTTATTGATACTATTACACATTCTAAAAGTATTTCATGTATTTTGTAGACTAAAACAATCCCAAGAATAACAAGTTTTGACTATGTGCAGCTGGGGAAAGTAACTACTTCCCAAATAATAACTGGATGGTCCTCCAGGTGCTGAGTGGGGTACTGGTGGACCTGGCTTTCTCACACTACTTTTATCCCTCACAAGCACACACACAGGCTTCCATATACACACTTTTCTGCAGCATATGGGAATTACCTCCTCCAAATGAGGAAAGTGACTCAGTGGATATGAACATTTAATAATAAAAAATATTTCCAAAAGGTATTAGAAAAATAACAGCTACAGCTGATTTTCAAGGAAAATATCCAGTATTAAAAAGTGGCTTAAGAGATATGAATTGGAAATAACCTCTCTGTTTCCCTTTTTGAATCATCTTTAGCAGTTTTTTTGGTCTAAGTGAATTTTCAGCTTTTTTGTTTTAAGGATTTGTTGTCCACAGTTCCTTACTGTTTTTGTATCTCAAATTCTTAGATAAAAAGTCTGAGAAGTATTGACCTTCTTCATGTTTCTTAGTCTGTTTAGACAACATTATTTTAGGGCCTGTCTCTATTTTAGGAATCAGTAGAAATGATTTAGGAAAAGTAATCTATATGAGGATTATTAAGAAAAGATATGTATATATATATATATTTCTTTCCGTTATTCTGAGCCACTATGCAACTATAGAGAGGAAAATTTTTATATTGATAATGACTGATTCTGATGGCCAAAGAATTAAGAACAAAGTTCTACCAGGGCCAAAAAAAGAAAATGAAATCCTTCCAACGTTGATATATAGGCACTAACACTTTCTTTTCTACTGAGTTTCTTGTACAGCCACATATTAGTCACGTATATTTCACTGTACAATTTTTTTATTTGAAAGTTTTAACAATAAATTTTAAATAGGTTTATCAATTAATACCTTATGAGATGTGCTCTATACTTACAAAGAGTACTTTCCACTTGGATGGCATATCTGTGGACAGACCACTGTACTAATTTTAGGACATCCAGTTAGATTTTCTTTTTTGACCATTGAGACTTCATGAGCAAGTAGAACATCGACATCACAAGTCATAGAGGTGCTTCTGACAGATGCGACCCTACTATGATCTGTATCATAAAGCCTTTTTATCATCATAGGCAGTGGAAGGGAAAATGTGTCGCTAGTAAATTTCTAAGAAAGTAGATCCTTCTCCCTTTTCAATTATAAGGCAGTTGTTAACAAAGGGCAACATGTAACCAAGTAAAAGGAATGCAGTCCGTGAACTTTGGACCACGCCATACTCTAGTAGATGCTGGAAGTATTCTAAGCCAAGTCATCACCAGTGATCTTAAGCTCCAGCCGCCATTATGATTATAGATCTTTCTAAATCACCTCTAAACCACCACTCATGTATTTCAGGTCTTTCAATAAGCAGTTAACTTCCTGGGGAGCTTGTCATACAAATCTCCAAATTTTCTTGTAACATCTTCGCTGTAATCCATCTTAGTAAATCTCAGTCATTTTTGGCTTTACTTAGCACTGATTTGTTGTCAAGGCAAATGCTTTGTCCTTCCACCAAGAAGTCATGGGTCTGCCTGTCTTACTGCCATTGGTTTCTGATTCCTGCTACACTACAACCTCCTGATACAAACACTCATATGAAGTAGTAGTTTAATCCTTTTGCGTAATTTATTTGTGTACTTCTCACAACATACATTTCCATACAATCTGGTCATTAACTGATCGTGTGGGTCACTATATATACTGCAAACTTGCTTTTCTTTATTCTATTAAACATATTTTATTTATAAGCTATCTACTCATAGATATATACTTTTGTAGAGTGTGGCTAATGGATATGAATTATAATACAGTGTTACATTTTGTTAAGACACAAAGTTATTTCTGAAGAAATAATTTTTTCATAGAATGTTTGGTCATTTGCAAGAATGAAAGTTTGGTTTCTGAGGAAAGCATGAGAAAATGATGATGTATGATGAGATACTGTATAGAAAACAGACAAGCCCTTTTAGCTTGTGTTTGATGATAAAGATGCCTTCACTCAACAAAGAATAGATGAGGCCCGTCAAAACGTCAACATCGGGCTTCCCTGGTGGCACAGTGGTTGAGAGTCCACCTGCCGATGCAGGCGACACGTGTTTGTGCCCCTGTCCGGGAAGATCCCACATGCCGCGGACCGGCTGGTCCCGTGAGCCATGGCCGCGGAGCCTGCGCGTCAAACGTCAACGTCAATGGCATTATCATTACCTCTTTCTGCAGTTGCTAGCAAAAGTGATTTCATTTCAAGAAAAGATAATATGAGAAAGCACTGTTTGGCCAATATGCAATCATTAAACGATCCCCCCAGTTTTTTTCTTTTCTCATTATTTCTCCCAGCTAAATTCACTTCTCCTTAATAAACGTTGTCATTTTTTTCTCTTTTGGCTATACAGAATCAGAAGCATGTTGATGGAGGGGATCAAACTTACCAGGAGTGCAATATCTAGAGATAATTTTCCTTAAGGCAGAGTGTTCACATACTCGTGATGCCGGGTCATCCCAAGGGCAAGGCTTACAAAAGACAGTGTTCAAAGAAGCTTGGTATCGGGAGAATTTGCCTATTGCAGTCTATGCATTTATGGTCAGTTTTGCAGCAAGTTACTTATCTACACTTCTTGGAAACTAGGGAGATTTGGGGAGGAGTAATTTCAGGACTCTGCTTCTTTTCAGTTTGTTTCTTCTTGGCCCAGAGGATTTTGTGATACAAGAATAGGCAAAGTATATCATTTATTAAACTCATCTAAATGGCAGGCAGCGTTTAGGAAGTTTTCCATATGTTTTCTCATTTAATTCACAAAGCAAGCTCTTGAGATAGACACTAATTATCATTGTTATCATCCCCTTTCAGAAATGAAGAAACTGATGCATGTGGAGTTTACACAGCTTGTTTAAGGAGATAAAATTTTTAAGTTCCAGAACTAGAATTATGACTTAAGCCTTTAGGATTTCACACAAACACAGCATAAAGAAGTGTGGATGTTAGAACTAGACCCTTTTACTAAAAATCAAGGTCTCTTGTTTATTAATTTTGTCACTTGGGGTGAATTAACTTTTCTGTGTCTCAGTGTCCTCAAATGGAAGTAATAATTATTTAACACATGCAAAGGACTTGGGGCTTAACACATAAGAAATGCTTAATACATATTAATTACAATGCTAGGCTTTCTTCAAAGAATTTTATTATGTATTAATTCAATATGCTCATAGAAATTATATGTATAAATACAAATATTCAGAATTTTATATTTGAAATAACTTTTCAAGAAGGACTTTATTATATCCTAGGCACAATATATGTCTATATTTTTATGCCAAATATAAGAGGAATGCTGAGTTTCTCTCTGATAGTATAAAATGTCACGTTCCCTTACAACACGCAAATGCTTTACTTCAAAAGGCCAAATCTAAAGGTGCTGTCTAGCTTGATTTATTTGGTCCTATTTTAATCAGGACTGTTTTGCCCTACAAACTAAATTGCTTTGAGGAGGACCTGTCTCTGGGAAGCACATTAGCATTTTGGCTCTGCATGTCTGTTGAAGAGCTCCTCATTTATGCTCACACAGCAGTATGCTTCCTTCACTGTAATGCGGCTTCTTTCAGCTCCTCTGTAGGGCAGGATCTTGATGGAAAGGAAGGGAAAAGCAAGGTCAGACATTGTCAGGGCACAGACAGTACTGTGACAATGGATAAACAGGCGCACAGGAGTGCAGGCATGCATACAAGTTCGACAGAGTCTGTTCCTGTAACTCAGAGTTAGGTTGCCCATGGGCAGCCTCCCAAAACATTCCAACCTATGCCAGTGCTTAAGGCTGTAGGACTGGAATAACCACGAGTAATAAATACTGCGTGGAATTCGGTAGAACTTGCAGCTTCCACCTCCAACTTCTTTTTGGATCCAACATTCTAAGAAATAGTTGCTATCTTTTACAGTGGAGCCAAGAAGCTTGAGAGCAGATAAGGGACTCATGTGAGGATCTGTACCATATTAGTTGTGGTAGGATCGTCGATCTCAGAGCCCAATTCTTTGCATTATATATTCTATCTCCGATCAAAAGTAAAACTAAAAGTGCTTTTGGATCATTAGCCAAGGAGCCAATAATTCAATGCTTAAGGAAGACTAGTATTATATGATAAAGAACATTCAGAAAAGATTTCATTGGCCTACCAGTTCATAAGCTGGCATTGAGCATGAATAGGCTATTATGGATAGACATGGTAAAGTGCAAAGATAACAGGACTTGGCTTTTTGTCCTTTGAGAGTTGATTTGAGTTAGGGAGGTCAAAGTTAAAATACATTAGTAGCAATTTAGAAGCATGTCAGAAAAAAGCCTGGCGACTTGGATGGTTAGAGTTGGACGTGCACATTGATGAGTGGCTAGGGGGAATAAGATAGAAGAGGTGGGGCCTTTTTTGCTTACTTCTTGGGTCTCCTGTCTTCTGGTGCTTCAGCTGTTTCTTAGAGGGAGTCATAATACTGGTAATACGGGTCGAATGGATAGGCCATGACTCAACCATGTTATCTGGACAAGTAGTAGACATGTCTTTAAAAATGAGCATGACTTTTTTTCTCTTGTGTTTAAATCTAAAAGCAATAGGGTGAGTATATGTGTAAAGTTTGCCAAACATTAAGGGCAAAATAAACAACTAGTAAACAACCCATATAACTGAGGAGCATATTTCCATATAACGAAGAAAGAGCAAAATGAGATCAGGAAAGTGAATGTAAAGAAATATAATGATTTATCACGAAATGTTATGACCCAACATAGTTAATAGAGAAAGGAATCCATTTCCATAGGATGCATACGGGACTCAAGATCTTGTGGCAGATGGAGCATCTCCCTTGCTCCCTTCTCTCTAGTCTGTCTTTCCCTTTCCAACATACAAAATAAAATGAAAGCAGTTACAGAGCAAGAGAAAACCTGAGGGGAAAATGTCCGTCTCAAAGCCAGACGGGCAGAGTCACTGCCGGCTGCACACATTTCACAGTTTGGTGGTAGCTCTGCAGCTGCCAAGTACATCTCAAGAGTGACTGTAAACACTTTTGGCCCCAGTGGAGTCAGGGATCCAGAAGGCTGACAGAGAGTCCGTGCACCATCTGCCAGCAGGGGACGGGGACAGGCCAAATGCTGATCGAATTACACCCGTGTGACACTTCCTACTGTAATCACACCCTCCTTTTGCAGAGGCCAGGCTGGGACTAGAAAAGCAACCACTGTGATCAATGTCATCAGAGAAGGCTGGTGTCAGTGCGCAGCCCAGCTCAGCAGTTAAGAGAGCTCGGGCAAGCATCTGCTTGCTGCAAGAGGCATTTGCCTAAAAGGGCTGCCTAAGCTACCAGATGGAAGAAAGAGAAATGTTTTTACAGAAGTATGGCCTGTGCTTAATAATGATTAGGTTTGAGTGAGGTATAGCATGAATAAAATGCTTTAAAAAATAAGGGTTTTGAGAAATCTCACTGATCAGGGCACACATAAATACATAAAGCAATACAGGGAGAGAATGCTATTAAATATATTTAATATATATATATATATTTAATATACATATATATTACATAGTATATATATAAAATATATTTAAAATATATTTAATATATATCTAATATATATATATTAAATATATGAAGAAAAGATCTCAAGTTCAAATATTTTCATGTAATCATCTTTCATATATATTTTTGGCCACTCCACCCAGCATGTGGAATCTTACTTCTCCCGGCCAGGGATCGAACCCACGGCCCCTGCATTGGAAGCGTGGAGTCTTAACCATTGGACCCAGGGAAGTCCCTTTCAAATATTTTTAGTGCACATGTTCTCCCTTAGAGTTTCTTCTTCTTTCTTTCTAATCCCCTCCTTCCACTCAGTTAGCCATAGCTTTCTGATTCTGGGCATGACCTCATTAATAAGAACAGTCCCTGGACTGGCAAGTATGTACACCCCAGAGGGCTTAGCAGTGTTAGGCAAAGACTAGCACTAGGTATATTTCAACTCAACTGGGAGTGGGGAAGGCCTGAACCTCAATCGTGTTTTACCCTTGCTTCCAATAGGAAGGTTGCTTATGTTGGGAAATGGAAGTACAAAAAGCAAAGGTATAGAGTTCTTAGATTCCAGAAGAAGCTGCTCTTGGGTTGGTTGGTATATCAGACAACCAACATTTTATTTGGCTAGGAAGAAAGGTCCACAGAAGTCTGTCTCTCTCTCTCGTATATATATACATACACACTGGGAAGTAAAATATTCATAATGTTTACATGAGACTTAGTAAAACTCCAAATCGAATAACTCCTTCTACTATTGTTTTATGTAAGACTAGAATTTGTAAACATTCACCTATGGTCCCAGTTAAGCATTCAGATGAACAGAGTGGGCTGAATTCATGCTTCTCAGAATATGTTTTGCAGACCAGCTGGTCCATCACAGGACAAGTATAGACTTTGAGAGTAAGTGGTTAGAAATTTTTATAGCACTTTGACGGAGTACTTTTTTTATGTCTGTTGAATCAAATGATAAATAATTTGGGTTTGTGTTGATCATGTGTGTAATGTTATTTAATTTTTCAAATATTCATTTTATGATATCTTACAAAGTTATCAATCCATGAAGGACAAGCAGTAAAAAAATGCTTGATGATAGTTGCTTGCACACTGCTAACTTAATAAGGCTTTAATAAGGCTAACTGTGCATTCCACAATTATCTGTGCACATATACATGCTTACTTCCGAGGCCAGTGTTTAAGGAGGAAAACCAATGTGAAATTTATCATGTCATGATCCCACGGAAGAGGTTTTAAAGGGCACAAAATCTGCTTCCTAAAGCTGTCTGCTGAGCTAGCTCAATGATGTTAGGGAAAAAAAATAAACCAGAGGGTTTGAGAAAGTGGTCACTATTTAATGATACAAACAACTGCCTTTGTAGAAACTCTCCATCTCAGCACCTGTGGGCACCATAGAAGAGCAGGCTATTGGGGAGAAAACTTTATTTTATACCATTTAAAAATGGAGATATTAACACTTCATGTGTCATAAATACTCTTTTTTTTCTGGGTAGAAATCCACTTCACTACTTTTTCAGCAATCCATAATAATCTTTTAGCAAGATCACTTTTTTCCTCCCCTTTTCTATACTTTTCTTATCTTCTGTTTCTTTCTTCTCTGTATCTGTGCTGAGTTGTTGGGAGTTAGAGAGTTACAGGCTTAAAGTTTTAGTATTAACAGGAAATGAATTTGGTATAGATTGTCGCTTGTTAAATATGTCATAAGTGATACAAAGTTCTACCATTTTATGTCTCTAAATATAAATATATGGTTTAATACTTTCCAACCTCAGTCCATTAGAAATCCTTGGAGACGGGTATTTGTATAAAGGTACAATAATATGATAAAATAGAAACAATAGAAAGTAACACAATAATCAAGGTGGAAAAATTAATTTTTAAAATGTCACTTAATTTCAAGTAATTAATGAGAGAAGATACAGAAATTTTATTTTGACATGTGTAGGTTTGTAAATAGGAGGACTTGGTTCTTTTACTCTGTTTTGTACAGAACTGAATATGTTGAACCTTGCAGTGTTACTGTTTATTTCTGGTCAAATAAGTTTTTCTATTAATGTTCAAATTATCTCTAGTAGCTGTTCCAAGGCTAGCTAATTATCAGAATTGCCTGGAGAGCTACCAAATAAAAAATCTTTGGAGGTGAGACCTGGGAATCCCTAAACTTAAAATCCTCTATAGGTGATTTTAATGAACACTTTAGTTTGGGAAATACTTGCCTGGAGGCAATAGTCCCAAGAGGGAAAAAAACTAATTTAACATTTTTAGAAGCATCTTAATTCAAATGTAGGAAGTTCCATTCCTTCTCGAAGTTCTATGGCACCCTCTTAAGACATGGGCTAAACCATGTGGAATGTATGCTGTATGGATCCCTCTTATCTCCTTAAGGATGAGGACACATTTTCTTTTATTGCTCTCTCCCACATGCTTATTGCATTGCACTGAGATGAGGCATTCAATTAACACCACTGAATAAAGTGGCATTCCCAAGAGAAATTGTGGCTAAAAAAGGGAGTAGAGCATTAATAGGAGGTGGTAAGAAGTTATTACACACAGGAGGCTTCCTTGAGCAGCCAACTGCTGGTGGAAACTGTCCCTCTTCTGAGAATTCCTTACCAACGGGAAATTTTTAGGACTCTGTACCTGCTATGGAGTCCTAAGATATCTCAGAAGGGGGACACAGGATTATAAGAAATCTAAGAGATTATCCAAAGCATTGTCTTCTAAAAAGAAAAAACACATTTCAAGCGAAACATAAATTTATAACTCATATACTCTAACGTAAAAAACATCCGGAGGAGAATTCTCCAACTCACACAAATGCTATTTCCAAGTGTCAACACACAATTGTCACTATTTAAAAAAGCAGACAATTAAGAAAAGAATTCAATCCTGGTGAATAACTTATGTGTAACAATAACTAATTGAGGCAATCATTTTAAGAATACATCATGGGCTTCCCTGGTGGCGCAGTGCTTGAGAATCCACCTGCCAATGCAGGGGACACAGGTTCGAGTCCTGGTCTGGGAAGATCCCACATGCCGCAGGGCAACTAGGCCCGTGAGCCACAACTACTGAGCCTGTGTGTCTGAATCCTGTGCTCCGCAACAAGAGAGGCCGCGATAGTGAGAGGCCCGCGCGCCGCGATGAAGAGTGGCCCCCGCTTGCCACAACTGGAGAAAGCCCTCGTACAGAAACGAAGACCCAACACAGCCATAAATAAATAAATAAATAAATAAAAACAAAGAATACATCATAATTACTAAAGCCATCTGTAATTTCATTTCAAGATATGCGATTACTGTTTCTATTAAAATGGCAGTATTAAGGTAAGCAATATTTTTCAGTATTTTTAAAATTTTTGATCATAATGACAAAATTAATTATGGCCCTGTTTAATATTGCCATATTTGGCAATTAACAATTGTGCTGTATCATCTAAGAAAACTTTTTCTTACAAGGTATGAGGCCCAACTGAAGAACATTGGTAAGGATGAAAACAAACTGCATGGCTAATAAAAGTGCTCGAAATATCAGGTAGAGTCTGAGAGCTGTATTTTACGTTTCTTCTTTTTCATATCTTTCTAAGATTGTACCTTAAAAAGATCACCTTCATCTCTTGTTCTAATTCTTATTTCATTGGATTAATCAATTCTCAAAGATTTATAGAATGATAGAGTACAGCATGCCTTGATGAAAACCACTCATTCAGCTTTTCTGGCATTTATTCATATGAATATTAACCTCATTGCTTGACACAATTTAAGGGATAAGTCTATATTCCCCACAAACAACCTGTTGAAAACACCTGACTGATCTCAGCAAAGACTTCCCAGCACAAAGACGTAGGTTGAGTCTAGCAGTCTCTTTTTCCTCACGATACCTCTTAGGTGTCTATCATACCCAGGCAGCACGCCATCCCACCTGCTCTCCCCGCTTAGAATTTTGGTTGCCATGGTTTGAAATTACCTGACTTGTAGCTTATTATATTAACTTGCTAATCAATTTCCTCTGTGTAATAAAGGGCTTTAAACCCAATTAGTATATGCATTTTAGGTTTTTTTAGAAAGAAGTTTTTATGAAAGAAATATAAGCCCATGTTAAATTACATGTTACACAAGGGTTTATAATGGAAAACAAGAATTCCTTTTCCCAATTTATTCTCACTTACAACCTGCCCTTCAGGGGCAACTGTTTTAAGACATATGAGCATTTAGTTTTCTTGTAGTTACCTGTCTCCCAAATACATGTTCACTGCTATATCTTCACAAAATTTAGAAATTTTTACTGCTGTCTTCTTTTATAAGTGAGGATTTAGTTTACTTATCCTACCTTCATCTTCCTTAACACCTTTCCCATTTAATAGTTATTTTACTATTCTAGTTCTTCTATTGTTGCTTTTCTAAGTTTAAATAATTATTGAAAACTTTATTTCCTGTTCCATCATAAATAACTCAATGCTGAACCTATACATTAAGGATATTGGCACCATTATCTTTCTGGCATTTTTCCTCCGTACCTTCTCGTTTCCACGATTTGTTCAAGTCACATTAAATTTTATACTGCTAGATTGATAACATTTACATTTAGTTCTGTATTCCAAATATAATCTTAGGTGTTTAATCTATATAGTGAGTTTAAAAGTTGAAAACCAATAAGCTATATAATTTATCTTAATTTATTTTTCTTTTACATTATTGTGACAACAAAAATTTGGCTCACTGTATAGCAAAGTTGTGGGCTATGCTTATATTTCCTTCTTAGGTGTTCTCATGGGTCAAATTTGGTAGCACTCAAGGGAGAATATTTCTACAATTGTGTTCAAATGTAATATCTTTTTTTATACTCCACCAATTATTCAAACATTTAATTTGATTCATATTTGACTATGGATTTTTTTGTTTGATTTTTTAAACTTTTCCCTAGTTTCTGTTGCCTTTGTTTTTTTTCTTATTGGGATAAAAGACGTATGCTCTTTTCATTATATCCCTAATATGATCCAGGTTCTTAATCATTTTAGTTATTTCTTGAACTGATTATGTTCCTCTTTTTGCAGGCATTCTTCTTGGAGGCCACCTTCCAGTTTACCTTAGACTATCCTTTTTTAGACTTGTATTGAAGAAATTAGAATCATTCTTAATATTTCAGTTCTTTTGCTGGTGAATTGGCAGAATTGCACTAACTTAAAATTGCACATGGCCATATGACTTGCTTTGGGCAACAGTATATGAGTGAAAGATCCCAAAAGCCAGTGGGCAATATACAATATTCTTCCCCCTGATACACAAGGATGGGTGGAGACTCCAAATTCTAAATCCCAGAGTGAGGAGACATGAACCAAAGCCCTCATCCATTATTCATAAAATAGTCATTTATTGAACACACAGTATGTGCCAGATTTTATGTATGTATATGTGTGTGTGTGTATATATATGTATGAATGCATGTCTACAGAGAAACCTAGACAATTTGTTAGGTTTTTGAAGCTATGAATTGCATATTCAGGCACCTGAGACTCTGGGGCAGAGTTATGTTGCAGAGCCTGAGAGTTGTTCTAGAATGAAGCAGAAAATGATGGAAGAAAATTGGAGCTTGTCAAAGACAAATAGGACGTATTGGGGGACCAGTTATCAGCATTCACAATCCCTTTATTGGATCAGGCAATAGATTCACTCAGGCAAGCTGGTGCTTTCACAGGGCTGCAGAAAGCTCCTCTTTGCTCATCTTCTAAAAGAGTAGTAGATCTAAGGTTATACCCCCTTAGTTGGTACCACCTTAAGGGCAAACCTTGTGGATATTAAAGGACACAGTATGGTTCAGGTGAGCCTAGGAGACGCTGGGAGTGGAGAAGGGAAGAGTCACAGACTCTTACCCTCGAGTGTTCAAAAGCAGCGCCATCCTCCACCCTTACTGAATGTCTATTCATTCAACAATTCATTCCCTCAACGACATTGGTCCTTTACTTGCCACATACTACTTAGATGCTGGGGATACAGCCAGTGATCAGAATGGCAAATTTCTTGCCAATTTGATTTTAGATTCTAGAAAAGAGAGAACGAATATGCAGTATATCAGGTAGGGGGAAAGGTGATAAAGAATAATGAAGTTGGGTAAGAGAATGAGACAGAGGCCAGGTTCTTTCATAGTGCAGTTAGGGAAGGCATTCTAGGATGGAAACCTTTGGGCAGAGATAAGAAGGACATGAGAGAGCTGCTTATTTGAATGTTTGGAAAAAGAATTTTAAGGCTGAGGAAACTCTAAGAACAAAGACCCTGAATCAGGAGCAAGCTTGGCTTGAATAAGGAGCTGTGAGAATTTCAATGTGGCTCGAGAAGGAATCTAGTAGCCTTAGTAGTAAAGGAACCCAGGGCCAGATCGTTAAGGGACTTATGGGTCAGGAAAGGTTTGGTGTTTATTCTGTGTGAGCTGTGAAGTTACCAGAGGAATTTAAACAGAGCATGACATGGTCTGCTGTGAATTTTCAAAGGCTCGCTCCTGTTGTTAGCAGAATAGACAATGAGACACAAGTTTAAGTTCAAAGTAATTTTTTTCTCAAGACTTTAAAGTCTTAGCTGCATTTTAGTGTTCTCTTTTGCTGATAAATTTGATATGTATTATTTTCATTCTTTAATTGGGAATACATTTTTTTATTACTGATAAGCTTTTAGGATCTTCTTATTCTTGTGCTCTGAAATTTCATAATGATGTGTTTCGGATAATGATGTGCTTGTGTTTAAAATTTATCTTGCTCTGCGTTTTCTGGAGCTTTTCAGTTTAAAGGCTCGTGTCCCACTTCAGCTCCTGGACCTCTTCTCTATTATTGTTTTGAAAAACATTTTCCTCTCACTGTCCTCTATTCTTTTTTTCCAGAAATTTTATTAAAAATATTTAACTTTCTGTTTTAAGCTTCTATGTCTTTTATATTTCTATTTTTCTTATTACAGAGTTAAGCATTTATTTGTATCTCTACTTCTATTAAAAGTAGAAAAACCAAAGTTATAATAAAAAGACTATATGTCTCAAGTAAAAGTGGGAGCTTCTATAATGTTTATGTGAAATTGAATGATGTTTAATGTGTTTAATATGTACGATTTTCATTAACTTGTACATGCCAGTTTGCTCCTTTCTGACCTTAAACTGATGGTCTTCCTTCTCCTAACTTTTAAACTATCATTACAGTGGGATCTCAGAAAATAAGGGATAAATTTGTCTCGTAAACCTAACTTATTTTAATGATGTCCTTATCTTCAAGGGAGAAGAAAATAGGTTATTTGCTCAGTCATTTCAGACTGTTCAGATAATACCACAAACTTTTGACTAAAACCATCCCTGAATGCTAACTCCATGTCTCTCAACTGTGAATCATTCACTTTGTGTAATATAATTGCTTCATCCAATAGCTGCTTTTAGATGTCAACTAAATTAAAAATTTTTGATATGCAAATTGCATTGGCTGCACATGTATTTTCTGTGACCGTGTGTCACCTATCCATTTGAAACTGCACAGTCACTCTTCCTGATTTGTAATTAAGATGGCAAGACCAGATTTTCAGCTGGAAATTATCTCTGGAGTCAAAACTAAATAGAAATTAATGCTGTCAGAAAACTGGCTTTGTCCCTAAAGCAGGAGGAAGGAAATCAGAACCTTAAAGAAAGCTTCAAGAAATTAGGACTCCAAGCTCTGAGGCCAAATTCACATAACCTATGGTACAAGGTACAAATGACCACCATACTGTGTAGCTCTTTCTATGGAGAAGTGAAGTCTATTTCCCCATCCCTTGAGTTTAGGCTTGGCCAGATAACTTGTTTTGAATATTAAAACAGTAGTAAATATGCCACATGTAGGGACTGAAAGAGTGCTTATCCACCCTGGGAATTGCCATCTCTCTTTCCGGGATGATTACCCCGTGAAGTCAGTCCAGCCAGCAAGAATGAGAGACAATGGAGCGCAAGCTCATCCACCTAAGCTGGACCATCTCACCAAGCAACAAGACTCCAGCTCTCCTGGGTTCTGACCACAGACCTGGGAGTGAGCTCAGCTGAGACCAGCAGGAAAAGCACACAACCCAATTTACCAAACTATGGACTTGTGAGATATGTTTACGGTTGCTGTTATTTTAAGTCATTAGGTTTTGGAGTGATTTGTTACGCAGCCAAGATAACTGACACACTACCTTTGTCAGGCAGGAATATTGCAGTGAGATGTTAATATAAAGATTGATCTGGGCTCCTGCACCTCGGCAGGGCCGATGCAGTATCCTGGTGGCTGAGGCCAGTGGCAGCAGCTGCGGGGTCTGTGTTTCAACCAGGGCCAGGCTGCAGTGAGCTCGGTGGCGTAACCCCGCAGGCAATGCCCCCCACCTGAGGTGACCTCCTGGGAGGGAGCGCACCCCAACCCATGCCTCTGCATCCCAGCAGGGCTCTAGCCTTCTTAAAGATGAAAAAAAAATTGATCTGAAACAGAGTCAAACTGAAGACCAGCCTTTTGGGAAACCCATGAGTGCTGGCTTGAAAACACAGAAAACAGTCTCTGCTTAGTTAACAGTCAAGTAATCATAACCATTTGAGATTAAAAAATGAAGAAGTCAGCGTAAACAACAACTGAGAGAATAGAAGATTATAGAAAAATCTGAAGAGCTCTATAAAATAAAAAAGATGGAAGATAGGAATAAGAACATAAGACACCAGCAGGATATTTTCATTAAAGAAAATGTCAGATTTAAAATAGAATCTAGCATAAGCTTAGGAAATAAAAATATAATCATTAAAACTAGCAATCTAATTTGAAAATTCATGTAAAAGTGTGGACTAAGTAAAGAAAAATCATAGTAAGTGAAAAACACGAAATAGGATGATAAAAATAAATCCAAGTATCAGTAATCTCAACATAGGTGAATGGATTAATCATAGCAAAAAGAGACACAAAGGACTTGTTTTTAAAAAATTCAAAAATATGTTTACAAGAAACGAACCTGAAAGTTATGATGCTGAAATGTTAAAAATAGGAATAAGAAAGATAGAAAGAAAAACTGTTAACCAAAATTTACCTATTATCAATGTTAATATCAAACAAATAGGATTTAAGGAGGAAATTGCTCAAGTTAATCACCCCTTTCTTCTCTCATGTTCAGAACCAACTGAGAAATGCATATAGGAGTCAGTAAGGTAGGGATAAAATTGTCACCTTTATAATTCATAAGGGCGGGGGGCAGGGATGGCTTAAGTTTTGTCAAAGATGCATGCTTCTACTTTTTCTGAATTAGAAATAAATAAATAAATAAATAACAAGACCATCACACAACCTTCACCCAGTCACAGGCAGGTCTGGGCAAACACTGAGTAGAGCCACACCGACTGAGTTTACCATCTCCCAGAGGGAACGCCAGTATGCACACTCTCTCCAGACATTCCAATCTAGGGGCCAGAAGTGACTGAGTTTGAATGACTAGCTCCTTTCCCAAATTCACTAATCAGAATAGTTCATTCTTCTTTCCCTGGTTTCTATTTCTATCAATATGGCAGACTATTTATCTAGAAAAATTCTCATGGTAAAGAATACTTTATGGGCTTCCCTGGTGGCGCAGTGGTTGAGAGTCCGCCTGCCGATGCAGGGGACACGGGTTCGTGCCCCGGTCCGGGAAGATACCACATGCCGTGGAGTGGCTAGACCCGTGAGCCATGGCCGCTGAGCCTGCGTGTCCGGAGCCTGTGCTCTGCAACGGGAGAGGCCACAACAGTGAGAGGCCCGCGTACCGCAAAAAAAAAAAAAAAAAAGAATACTTTATGGTGGATATAAAATTAAATTATATATACGAAAATATGACCAAACGGATGATAGGTGATAGAAATACGTAGAAGCCAAAAACTACAACAAATCTCATATCTCATTGTAGATTTGTATTACCCTCTAATGCATGGCAGAAGCATATAGAATCCTCTCTGGAGGAAAATACTCTAAATTGAGACCTCAAAGAGTTCCTGCACATTAATTTTCAAATAATATAACCTAGAAGAAAAAAATCACGAAACACACAAGGGTACACACAAGGATACAAGCCACCATTACTGAAGTCATCAAAAACAACAAAACCATAGATATCGACAAACTGATACTATAGTTTATACGGAGAGTAAAAGACCCAGAATAGCCAATAAAATATTGAAAGAGAAGAACAAAATTGGCAGACTGACACTACCCAACTTCGATACTTAGTATAATTAAGACAGTGTGGTAATGGCAAAAGAATAAACAAATAGATCAATGGAACAGAATATGGAGCCCAGAAATAGACTCACATGAAAAATAGTTAACTGATCTTTGACAAAGGAGCAAAGGCAATACAATGGAGTAAAGATAGTCTTTTCAACAAACGGTGCTGAAAAAAAATGGACATCCACCTGCAAATGAATGAATCTAGACACAGAACTTCTACTCTTCACAAAAATTAACTCAAAATGAATCATAGACCTAAATGTAAAATGCAAAACTATAAAATGATAAGATAACGTAAAAGAAATCCTATATGACTTTGGGTATAGTAATGACTTTTTAGATACAACACCAAAGTCAAGACCCATGAAAGAATAATTGGTAAGCTGGACTTCATTAAAATTTTAAACTTCTGCTCTGCAAAAGCAAATGACTAGAGAATGAGAAGACAAGCCATGGATTGGGAGAAAAACTTGCAGGACATATCTGATAAAAGACTGCTATCCAAAATATACAAAGAACTCTTAAAATTCAACAATAAGAGTACACTCAAACTGATTAAAAAATAGGTCACCTCACCAAAGAAGTTATACAGGAGGCAAATAAGCATATGAAAAGATTCAATCCCTTGAAAATCCTCTATTTAGGAGTAGGAAATGACTGGCATGAGGAGTAGGTTAGAGTGCAATATCTTTAAGCCATGTACTTATATAGTTTTTACGAGAATGAAGATGAAAATTTTTAAAAAGATAGATCCAGAGTTTTATGCATTTGCAATATCACCACTTGAAAAATCTCATAAATTACTTCTTAGAAATATGTCAGGATCAGTCCTAAAGCAACTTTGTTTTTTGTTTTTTTTCTTTTTTTGCGGTATGCGGGCTTCTCACTGCTGTGGCCTCTCCCGTTGCGGAGCACAGGCTCCGGACACGCAGGCTCAGCGGCCATGGCTCACGGGCCTAGCCACTCCGCAGCATGTGGGATCTTCCCCGACCGGGGCACGAACCCGTGTCCCCTGCATCGGCAGGCGGACTCTCAACCACTGTGCCACCAAGGAAGCCCCCTAAAGCAACTTTAACTCTACCCAGACGTGTAGAATTATCTCTTTTAAAATAAGTACATGTCTACTAGTATTCTTTTATTTAATTATTGTGTGGGAAAAAAAGAGACACATTTTAAGGAAACTCAGTACAGAATCATACAGAACCCCCTGTACTAAGAGTTAATTCCATTATATAGATATTTCTACTACCTGAATTAAAACTCAATTGGATATTTAGAGATCAGGCACTACTTTGCTTTTAAAACTGGAAACACAATTGGTTTCATTTTTAAGCTCTATTAGTCTGTAGCACCTGTCTCTGATATTTTTCTTCTTTAAGTTATAGCAGTTCTCTGTTGCAGATGAGTGCTATTTTGATAGTTCTTCACAAACTAAAAACATGGGGTCTCTTACAAGCAGGGGATTCTTGGCAACTTATTATCTGTTTATTTTCTCTGGAATCAAATTTCCATAGATCCAACGGCACAGTCTCTAAAATGTTGCATATCCATACATTAAACTCACCACAGATGACCTAACTATATCTATGATGTATGCATATAGCAATATATATCTGTACTCTTAAGCTTAATTCACTTTCAAAAAAACTGTTCTAAACTTACTTTGTCTATATTTGTGCGCTCATTTTAAAATCCTATACTCTGTTCAAAATGTATCAATGTAATTTTATCAGCAAAAAAAGCACACAAACAAAAGGCAGAGAAGTTTATAAGCCTGTGTCTGGTATTCTTCTGCTCTGTTTTGTTTTGTTTTGGACAATGTCTGCTTTGCTCCGAGTCTATGTAATTGAATCTACAGATGCCACTCTCAGTCAGACTCAATCTCTCCTCATTTTCTGAGTCATTATTTATCAAGATAGAGTAAAAATATCAATAATCCGGGTCCCTTCTCACCATCTATCTCATGGGGCTTATAATTAATCTCTATTCACAGGTCAGGTGGATATATGGTCTCAGTTTTGCCATTTTCTAGTCTGATACTCAGCAAATGCACTAGAGGAGCTCTGTCCAGTAGAACTCTCTTAAACAATGAAAATGTTTTCTTGAGCTGTATAATATTATAGCCAGTAGCCACTGAACACTTGAAATGTGGCTAGTTAATTTTAGATAGTCACATACAGCTGGCAGCTACCATATTAGATAGTGCAACACTAGAGATTCCCTGATCCTAGTTGATATTCCCCAAAATAATTCTCTACCTGCTTTCTTGCCTTCTGATGCAGAATATACCAAATGTACTCTATTTCTTTTCCTAATGACTGTGAGTCATCATTATTGGATTGTAGAATGCTGCATCTGGAAGATAATGGAGAGCAATGTTCTCCCAGACTGTGGAGGCATTCAGAGAGATTTAATGCATGCATTTCTCTCTATATTAGATGCCTCTACAGTGTAATTCTTTTTCATCTTGCCACTCTTTTACCTTTTACTTTGTTATTATCTGTAACTCCCTATCTGACTTGTGTGCTTGGCGTAGCCACCACTGCAGTACTTCTACTTTGTTGTCTTCTGTACCTTAATACACAGTAAAGCATGTTAGAAGTGACCAGGTAATCAAACTGGTCAAATTAAATTTTACCTTAACTTTCTGCATGCCTCTGACCTGCTCTGCTACCGAGTAGAATGTTATGAATATTACGTCCTGCCTTTTCCTTGGAGATTCTCGGTGAAGCACAACTGAAAGGCACAATTGAAAGAGCTTGGAATTTAAAATAAGAAAGTTTGGGGGTTAGACTCATGGCTCAACTGTATGACTTTGGCCTGAGCCAATCTCATCTCTCCTTAAGGATTAGTTTTCTCATTTGTTAATCATCATCTTCAGTATTATCATCACTAACACGGATGAAGTGCTGTGCATGTGTCAAGCGATGTTCTAAGTGCTTTCCCTGTAGTAACTCACTTTAATCTTCACAATACCCTATGAATTAAATGCTATTATTTATCCACAGTTTACAAATGAAGAAACTGAGATATGAACAGATTAACTAACTTTCAGAACTATGTTTCCAAGTTGCAAGTGTTTTGTTTCTTTGAGAGACATTTAATTGTCCTTTGGGTTTGTGATTTTATTCTGGATGATTTAACTTTGGGGTAGTAGATAAGAGCACACCATAAAGCACTTTGGAATTTCTAGAGAAATTGCAGGCAGCATTCATTATTCAATAAACTGAGTGGGGATCCATCCTTCCCTAATGAAGAAGTGGTCAGAGCAATGCGGCCTGGGGACAAGCAAAAGAAATTAAGTCAGTTTGGCTACAATCTGTTAGGGTTTTATAAAACCTGTGTGTGGTATTAATTTAAGCTTGGGATTTGGAGAGAGTCAAGAAAAGGTTTACATGACAAAGTCACTAATGCATTGGCTTATGAGGGAAAATCTAGGGTTAGTAGAATTTTTGCCCAATTTGACTTTCAAAAAACATTTTCAAGATTTTATTTTGATTCTAAATATCTATGTTAATGTAAGCTCGACAACCTTGTTCTGGAAATAAACTTGTCTATTTAATGATATTTCTATGGGAATTCTCCCAAGTGTAATTTGATGATTCAAGTAGAGTTCTGAGTATCTAAATGTCTTTTAAACTAATTGCCTCTATGTATAAATAAGGGACTTTGTAATGGAAAGGAAGTCACACCTAGCTATTTTTATTTTAGAAAAGACAAAAATATTGTGAGGAGATGCCATTATCCTGTAGGCATCAGGAGTACTAGAAGCTATCTTTGCTTGGAAACTGACTCTCAATGTAAGCTGGATAAATGGAATTTCCTGCTGAACTGGTGAACTAGTGATAAGGTTGCTATAGTGGACTCACATGAGCTAAATTTTTCATGAAAGTAGATAGAAAATATTAACATCAATAATGATTTTCAAAAATCCCACTTAGTGTTGCTCAGAGAATGGAAGGTGCTTTATCATCTTCTTTATGGTTCTTCTGCATACATCCTCTCACATCCTCTCACATCGTCTTCACCATCATCGCCACACTCAGCAAAATATACAGATAATTTTTTCATTCATATATTTAAGAAAGCTTAGCATTAAAAATTATGGTAGATTTTAGTTTAGATGAAAGAAAAGCCACGTATTGTTTAGCAACATTTCCTCTCAAATGATAATTATAAAATTGAATTTCTCCAGTAGTCATTTGCGGTACTGTGTGATTCTTATCCTCTAATGGCCATGGACTTGGCAGTCTGGGGGACATTTGTGCCGGAAGACAAAAGTACCTCATCAGCATCTCTGGTTCATCCACTTTTAGGACTGACCATCAGAGCTCAGGCTGGCTAGGAATGGGTAGCTTCAGGATCTCTCAAACAGATTTCCTCATAACTCACTTTTGTTTTGTAGGTTTGAGGGTAGCAGCTAACATATCAACAAAGCAAACCTATGTTCACTACAAACTTAGCAGGGGCTACCAATGCTGACTGCTACTTCATCTTGCTGGAAATTCTTAGCCTTTTTTTCCTTCTTAAAGCATCAGGAACCTGATTAATGACAGGGCAGTTACTGCCCAATGAAAGTAAATGGCTAAAGACCTATGGCTGGCAACATTCAGAATGATTTAGATTACAATGCATCCACAGTGCCTAAATGCTAATTTGGCACTAATTTGTGTTAAAAATCTTAATAAGATTTTTAAAACTCTTTCGGAAATCCTGGGAGAGAAGCGGAAAACTAAAGAATCCCATAAAGTGAAGCATTACAGGGGAGCACAGGAACTGACAGCTGTGGAAGCAGAGTGTGAAAAATGAAACTCATTTAAATCCTGTTTGTTTACAAGTTTGCATTGCATTGCTTAAACTCTAGGCTCATGTTAAAATTCTGGGAAGAAAAAAATATAGGCTGGATTATCTGGGCCAGCGCTCATTATTTTAAGTGTTCTGCCTTGTTCTCATGCATACACTCTCGTTTTGTGGGGTTTTGTTGTTACTGTTTCGGGGAATTTTTTTTTGTGTGTGTGGTACGCGGGCCTCTCACTGTTGTGGACTCTCCCGTTGCAGAGCACAGGCTCCGGACGCGCAGGCTCAGCGGCCATGGCTCACAGGCCCAGCCGCTCCGCGGCATGTGGGATCTTCCCGGACCGGGGCACGAACCCGTGTCCCCTGCATCGGCAGGCGGACTCTCAACCACTGCGCCACCAGGGAAGCCCCCGGGAATTTGTTTTTGACAATGTATCCCAAGCTTTAATCAAGAAAATAAAAACACTATTATTATGGCCATACTTAAGGATAGCTAAACTTATTTGTGAAAAAAGAAAAAAAAAGTTTTAAAAGCACACTAACCCCAAGATACTACTTTTATGTCTTTTAAAATCTATTGTGAACAATATCTTGGTTACATTAACATAGGCATATAATTTTATAAGAATCAGCAGATTCTCAAGTGAAACATGCCTAGTTCAAACTGCATAAATATTTAACTTGCTGGACTTTCACTTAACTATATCTTTCCATGACCATCTGAATTTTACCATTTTAGCTCCCTACTTCCTCACCAGTGGCCATCACTTCTGCTTCAGCTGCTACTAAAGTTTATCCTATGTAGCTAATTCTTTGTCTGCAATCTTTTTTTGTGTGGCCTCTCCCGTTGCGGAGCACAGGCTCCGGACGCGCAGGCTCAGCGGCCATGGCTCACGGGCCCAGCCGCTCCGCAGCATGTGGGATCTTCCCAAACCGGGGCACGAACCCGTGTCCCCTGCATCGGCAGGTGGACTCTCAACCACTGCACCACCAGGGAAGCCCTGTCTGCAATCTTTACATTCAGGCAAGGGTAGATTATTTCTTCAAAATAATGTGATTAACTTCTTTACATAATGTTTAGCAATAAAACAAAAATCCCATTTTTTGTCTTTTGAGAAGTTAGCACTGCATGTGGGGAGTGATAAAGGAAATATAATGTTCTCCTTCTTAAATCACAGAATCAGGAGACTGGGGGCGTAAACAACTGAGGGAAAAATCTCAGTAGAGTGGTTTCCTTCTCTGCTAGAATTATATGCATCTCTGTAATTCATCAGTTGACAACATTTTATAAGACAACATTCTGCAAGTCAGTGAATGCATCTGGATTAATAATGTCTAGAGTCTAAATAGAATTTACAAGACAGATTAAACCTGGAGACATGATGTTAGGTAAAGAGAGTTGAGAAGAAGGTAAAGTGAATGTGAATTCTGACAAGTGATTATGGGAAAAGCTCCTTTAAAGAAAGGATCAGCAACACAGTTTAATGGTTGAACACCAAGGGGAAAACCTGAGTGCTGATTTTATGTTCAGAGAAATTATGTTAGAAAAGCGTGGCTAAAATTAAATTTATATTTTTATTCTAACCTCCTATTTTCTTCCCTTAGTTCTATCATTAAAGGAATAAAAATGGAGAGTGACACTTCTTGTTCTTGGGCTTGGAATTCAGCCCAAAATGAATTCCATTCTACATTCTTGATTAACATTCACTCATCTATTTTTGCAGTCTTTGAATATGGGAAGAAAGAGACTTTTCAGATTCACACCATATAACTCGTGTAACTAAAAAATAGCTTTCTGTTCATGCTTCATGCCTGGCAGACAGGTAATAAAGAATACAAGCTTGGCCTTCTTTGAAGAAACTTTGTATTGAGAAAACAAATTATGACACTTTCTAAATTTTTAAGAAACACTGCCATAGAATCCAAGCATATGCCTTATAATAAAGTACAGGATATTCATGTTTAATTCCTATTAAATTTATTAAGACATACCTGGGATGTCAGCAGCTGTGCATTCCTGAAAATCTTTGTGGTCTGAAAAGTCATACACAAAAATATCAGAGCCTGTGATAAAAATAGGACTTGGGGAAAGACTTCCCCAAACCCATGCAACTCTGTAACCAAGGCAACAATAAAAATAATAATCATGTCATGAAATAACTTAGCCCAGGGATGCTACCTTAGGGATATCAAATAGGTACAAAAACAATAAAGTAGAAATGTGGGTTTGGGGGCCACTGAGATGATGCAGATATAAGCGAAGGTCTGTGTTCTTGTATGAAGAGCAACCTGCAGAGAGAGCCATGCCAAGCTCAGGAGCGCGGCTCTGGGATCAGAGTCCCAGGGCAGCGGTTGGTTGCTGATTTTCTTATAATACAGCTAAAAATGTTCTTACCTGTGCAGTAGTCAAGCTAAGAGTGTTTCCCTTTTCTAACAAAGATTGTCATTCTATTCCTGCTATACCAGTCTCTCTTGTCTAGGAAAATTTGTTTGTGAAAATACTCAACTTCATATTACCCTGATATCATCTCTCCTACTTACCAATCATGTATGAGCTAACTTTTGTTAAAGAAATACGTATTGTCCCAGATCGACGATAGGCATCTGAGGAGCTTTCTCTATGTGCCCATTACTTAATTGAGTTGCGATGTCCATGTCTATATCTTTCTTCCTCTATTTTATTATCCTGGTGTGGCCACTAAGAACCCCTCACATATCTCTCTACATACGTGTCGTATATTTTTTTCCTAAATCTAACGCTAAAGACAAGCATTCTGTAAATTTCCACTTTCCATAGCCGTCTCTCTGGGTGCCTTGTAGCTGTTCAGAGGTAGAGAAAGATCATGATATAAATGTGAAGTAGAAGCCACCAGAGAGCTGGGAGGATGACCCAGAGTGTTCAGGGACATGGAAGGCCAGGCAAGAGCATGTGGCAGAAGGACGAGAGGTCAACAGCCTCAGACACAGCCCAGAGTTCATGGAAGGAATGGCTGATGGAGACACAGCCTTCGTATTTAACAGTAATGAACTTGTTGGTGGCTTTAACAGCTTCAGTGGACTTAGGGTAGTCAGAAATCAGATTTCAAGAGCTTGAAGACTCAAATCGGGGAAACACGTAGAGAAAGAGAGTGCACATGACTCTTTCATGAAATTTGATTACAAAAGAGAAGAGAAAATTAGGTCAGTAGCTGGAGGAGGATGGGGCTTTGGTTGTTTGTTTCATTGTGAAAAAAATCAAATGTTTAAATGCTGTTGTGGTGGACGGGGACACAGAACATAGACTTGAAAATGAGTCTATTGTAGAGCATGGTCTCAAAGAAGACAGAAGTTGGACAACAGAGGTGTAGAAGCAAAGTGGGCAAATTTACATTGTAATTGGAGAGAAAAGGAAATGACAGCCGCACACGAGTAAGGTGGACATTAGAAGAGGGAAGCTGAAAAAGTTTTTGTTTAATGTTCTCTATTTTCTCTGAAGCAAAAGAGAAAAGAAATTTACAGTGTTGGATGTCTGTAATCGCTGCTGTCGAGGACAAGAAAAAGATGCAAAGTCTCCCCAGAAAGCAGAGAAGGACCATAAGATGAAGGATCCCTTTTCCCCATCATTTCTGGAACTCAGTCTGAACTGACCCACGTGTGACACCCATGCTTGGGAAGACAACTCAAGACCTATGTGCTCCAGGAGAGAGGTCCCTTCCCCTGTGTAATTCTGATGAGATCTACCAGTCCAGATTTGGTTCTTGTTAGACTCTTGAGGAAAACAATTCTGTAAACCTTCTCGGCAGCTCTTCTGTGCATCTTTCACATGGGTAAAGTAGGAAGAAGATGGCTTTGGCATGAGGCAGATGCAGATTGGCCTCTTGGCTTCATGGCTTCTTAATGGTATAGCGTGGATTTCATTCTCTAGATTTCTTTTAATTTCTTCACAAAGGAGGGCTAAACATCTACCTTTCACTGTTGTTACAAGGATTAAACGAGGCAGTAAGTGCAAATTTCCTGGCACAGAGTAGATACTCAGCAAATAAAGTTTCACTTCCTTCTGTAGTTAAATAGTGCTTCTAGACTTTGTTAGCTTAATAGGAGAGGAAATGACTAGGTCGAGAATTTGGAACAAGACTCTGCCAACATTAAAAACTTTTCCTTGCTTTTCATCATTAAATTGTCAAATAACATTCATGGAAGAGATTTGTGTTATGTATTTAGGTTTCTCAAGTTAATAATAAGTGTATGTTTAAGAAAGAAGAGACATTCTAGTGCCTGCTAAACCCTGACAAGTTGGCATTAATGCCAGAAAAAAAAAAAGAAAGAAACCTAACAGTTCTGATAGGGATAAAGATGACTCATACTTATTTTTTTTTTTTTCAGATTTCTACAGAATCATTCAGGCAGATTAGATAATGGCTTATAAGATGAGATAAAACTCTATCATTGACAAAATGTTCTTCACAGTTAAATCCCAGAGTTGTCATTTTTTATTTTAGGTACAGATGACCCTTGAACAACGCGGGGACTGGGGGAGCACCAACGCTCTAAGCAGTGGAAAATCCGTGTATAGCTTTAGGGTCGGCCCTCCTTGTCTGTGCTTCCATATCTGCCAATGCAACACACTGCAGATTCAACCAGACTCATATTCTCTACTAGGTATTTAGTGGAAAAACATCTGCGCGGAAGTAGACCCACCCGGTTCAAATCCGTGTTGTTCCAGGGTCAACACTACTAGGTATAATTTGATGGTCTCTTCAGACACAGATACTTTTGGGGATCCACTATCAAGCAAATAAAATACCAACTAGAAGACATAAGATAGAGGCCCCCAGAAGGTGTTTGCTTCATTTCACATTTTAGCAGGTGCCATAGGGACTGTTTCAATGGATAGAATCATAGCTCAAGAAGGTTAAATTCTTAAAGCAGTTTTAGCCCCAAGTCACAGTAGCTTATACATGTCTGTATTTACACACATACACATACAACATTTTAGAGAGTTTACTAGCTATTTTTCCATTTTGCAGGCAATTTATATTTGTTCATGAGCTTTCAGAAATAAGACCTCAGGTTTGTTTGTTGCTGCTTTTGCTGAATGGCAAATGCACTTCCACGGAAACAGAAGTAAGACTCAACCTGCCTATCTCGGTTACTTTAGTGGGCTAGTTACTTTGGTTACTCTGCTTTTTCACTCTAAGAACTATTTTTAAATCATTGGAGAAATCAACATACAAATATAAACAAGGCTCCGACTACCAAAGAATGGCTACAGACGTGAAGCTTGGCCTCATGAACACCTCCCCTGAATAAAGGGATGATTGATCTCATCCTGATGCTTGGTGCTCCCAGCCTGAGAATTATTTTATTTGTGCTGTGATGAACCCTGGGACTGTGGTGCCATCTGCCTCAAGGACAGTGTTTCCAGGATGGGATAGAGACAAAGGTCTATTATCATCTTTTAACATTTTAATAAAATGCTTTGCCAGGTCAATCCCGTGAAATAACTTCAAGCTCGGAAAAGATGAACTTTTCAGATTATAAACATCTGGTTCTTTCTTTCATGTTTATCAGAATCTTTTCCAAGAGATTCGCTATACTTGAGTTTTTATCATACATTTTATAACAATGATATTAAGGTACATAGCATAAACATGCTTAAAAGACCTTTTTAAAACATATAAGATTTATCAGATGAGAAACACTATAGTTTACATACCAATGATTTGGAACAGAGCACATGATATAATAAAATGGATCTTTTGGACAAATTGATTGTAAAACTTCAAATGATGAAACTTATTGCTAACTTGCAATTTATGGTGAAAATACAATGGAAGATACACAAGTTATACTGAGGGATAAAAGAAAATAAATGAGAGTATGAGACAGGAGTAAGGCTTTGAACCTTTAATGGCAGTTTAAGAAGACTCAGAAAGGCCATCAGAGGCTGTTTTTAATACCTCACACTGACCCAGAGCTAGCGATGGTAGAAAAGCCTTAAATTATTACTCAAACGGGTAAATGAGAGTCACTCTAAATAAAAGAGAAGTAGATGGTTTAATTTAGAATTTATTTCTATTCCCTGATGTCAGTAAAAAGCTCCAGCAATCAAAACAGTGACAAATTAGATTTCTGACAACTTTTAAGGGTTTTAGATGTTGAGGTCACACTTTAACATCTCTAATTGCACCTTAAAATGTATTGCTTTATTTCCTTAACACTTGTGTAGGATTGTTTTTTCTTTTTTTATATAGGAGAATACCACTTAGGATGCTAATGAAACAGTTCAGATGAGAAATGATAGCTCTGAATTAAAGAAGTAACAATGAGAGTGGAGAAAAGGGACTGACTGAAGAAATGCCCATATATTTATCAAAGATATGTATGTAATTAATTGGATATTGGAGGCAAAGGAGAAGAAAGTCATGAAAGTGACTTACAGTCTTTTTGTTTGGATGAGTCATGAATAAATGGCAAAGCCTTTCACTGAGACTGGGTATAAAACACAACAAGAAGATTTGGAAGAAAAATATGAACTTCACTTTGTAATGTTTATTATAAATTGCTCACTTGGTGGGATATCAAATAGTCTGCCAAACATATAGGTTTGGAGCTTAGGAGGTGAGCTGGAGCTAACTCTCGATTTGGCCATCTCATGAGTGAAAAGCTGGTAGTTGAAGTCATAACAATAAATCAGGTTGCTCACAGAAAAGAAGTAGCATGAGAGAAGGACAAAGATAAAACTGTGAAAAATAGCGAAAATTAAAGAGCAGCAGAGGAAATGAAGACAAGAAGGAAACACCTAGAGCACTGGTCTGATTAAGTTGGAGGGTCAGTATAGTTTAGAGAAAATAAAGGAGGCCAAGACTTTAAAATGTGAGGAGTGACTACCACTGAACAAAGCCATAGAATGAATAAATCCCTATTGGATTTTGCAGTTAAGAAAGTATCAGTGGTGATCTTAGAGTGAGTGGTTTCCCACAGGGTGCTGTTAAACTTGAACTGATTATGAGGGGATTAAGTGGAGACATAGACTTCTTTTTTAGTAGGTTTGACACAGAGAGTGGATTCTAGCTGGAGGGAGTAAAGGACCCAGGGAGATTTCTTTCTTTTAAGTTTAAGAGAGTTGAACTTATTTAAATAGAAAAGGGAATAACCAGTAGAGAAGGAAAGGATGAAGTATAAACCAAAGAATGATAAATGATGGAGGTAAAATTTTGGAGCAGACCAGACCTGATAAGATCTGGCACAAAGGTGAAAGAATTAGATTGGACAGAAGGAGAGCTACGTTTTTCCCTCAGAAGAAAAAACAGATGCATCCTTCTACAACAACTACTCCAATTCCTTTTATTTTTGATGGATAAGGTTACTGCTTATGCACCTCTAAACTCAGAGGGATAAACTATTAAACACTCGATAGATGATGGTAAATAAATTCAGTCATGCTAATAATCAACAGCCTCCAGGTAAGAAGCAGGAAGAGCAAAATCTAGCTGTATCCAGGAGCTTGTGTCCATGAATGTTCTAATTACCATCAATTCCATACAGCAACCATAAAACCACAGTGGAAAAGAAAGCTTCAGGCAAGAAGCTGTACGACGCTAGCCATGGAGTCACCCAGCTAATCGTGCCTCCTGTGAGTCCATGTTCACAGCACAATAACCTCTTTTTTTTTTTGATATTTATTTATTTATTTGGTTGCACCAGGTCTTAGTTGCAGCAGGAGGGCTCCTTAGTTGTGGCATGTGAACTGTTAGTTGCGGCATGCATGTGGGATCTAGTTCCCCGACCAGGGATCGAACCCAGACCCTCTGCTTTGGGAGCATGGAGTCTCATCTGCTGCACCACCAGGGAAGTCCCACAACAACCTCTCTACGCCATTCTGCAAGTGATTTCCCAATGGTCATGTTATTCCTTTCCCTGGGTAATTCTAATTCTATTTTCTTTTGCATCTGACTAGTATGAGCCAGTCCCTGAAAGACTGATCACTACTGGCTACAATATTAAAAAGTATGGTTCTGGACTTTAAAGCTTGGGAGAACTGAGTCTTGACCAAGATGATTTCATAAAACCCATCACACCTGTGGGTGGTCAGCCCCCTCCAAATGCCATTGCCACCATCTTTGATCTCAAACGACATCTTTTTTCAACCAAGATGTTGATGAAATTATACAAAAGAGGAATATCGTCTACCCATTTCTTTCTCATCCCATGCCTTAAGTTTTCCCCAATTTGAGTTAATGTCTGGGTGTGCTAGGCCTGTGTTTCTTTTCATGGCTGCAGTGTGCCCTATAGCTTGATTATAGCTGTGCATTGGCAATGTTTAATTCAGTCTTTAACAGGCGTCTCATTTTTTCTTATCCTAGGATGTTTTTTTGACAAGGTAAAATAACTAAGCATAATGTCTTTATTTCTCTTTCAAAACCGAGGGAATAAAACAAAGATTCAGTCATGACCAGAGGCCCTCTAGTCTACAGAAATTTGATTTATTTGATGATGTGAAAGCCTAGCTTTTATAGTTCAGTTACAGGTATGGTTGGAATCCAAGTATGAAAATTATATTTTGTAAGTCTTATAAATACCAGAATGATAAATTAAGTGCAGGGTAAGTAAGAATTGAAAATGCCAGCAAGAACAGAGAAACTGTTCAGTGATTTTTAAGAAAGGGAGAGGAAATTTAACTTTTAAAGGATTGCTGATGCTTTCTGAATAGAAGATTGACGAGCATCAAGGTGCTATCTTTTTCTCTAACTTATATCTGAGGTTCTTTTTTTTCCCTCACAGATGTTGGTTAAATTTGTTACTTTTCATTCATTTGTACCTTTAGTTCAGAGTTTATTATCTCCTTATGGCAATTGCTTGAAGGATGGCAACATTTGATACCTGTGTGGGATATAACCATAGCACCCATTTTGGTGATTCTCAATTTAGAGACAGATGGCATTTAGCGGAAGCAACTGTGGAAAGAGAGAAATTTTGTACAACTGTCAAAGATCACGGTACTTGAAACCAAGGTGTAGATTGTATATCTCGCAGCTCTCTCTTCACATAAGTAACTCTGAAAAACAATAAGGGCTGGTGGTGTAGGCATCCCACATAGTATATCCTGGTTCAAAGTTTAGATAGAGCTAATACACACACACGCACACACACACACACACACACACACACACCACTACGCGCGTGCATGCAACAGGAAGAAAATTTCCCTTTAGAGTCAGGATTCATCAACTGTTAACATAAAGAGAGGCAAAAGAAAGAATCTTTAAATGAATAAAACATATCGATTTATTTAGCTCTCCTTTGTAAGCACTGATCTTTCGTTGCTGATAGATGGGTGATGCTTAAATTTTATACCACGTTTTTTTCTGGAAATCTTTATGGCAATGTTGAGGAGTAAAGAGAGGAAATAGAAATTTAATAGGGCCAGATTGTGGGAAGCTGAGAGAAAAGTTTGATGTTTATTTCATAAGCAATAGGGAAACTGTACTTTCTTAAATGCGAATGTAACATGAAAGCCTGAATTGTTTTAAGAAAAGGATTATATTAATAGTTAAATTCCTTGTGTTCACAGGACTCACCCCTGAGAAGAAGTAACCAAATATTTGTTAGTAACAATATAACATTAATGTCAAGACCTGCCATATGTCACAGTTCTAAGGCTTATGATATTTGAATTGAACAAAAGAGCGAGCTTGCCTAGGGCTAGTGCTTGGCGTTGGTGAGAGTTACCAAAACCCAGTGTTCACCCCCAGCCAACACCCCAGATTCAGTGTGTGTGTTTTTGTTTGTTGGCATGCTTGCTTTTTTTCTGCCCTTTTATTTAAGTTATTTAAGTTGGGCTTAAGCATTTTAAGTAAGTTCATAAAGGATACCCAAGAATAGGCATTATTCTTACATTCAAAAGTATTTTTGAGCTTCGTTCATTTTTTCATGTCTCTATGGTATTTTAATGGGCAGCTGTGAGGAGATGTGACAGGCACTGGCTGACTTCTATCATCCTAACTCAGGAGTTTTGACAACTTTTGGATTCTCAATTGGTCCAGTATGTGCAAAGCATTACTTGCCTCCGAGATGGGAGAGGTGAGGACAGGTAGATAACTGTGACATGAGAAATTGAAAGAGACAAAAAAGAATGATTACTCCAAGAAATAGGTAGTTTAAGATAAAAGCAAACTTTTTCCTTAATAAGCTCTAACCATCAGCAAAGCCCTCGCCTAGAGGAGTGTTTTGTTATTAACAGAATGCATTTCTTATAGTTACAATCGAGTCTCTTTATGTTCGTTATTTGGAGTTTGCAGCAGAGAATTCTGAGCTTTAATCATTAATTTACTTTTCAGGACACCACTTTATCTTTGTTTTGTCCATCCCAAACTTCTAGTACCATGTGTTGCGATTACTGTCAATGGCTCTGTTTTCTATTATTCAAGTTATAAGGGTGCTAAGAAAATGTATTCGTTATATTACAGGACAAAAACCCAATTCATAGTTTACTTTGCTTCCTGCCGTAATATTTTAGGTAAAGTACACAAGCGTTATCTTTATATTTTTGATAATCTCATTTGACTCTATCCAAAGGGTGTTAGTGTGAGGTTTTCTGATGGCCAGAGCACCGTGTAAATATAAAACACATCTTCTTGGGCTGGGGTGGGGAGATCTATGTTACTGGACCTGCAGGAATATAATACAAAATTACTTTATTGCCTATTGCCCCATAGTGCCCTGCCGCCAATATCTAGACATTTGTTGTCCCTTTTGACATCCAAGCAGATGGGTATTACTTACATTTAAACAGTGTTGTGTATTGCAATGTACATATTGTCAAAATCCTTATGAAATTAATTTCAGTAAATGTATAGAAATGATAATTTGTTTAAAAAGATTATTTTTAAAGTTTGTATAATTATGTAACACATTTCCTAGCTAGATAATGGGCCAGAGTTAGTAGAGAAGGATCATTCTAAAAACAGCCTTTTATTCAGATCATCCTCTGATCTCGTCCCCATAACTCATGCTTGAATGCTACCAAAAGCGAGTGGCAAAAAAATGTATGAGAAATGTTTCAAAAGCAATTAAACTTCCATCTCCATGAGACATGAAGAGTGCAAGAATATCTTCTGCCAGAGCAGCTGCCCATGAACTGGGATGGCAGAGAGCATCTTTGGGACAACATTAGCACCTTAACACTGTCCCCATCAGTTTTCTGGGGACCCGAGTAGGTTTTACGGGGAGTGACGGGAGCTTTGTGGCCTAGTTATGGCTTTTCACATTAGAAGTATTAAAAAACAAAATTTAACTGAGTAAAATTTCAACATCGTGTTGGCTTTATTTTGATAAATCATGAATCAGGCAGCATCCAGTCTAGCAGTCAGAAAGGAGCTCCAAGGACTGTACAAAGTGAAAGATTTGCAGAGGCAGAAGGAGAGGGAGCTAGGAGGTTATACCAGGCAAATAGGGAATTCGCTGTGGCAAGGCCACTTTCCTTTAAGAGATGGCAGGGCCTATTAGACAGATTATCTCACTAGTACTGATCAGGTGATTCCAGTTTGACTGGTTTAAGATTCCCTTTCTGGGAGAGCTGAAACTGTAATTAAGTCATGGTTTGCAGACATGGGGCTTAGCATAAGTGACTCTATTTTGGACCTGTTATCTGGTTTTTGACAGGAACAATAAAAGAAATTATACGTGGGAAGAATTTATGAAGGAAGAATGTTGTAATACTTAAAATGCAGATGGAGACAAAGTCAGTTAAACCTCATATTAGTGTTTTTTTCTTACCGTGACTATTATTTTTTCCAGATTAACCTAGCTTGGGAAAGTGTAGTTAATTATTTTATTTAAAAATTTTTTATGTTAATTTTAATGTAGCTTCTTATCCCTATGTTCAAATAAGATAGAGAGGTAAGATATGTAATCAAAATATTTTCTGTATTATGTAATCGCTAATTCTGTATTACTAATAATTTCAAGGTTAAAGATGCTAAACACAACATATTATTTTAAAATAATATGCTTCTCAGATGTATTCCTAAAATTGATTCATGGAAACATGCTATATAATACAAGTCTCTGCTCGACACGACCCTTGGATAAATACATTTTTAAAATTCACATTCTTTTTTGTTAAATGACTCTGGTAATCTGCTTCCAAATAGCTCTCAATCATCTGCACCTCTTGGCATTCATGCCCAGTTTAGTCCCTCCCCCTTTTTGTGGGCTGGACTAATGACTATCTTCTTTGTTTTTCATACATACTTTATATTTTATAATTATTAATACTTTTGAGTTTGTCTTAGGTTGAATAGAACCTAATTCTATAGTGAATTGATGCTGTTCTTTGTCATCTGGTAGCTAGTATAAAAAAACAAAAAATTGTATGGACCGTGTAGGTCTGTTTCATGGGACACCAGCAGCATATTAGATGCTCATAGAACAAACACATTCGGTCCCTACCTTGGCCATATATCTACGGTCTGAGAAACCAGGAAGAACAAGTACATCTACAAGTACACAAATCATAACTTTGTGGTAAGAGGAAGTTGGCATCATTAACAGAGCAGAGAATTTTATCTCATATTTTAAAGAAAAGAAAATATTCTTTTGACCCTTACTTGATTGAAATGGATTTCCTAGAGAACATAAAGGTTCACGTGGACTTGTGGGTCAAAGAGCCTTTGGCTGGCGGGTCTTTGCGAATTGGCATTTCTATTTTTAGAACCTATCCAGACAGGGAACTGACAGTGTTCTTTTTATTTCCCTGAACCTGACCTTGGCTTTGTTGGTGAGTCTGTTAGTCTATCTTATTTACTAAATGTCCACAAGATCAGCACACTAGCCCTACACAGTCAGTTCAAAAATATGGAGAATTTTGTTTGCTGGGGTTTTAAATATTTTTTTCCACAAAGAAGTAAAACACTGTCTTTTAAGCTCCTGGAGGGTGGAGATTTGTATTTGTCTTATTTCTCAGCACCGGAAGAGTGCTGTCATAGAGCAGGTACTCATTAGTATGTGTTTCAAGTTTTACTCCAACCTAAGGATATCAGGAAACATGAAAGACGTTTGAACTTTTTCCATGTGCATTCAGAGCATGATACATATAGCGGGTGTGCTAGCTTGCTTTCATAATGCCATATTCTAAACATACCCTGCTTTAATAATATTATTAGATAGGGAAGAAGACCTAGAAAAATCTCTTTTACGTCCTGGGAAACTTAAAAACTAGAATCTTTTTTGGCACTTTGCTTATACCTTATGGCACTTGCTACTTTCTTCTACCCTCCCTGTGACTCAACCCATCTCTCTTTATTCCACGAAATCTCAGAAGCTGGAACAACACTTGGAATAGGACTGACATTAACAATCTAACTCTTAGTGGAGAAGAGAAATGAAGAAAAATTAGACTTAAGGAAGTTATGGTACTGGGCAATAAAAAACTGACCAGAGCAGGGCCAAGGGGAAGGAAGCACGGGAACTAGGGCCAGAGAGTAGGAACCAACTCTTGCCTCTCCTAAGGACCTGCTCATTCAACAATCTGATCTCCGTCTAGAGTCTTGCTATCCTTTTAATCCAGAGAGGAAAAGAGGTATGTTGGCTGAGAACATCGGGAAAGTTGTTAGCACTATGACAAATGTGGTGCACTGACACTCACATTCTCTGGCCGGGTTCTACACAAACCCTAAAATCCATGTACTATTGATTTAATACTCCACGGTTAAAGAATGCATGATTTATTTTCAGCCACCATCTACACATTTAGTTAAGTGCTTTATATTAAGGAAGTCGTATTATGTGTTGAAGGTTGTGAGGATTTCATACCATGAACTTGTCTGTTGGTGTGTGTATGTGTGTGTGTGTGATGTGAGTATGTATAAAGTAATATATATAATATATATTTATATATAAAAATATGAATACACAAGGTAATTCTAGGTCAATATGTAAGGTTATATATATATGATATATATTTATTATATTTACCTAGAATTACCTTATGTATTATATAGATGATATATACCTTAGCTATTATAGATTATATATTACCTTATAAGGTAATGCAATATAAATTATAGAGCATTACGTTATGTATTATATACATACATATATACTATGCACGTATACATGACAGTGTATATATTAATATATAAACACATAAGGTGATTCTGGGAAATAGATAAGGTTTTATATGTATATGATATGATATATATATATAATGCAGCATGAGATTTATTCCCTTCTTTCATGAAGCCTGTTTGGTGCCACACGACTGTAGTGAAGCTGAATAAAATATTAGATTTTCATCTGAGGGTAAGCAGTGCCATGCCCCTCGGGGAGCAGGCAGTAGGAGAGAGGGGTTTGTGGGCCTATTTAAATAGCGTAGGTCGCTAACTCATTGGAATTCCAGTCTATTAGCTCAGTGGGTTCAAGAGTTCACAAGAACCTAAAGTCCTCACATAATACTTGATATGTTTTATGAAATAAGAAATGAGTTACGTAGATGTTAGAGAGAAAAAAGTTATTCGTCTACTAGTTCATCTGAAGGCATTGTATTCAGCCCTAAGGTTTCCGTTCCATTGTATCAGATTTTACATCAATTCCATAATGTAAAATCAGGTTTTGTATATCAGACAAAATCTGGAGAGGGTAAGCTATAAGATTTTACATATAATCTGGGTTTTCCGGTAGGTTTGAAATTAGAATATTTACTTAAAAACTCAAATATTTTAATTGTAAAATATGGTGGTGTGAAATTGGATTTGAAAAATAAAATGTAATTTATTTATCTATTTAGTCATCTAATATGTCTTTTTGCACTCCTCTATTCCAAAAGGATTTGACTCATAAAAATTAATTATATGTGAAAAATGGAGGAGGAAATTGCCAACCAGCTCATTAACTAAACTTTATTAAATGTCATTTAGGTGTCAGAAACTTTCACATCCATCACCTCATATATTCCATTCCACAAAATCTGTCAGGCTTATTTTTATTTTTTAAAAGACATTGAAGCTCTTTAGGTGAAGTCATTTACTTGCCTGTTATAAAAAAATAAGTAAATGATAGAGCTTGTGTTCAAGCCAGGACTTCTGTCTCTATGACAGTTTCCCCAATACTTCCCATCGCTTTTTCTTTAGCTTAGAATCATGATCAAAGTTATATTTTTCAAACTGTGAAAAGATTAGACACAAGACAAAAATTTCCTGGTGAATTAATAGAAAAGCACAGCTTCAGTCCGTTACCAACATGCAACAGGTCTGGGGTAGGAGGAGTGAAGCAAATGTTCTACTAATGTGTGTTTTCCGGGCTTTAATGATAGATTTCACTGTATGTGAATTTCATTCTGGGAGCTGAATCACAGACTATTTTGATTATTCTAAAATAAAGAATATGTGCAAATTGTTATTGACTGGAGAAAAACCTAAAGGCCAAAGTGTTCCCAGAGACAGTCTCAGAACTGTTCAGACCAGGCTCCCTCCAACTCCACAGCATAACTGTTGTTAATAACTTGTCACTCTCAAGCACTGTCACCACAGTGTTTTCACACCTGTTGCCTCTCTTCCCAAGTCCAAATCCTGAGTGCTGATACCTTTTAGCAGAGAGCCACTCCTTCCACATTACTGAGAAATCAGTACCGTTGAGCGGTTTTCCTTCATCCAGCTGCACTTCTAGCATCACCACTGTGGCTTTCAGATGGCTGCTCACCCGTTCCTACCATCCCAGAAGAAGTCTGTGCCTCACGTTTTGAAGTGAACGTGTCTAACTGTATTTGCAATCTGTCTGTCTCCACTAGGACCTTGCTCTGTTATTTATACCTTCTCTCTACCATTTTTTATTCTTTATAAGAAAATGCATGGAATTCTAATAATTTTTCAGGCCACGTGCAGATCCCTACCCTCCATGTTCTAGTACACTTCGATTCCCATCTACCTCTTAGCTGTTCCTATTCAGCCTCCAAGTGCTCAAGTATTACTAATTAACATATAGTTTATGTATCTGTGTGTGTTTCTGCATTGCTATGCATGGAAAGGTCTCTCCAGTGACAGACTTATTGCCCTTTGTTTGGATACTATCAGTAGTAATTTTAGGCAAGCCAAATGCTGCTTTAAATACAGTATTAAATATTGTGTAGGAATAAGGATCATGAACTCTGCACATTTGACATGGACAAGTTATTTAGTTTCTCTGTGTCTTATTTTCCCCATTTAAGATGGGGATAACCTCATAGATTTCTAAGAGAATTAAATGAGTTAAGAGTGTAGATGGCTTAGAAGAGCACGTGTCATATAATAAGCTCTGTGTGACGATGATTGATGATGACGATGACGATGCAACTGACACATTTGTGGGGTCGCCTGTCTCTGTTGTCTCTGCATTGTCTGTATTGATTCTCTAGTCTGCACTTTTCCTGAAGATGGGTGCATCATTTAATTTGATGCTGTTTAATCATGACTTCAGTTCTGTTTTAAACAAATTACAGTGGGATGTTGTAAAACAACATAGCTATGTCAATGCTGTCACTGTTGGGAAATTATTTTTAAAAAAAGCATATCCTGTAGATCAGTTTCTATAGTATTGAACCAAACAGCAAATAGTTTCATATTTCTCCCTAATTAATATCTTGGTTTAACTTTATGACTGAGTAATCCTTATTTGCTAGCTAAGAGCTAGAGCTATAAAACACCCACAGTCAAAAATCTGTTAACTTACTCCCTCTTTTCCCCACGAATACCTCAAGGAAGTGATATCCTCTTTCATCTTCAAGAAGACAATGCCTTGCCTGAGCTAGCAGAGAGGTGTGAAATATTTACCCTCTATTTATTATCCTGTTGTCAGGTACTTAGGTTGGTCATCTTTGGAGCAGGAAACTTTCTTATTACTCTAATAAGGAATGTAATGTTTTCTTAATAGCTAAAACAGCTTACATTATCATGTTAAAGTGATTTCACAATCTTAAAAGCCTGAGTAAAAGTAAGCAGGTGGTATGGGAAAACAAAAGTAGAAAGAGAGAGGAAAGGAGCGAGCAAGATAAATATAGGGTGATAAACACAGGTGAAGCCTGAGGCAAATATAAGGGCTTGAGTTAGAGATTCTCACAAGACAACATTTGTCAGTGGCGGTGGGGTGGGTAATATGCAGAAACTAGAAAAGGAGAAAATCTCACTCAGGAATCCCAGAGTGAAATAACTAGTTGGTTCTTGCTTAGAGTCCATCTCTCGCAAAGTAGCCATCGAACTATTGGGCGGCACTACTGTCATCTGAAGATTCACCTGGGTGATGATCTGCTTCTGAATGCATCCACAGAACTTTTGGCAGACTCAGAAAATCTACTTCCAACCTTATTCGTGTGGATCGTTCTACAGGGCTGCTTCATGTCATGACAGCTGGCTTTCTTCAGAAGCAAGAATTTCAAGAGAATAAGAGAACGTCGAAGCACCCGAGATGGAAGCCACCATCTTTGATAATCTCATCTCAGAAGTGACATCTCATCACTTCCGCCATATTCGATTAATTAGAAATGAGTCATTAAATCCAGACCACACTCAAGGGGAGGGCGTTGCACAAGGACATGAATACCAGGGGGTGGGATAATCAGAGCCCATTTTCACACTGCCTCTCACACTGAATTCAACACTATCCCTCAGGCCAATCCCAAACTTGTATACAGGTGACTGGAGAATTCAGGTACGTGTCTGTAGAATGATAATGGTATGGAGGAAAACCTTTCATTTTGTTAAAGTTCTACTCTTCATCTAACAATTCAGAAATACAAGAACAACAACGACAAAAAATGTTTCTTTCTTAGAGGTACACACAAAATTCTTTTTTAATATTTAAATTGAGATACCTGGTATTTGTTTTAAACTATCTCAGTTTTAAAACATTGGCATTTAAAAAAAACAAGATGGCAAAGATGAGTGAAGCATTGTTGAACTGTACTATAGGTACTTTAAAAAAAAACATAACCATAGGTACTTATCACACTGAACAAACTTAGCAACAATTTCTTGGAATAATGTAACACCCAGGAAATATTCAAAGTTCCTAGTTTGCCTCCAATATATCTTTTTACAGTTGATTTATTTATCCAGGACCCTAATAAGGATCTACCTTATTGATTTAGCTGAGTATATGCCCGTAGTGTCCTTTATGTCCTGTATTTTCTGTAAATTGCTTTTTTTTTTTTTTTGCGGTACACAGGCCTCTCATTGTTGTGGCCTCTCCTGTTGCGGAGCACAGGCTCCAGACGCGCAGGCTCAGTGGCCATGGCTCACGGGCCTAGCTGCTCTGCGGCATGTGGGATCTTCCCGGACCGGGGCACGAACCTGTGTCCCCTGCATCGGCAGGCGGACTCTCAACCACTGCGCCACCAGGGAAGCCCTGTAAATTGCTTTTTATAACTAGAGGTTTGACCGGATTCCAATTCAATTATTTTGGCAAAAATACTTCATAGGTTATTCTGTGTACTTCTTCTTCTATGAATCAGGAGATGTGATATTAATGATATTATGAGATTCAATGATATTAAATCGATTGTTTTGTTCAGGTGTTGTCAGCTTGAATAATCCATTGTAAAAATTCTCAATCTTTAACCTAATTACTCTAGCATTGTGATCACTTTCCAGATGAAGTCTTTCATTCTTTGCTGCAAAATAGTAATTTTCAAATCAGATCATTTCTTTGACATTTACAGGTTAGAATTCCTCTTTAAGAATACTTTTTTTTTTCTCCTCACATATGTGGTTTCCCTGAAATGTAGTTTATACAGAAAAGGCAAGATAAATTAATGAAATATAAATTTTAAATTATTTCTGAAATTTCTTGCTTAATTTTTGTCCACAAAAATGTGCATAGTAAATTTTATACCTCAGGAGTTTTTTTTTTTTTTTTTTTTTTTTTTTTTTTTTTTTACCATGGCTCACGGGCCCATCCGCTCCGCGGCATGTGGGATCTTCCCGGACCGGGGCAGGAACCGGTGTCCCCTGCATTGGCAGGCGGACTCTCAACCACTGCGCCACCAGGGAAGCCCAGGAGTTTTTTTTAAATAAACAAAAAGCCATATTTACCACCTACTAGCTAAAATTCCAAAGAGAATCTTTTGCCAATAGCACATATATCTGATTTGAAATTTAATGCCATTTGAATGAGAATTCCAAAACAGATGTTGGGCAAATTCATGTGACTAATGAAAATAAACTACCATATCTCCACAAGCATTGAACTGGGATAGCCTTCGGATAATTTTCTTTGGGCTTTGAAAGGGAATTTTTTTCTAAAAGAAACAATCAAAAATAAACACCTCTGAGAGAGTAAAGGAAGAACATAAAATTAATATTATTTCTCAATCATGAAAAATGACTATTACATATCAGGTATTTTATATGTTAACTGCATGGATTTTTCAAGACTTGGATCTTTTAACATATGGAAAAAGAATGAAATGTTTGACTTATTTCTATTTCTGAGCTTTGCTGCTATTAAAAGCCTGTTTATCATGCCTTTCATAATTTGTGGGAAGTTAAGAATGAATAGCAAAGTCAATCATTTTTGTAGTGTTTTCTCTTTCCAGGATCAATACTTACAAAACAATGCAAAACTGCATGATTAGAAAATGATGTTACAGCTTTTCATATTTTTATCTGTATTATTTATTTTAAGGTAATCTGATTTGCCATGCTTTGTCAGCTTACTTAATAACACCCATTCATTGACTACCTTCTATGTTCAAAGAATTGGTCTAGGGCTTGTAAGGATCAAAGATCCACAAGGCATGATTTTGGGGCATTTTCGTAGGGTAGTGGTTCGCCTCACACAAGGCATGATTGTTCCCTTGAAGAAAAGCACTTTCTATTGGAAATCACAGACATATGCACTGTGAGTAATGAAGTAGGAGATGGAGAAGGCTAGGTACTCTTGGTTTTGGGGCGGGTAACTGAGGGAAGCTAGGAAATGACAAATGTTTTGTGTTGCTGGTGAAATGGTGGTGCACTGATATGGAAAAATGAAACTATTCAACCTCACTCTTGAGTGACTAAGTCTCTTGGATGGAAAAGCAATACATTCTCTTTTGGACTGCTAAATTCAGCCATTAAATACTACTTGTCTTGTTAGTTGACTCAATTGGCCTCTCATATGAAAGGAGAGCAACTATATCACTTCCATTCATTGGAAATGACTCTAGCATTGGGAAAAATAAGATTCATTTTTTGAACTTAACAGAAAATCCTTTCCTTTTTGTCTGGGTGACATTTATAGTAATGACAACTTATTCTGGTTTTGGAGCAATTACATTTTCTGATTTTACTTTTTTTTTCTTCATCAGAAGTTAGAAGAGTGTAACTTTTCATAGGATTCTAACTTCAGCATAGATGGTTTGATTGTCAGCTCTTCAAATTTATCATTTAACGGTCACCGACCAGAATATGAGACTAAAAGAAAAACCTCACACAGAACACAGAATTTGGAATTTGGAGAGTTGCTGCTGCATTAGCTTGCTATGTAACTGTAGAAGGCAAAGCCTTAACATTTGCACTACCATCAAGTCAAAAGGCCAAGAGTGGAATAACTACGCAATTGGTTATCGGCAGAGTGTGAGGGATCAGTATTTTGTAAATACTCTTACAGGGTCTGCTGTTTACAACCAAAAAGAAAGTAATTGCTGCCATAAAATGTGGTCTCACACAGCTTGGCAAAGCCTCTATAAACCTTGGGAAGGACAAATGTATTTGGACCCCATGTCCGTAGTCCTGTGGAATGAGCTTTGGTCATCCAATTGAAGTAGGCTGTTGATACTGAATGGGAAGTGACTTCTTGTTGTAACTACCCTTTACCAATTATGGATGTTTACCTGAGAAATCAAGACACATACCTGCTGTTTTATTATGCCATTCCCTTCTAAATTGCTTTCTAGTGCATATCTGTTTAGTCCAATAGAAAAGAAAAGGAAAATGTGAAAGCATTCCAGTTTGGCCCTTACTTGCAAAGCTGCCAATTGACAACCAGCACCAAGTGGTTTACTTATGTGTTCTGAAGCACCCTGTTATCTAGTTAACATAAATATTGAATTCTACACACTGTCTTCTCAGCTTGAGATTCATACACGTTATTGTTTACAGCCTTGCCTCTCACTGCAAAAACAAAGTCCTGGTCATGTTCCTTCCTTGGAACTACCTTTGATGAGCTTTCAGATTTACTGTTTACTCCAAAATGGGCTACAGCTGGAAGTTGACATTAACTCTCTTGAAATATGGTCTCTCTGTTTCTCCCACTCATTTTGGCTATCTTTGATAAACAGATTAAAATAACTTGGCCTTGTTTTTAACATAAAATGGGGTTATTCCATCAGTGTTTGGTCTAGATTCTTTTTTTTAATTGATAGTTTTGTAACTCAATTAGATACTGAAAACAATATATATTCTTGAATTTTATTGCTGTTAGAGAGGTTTTTACCCCAACAAGATTTTATCAACAGAGCTGAGTTAATACGACTTTGGTGTTTACTGCAAGCATCAGCTTTTGGGTTTGCTCTCTCTGCCTCACACGGAAATGTTCTCTACTTCCTCCACCACTGTATACTACCCCTACCTGCACAATTCAGAAGGTGGGACTTCTGAATAAACTGGGGTTGTGGCAGATAGAGAATACCAAATTATTTGAAAGAAAACTTGATCAGATGGGAAGAGTACAGAAAAAATTGTAAGCATCACGTGTAAATGGACCAAAAATATTTTCTACTTTATGCCAATAAAATCAACTTGCAAGGAATTAATCATAACAGAGTTATGTGGAGTGTTTATAGGTCAGAAATTCTGTAGTTTTCCTATTTTTCTATATTAATTATTTGTCTTTTAGCAATCAATCACTATTAATTCAATAGCTGACTGATTTGCAAATGTAATACATAGAGGGGAATTACCTCAAAGACTTATGAACTGCCATGTATGAAAAAATATACACAACTGGCCTGACAAAACTAATAGAGTCAATTAAAAATAAAGCCAATCAGAATAGTATTAAAGTTTACATGAAAATTCAATCTGCTTCTACTTTAGAAAGTAGAAATATATTATTATTGATATGAATATTCTATGGTTCCTTTCTGGGAATTTCAAAGAGCTGCAAGGACTTTTCAAGAAAAAGTAAAACAATTTTTGAAAACAAATGTAAGCATATGAAAGAAAAAAAGAATAATACCCAGGATAATTCTTAGTGACCACAATTTGTCTTATGATGCTTTTTTAAAAAAATAAAACCACCCTACTTTATGAGTCATCAGATTTATTCTATGACTAGTTTTGACAAGGTCCCACAAAGGGTAGGAGTACACATTCAGCATCCTCACCCTTATACCAAATTGAAAATTGCTAAATGGGATTTAGTCAATTGCTGACTTATTTAAAATAAAATAAAAGTTTCAGAATAAGATTAGGTTTTGGCTTAGATAATAAAGTACTGTTATCCTAAATAAATAAATAAATAAGGTCATCTTAAATAAAATTTTTTATCTAATTAATTTGTGGGCTTGCTATTCATAATCAGAGATACCCTTAAAAGTGAGATATCAAATTTCCTCATTACCCTATTTTCAGTCACCTGTTTAGGGTTTTTCACTTTATTCAATGGAAAGATGTTTAATTCAATGCTTATACTCTCATGGATTTGACAAAACACAGCACAACTTGACACAAAGTAGATGTTTAGTTAGATTGTGATTGAATGAAAAAATGAATTGTTGCGCCAAAGGTTAAAATTGGAATGACTCTAATAGTTATTACATTAGCTTTTATGAAAGTACATTATACATTGGTGTGTATCTATAAAGTAAATTTTATACTTACTTGATTCCTCCAGCAGTTTGAAGATTTTTTTTTTGTTACTAAGATATTCAAACAAATCTTTATCAGTGTCATCGAGTCAAAAGAATGATATAATTTAAGAAATTGTATCCTGAAATAAATTAACATACAGAATCTAAAACATCTGGTATTTCAAAAGAGCTAAGTTAACTATGAATGAAATTTTATTAGGTGGAATTTGAAGGTAGGATTATATTTTTGTTTTTATGGGTTAGATTATTCTCTTCCTAAGATGAGTAAAATTGAAAGTAAAATGTTATCTGGCATAATGGTAATTTTATTATAATGAGGAAAATATTTTGTCCAATAATACTAAGTTTTTTGGAGAAGAACATAACATTTAATGGTTATTTCATTTCAAGTTTTGGTCATGTTTTAAGTGGATTCAAGAGCTGCAAGCTAAGTGCAGCGTACCCTCTGGTGCTTTGCAAAAATAAGTTTACACATTAGATTATGACTCCCCTAGAAATAACGTGAATGAGCTAGTTTCAAAACAACGTGTTAATCTGCTGGCTTTTCTAACAATGTCAAATGAATTCGCTCCGCACTTGTGATTCCAACTTTAGCATTACTATTAATCAAGAGGAATTTCACATTTTTCCGTTGCCTCACAAATTTTGGTGTTATCCAAGAAAACAGAAACAGATGATTTTTTTTTTTCTTTTTTTTTTTTTGGTACGCGGGCCTCTCACTGTTGTGGCCTCTCCCGTTGCGGAGCACAGGCTCCGGACGTGCAGGCTGCATTTGTGGACGTGTAGGCTCAGTGGCCATGGCTCACGGGCCCAGCTGCTCTGCGGCATGTGGGATCTTCCCGGACTGGGGCACGAACCCGTGTCCCCTGCATTGGCAGGCGGACTCTCAACCACTGCGCCACCAGGGAAGCCCGAAATGGATGATTTTTATTTTTCATCCTTACTATCGTTTCTCCTTGTCCCGGAAGGAGCTCCCAGTTTCCTGAAATACCTTTTACAACAGAGTGGCTGCTTTCTAATTAAGTGGTTAGTTCTACAGAGCCACCGTATGATGTCTCTTTTACTTTAATGAGTTAATAGATTAAATGTTACCGCTGAGGAGGATTGCAACAGCCTATAGAGTAGACAGGTGGCAGATTATCAGCAGTGCTCACACATCACTTAAGTCACAATTTCAGTTTCTATAAATGAACAGCCTGAGCATGAAATATAAATGACTAAAAATTAAATTTAAGCTATAGTATTTTGCCCTAAGAGTAATTGGAAGAACCTGAATGTATAGTTATGATTAAAACTATGGATCATCACACCAAGGGACAATGACATTTTATGGTATTTCTATAAATTGAATTCAGAAGCCCTGTGGAGTTAGGGTAGGGACCTCTAAAAATAGATGATGACCTTCCACATTAAATATACATATACACACCCCAGTGATTGTTTGATGAATTATTCATCACTGTAACAAAGGGCATTACATATTTAAAAAAGAAATGCTAAACACAAACTTTTTCATATTACCACACACACACTCACACATACACTCACACATGTGAAATGCTATATTGTTGAGTGATGTTTGGGCTGTAGTCTTGATTTGAGCCTTCTGTTCGAATATTATGATAGCTACCTTTTTCAAATTTCACAAACAAATCTATGTTGATTATTGATTCCATTTAGTAGATTTTGGAAGACTGAACTATAGTTTTAAGTCTATCTCAGATCCTTTGTAGGTTTAAAAAAATAACTATGTGTTAGTGTTATATAAACTATGATATTTTGGATCAATTAGAAATATTTATTATAGGAGTTACTAGTAATTTTTAAGTGCACCCTTCAAGAATAATAAATGCCATTTAGATTACAGGAAAAAAGAAATTGGGCAAATATTATTGTATTGCCATCTTCTAAAACTGTGTTTTATATTCAGAGTAGTCCCGAATGACTATTTTAAGGCTATACCATTCTTTTCATCTTGATTACCTAGGTCATAATTGTAGTCTATCTTGTTATCTGCTCATTTACCCTATCACTTTCCATTCTGGCTGCCACATTCTTATTCTCTATTAGTTTACCCCTATATGAGCCAGGATTACTGGTTTCTAGTACATATTTGCCATGAAGTGTTTGTTCATGGGTGGAAGCTGAAAGTTTTGCTTTTTGGAGAATTCATACCAGCCTTTGCACTCTGATGATGTCCAAGATTTTGTGAGATGTTTTTCTGAACATAGATGTAGGCATAGAGTATTTTTTTCTTTTAACCTCAGCCCTATAAAATAAAATAAGAGGGAGTAAAAAATAAGAAAGAAATAATTTGCATGCCTCCATTTATAAGGTCTTGGGCAATTTGTTTAATCTTTTTGGGGGGGGGTGTCTCTGTATCTAAGTATATAAAATGAGTGAGTTGGCTGAAAGAAGTGAGATCAATTAAACTAGATTATTTCCAGTGTTCTATTCAGCTAGAAAATTATAGCATATTAAGGCTTGGCTTTAAAATGGTGTGTTTTTGATGTTTATTTTAAAAAAAGAAAGAAGAAGGCAAGAAAGAGAAAGAAAAAAACAACTTTGGATTAGGTCTCTTATGTAACTTAATTCATTTTTATATTTGCTGAATGAGATCATATAAAAAATGTTTCAAGCTTATGTAACAGGTTCAGAAAATCAATTGTCAGGATAAGTTAGGGTAAAAGAGATGAGGGATCCCATTTCAGGATGTAAGCCTGAGGTGAAGGTGAGCACACAGTTGCCTTAAGCAAGACCTGGGCTGTAATATTGACTGTTGCCTTGAAGTAGAAATGTAACGATAAATTACTGTGACTTTTAACAGTGGAGAACTTTTCACTGCTGAGGAGGTGAATACATTAAAAGAAGAATTAGTTATATTTTTAAGGAAAAATTATAATGGGAGGGAATTACAGCAGGTTTTAGTTATCTTGGTACAAATATACCCAGTGATAATTTTGCCTGAATTTGCAACACTGATTGGGCCAAATAATTGGGTCAGTTAGATAAAGAATTTGATTTCTTTTTCATTGAATTGACTTTCTATTTTAGTGTCAATAGCCAGATTTGGTTTATATTAAATTTAAAGGCAAAAGGAGGTGGAATAGGATGAAGTATTTGTCCCATAAGACGTATTTTGCACCATAAAATAAATCATGAAAAAGAATCTTAAAATCGCTTCATGATTGTAATGGTTGTAGTGTATCTAGCAACTTTGGGTTCACATAATGTGTATTAATTTGTATCATCAGGGAGAACAACGGTGAACTGGGGTGTAGAATTAAGTTGGAATTGAAAACTCAGAGTTAGAGCAGACAGAAATAGCCAAAGCTATTCTCTATATAACCATTGGGATATTGGTGTGAATTGTACTAGGCTTTATAGAATATAAAGATAAAGTGATAATGGAAACCTGAAACATTTAAAACATTTGGTTACACTTACTGAGCCCCACATTTTTACTGTACATCTGAATGTAACTGAAATAGCATATCAACTAGTACTTCAACAAAAAGTTGTAATTTTAAAAATTAGGAGGAAAAAAAGGATAAGTGTTTGGTAGTAAAATAGGAAGCAAACAAGCTATGTGAGTATGAAAGTTAGAGTATATCAATGAAACAGGATATTTTGAAGCTGTAAAAAAAAGTAAAGTACCTTTGTATGTGTCCATATGAAAATTGTGCAAGATGTTGTGTTATGTGAAAAACACAATGTGCTCAAAGATATGTTTTGAATGAATCTCTTTATTTTAAAAAACAATACATATTATCATGCTGGTTTATGTATTTTTGAAAAAAAAAAGAAAAACATAAGAAAATGGTGCTATTAGATGCAGGCACCAAATTTTCACTTTTTATATTATACCTTTATTTGTTGTTTGAATTCTCTAAACAAGAACATATTTTACTTTTGTTATTTAAAAAATAAAGTGTCAATAAATATTATCTCAAAGGAAGGTTTATGGGCTATTTTTCCTTCATATTGTCCTCAAACTAGAAAAATGTTACTAATAAATCTAAATTAAAAAAATTTTAAACCACAGGAAAGAATTTGCAGAATTTGCATTTGATTATAAAAATCCCACTAATTGCATCGATTTATCTGTGTCTTGTAAGTACTCTTTTTAAGTTAGTCTCACAATTATTTGAGGATTTCTTAGGCCAATTGAAAGTTCCAGTAAATTATGCTACACTCTAAAATAAACCTACCTCCATAAAAGCCTTAAAGTTGCCTTCAAATATTAGAGGAATAGCCTTGATTATCAGTACAGTGTCTTATCACAGGGTCTCTTTAAACATACTGTGGACCCACCAAGAATAAAGTTCAAACTAAATCAGCCCAAGAGTCTCACTAGCTCAAATTCTGATATCAGTCTGGCAAGTAGCAGAAATGAGTAAAGGGGAAAGATTCTAGTTTTGCTACCATAAAACATCAATATCCTCATCAATAATATTCAGCCATGTGACATTGATATGTATTGTAATCAACTTCCAAACTAGAACCAAGAATCATTCATTATAACTTAAAATTACTCCTGCCATTGGTGTATGAAAATTGAATTCTTTACATCAGTACTTAGAACAAAATATTTCTAGCATTGATTGTCGGCTGGAAATTATAGCCAGATGACAGTAATTATACAAATAGGTATCACTATGAAAAAATAAGTGATGAAACATTAAATAAAAGGCATTTTATTTTTCAATTAATGTGGTTAGAGTTACTTGTTTTTCTTGATCAGATCCATGAAAATTGTTTAGATTAGCCACATTTTCAGTCCCATGGCTGAATCAGTAGGATTTGAGGTCTCTACTGTCATTCCCTATCCCTGTGGCCTCCCATTTTATTACCAACTCTGATTCATGTACTTGCTACCAACAGCCTGAGGCCCAGAAGTTGACATCCTTCCTCTTTGGGCCAATGGAGTCTCCACTGCATCTCAAATAGAAAGTCTATTGGGTGTTTAGCTTAATTCATTATAAGGAATGAGTATTTCAGGGAAAGGGTTAATTTACTTAGCAACATTTTAGCAGGTAATGTGATTTCAAGCATAACCTTGCAGTTATAAGGTAGCACACACCAAATACCAGTTTATCCTCCCTAGGTATTTCAGGGATGAACAGAGTCTCATGGCCCACTATGCTGCACTCCAGGAGGGCTTTTCTTGCACCAGAAGTTGGTTAGATGCTGTCCTTTCTTGGTCTTTGGCTCTCACATTCTGGCTCACAAAGTTTCTGACTCCCAGAAAGATCCATTCTTTCCAATTCTGGTTAAGGATAATTTTCTGAGTGACATTTTGGTGGTATCTAAAAGATGATGGTTTGTCCCTTCTGGATCTGAGACTTCTATTTTCAAGAAGAATGATATGTATCCTGTAGTTAGCTCCGTTACTCTCTCATCGTTCCTGATTCCCAGGAGAAGAGTACCCACACACACACATCTTTTTAGCTCTAATTTATATCCTTGAATTTTGGTTAAGACTGAAATCTTTGCAATAACCTCCAGCAAGTTTTCCTGGCCTAATATGTCTAATCCAATAAATTTGAATCAATTTGAATGCTTCCTAGATCATCAAATCTTAGATAATTTTTCTCAACCCATCTTGCATATCAGGTCATCCTCTAAGGTTTTTTTTGTTTGTTTTTGGACTTTTTTTTCTGTTTCAGTCATTCTGAAAGGACCTGACCTCTATACTTGCCTTCTGGATCACTCACACTTTGATCTGCCATGTTGTTCTTACATCTATCCTCTGTAAAGGAAAAAAATGTTCTGAAACAGTCTTAAGAAGTGTCTATGAATTCAAGGTTGTCTTTGATCATTGTTGTAGGGTTTTTGTTCACAAACAATATATTTACCTCAGGTAAAACAGAAAATCTCTAACGCAGTTGAACATATTTGGAGATAAATATATTGAAGGGATGGCTAATGGAATCAAAGCTAAATAGAAAGGAACTGAAAAGAGAAGGGATTTAATGAGGAAAAATGAACCTGTAAAGGGTTTGTAGGTCTTCACTAATTCAAGGAACAAAAGTAACTGATAATGAGGGAATCAGAAATTGAACGGTTATGGTACATATTGAAATCACCCAAGGTGATGGTAATACTGAAGGATGACTCAAAGAGGATGCTTTAATAGTGACCTAGATATTGGGAAATAATAGCAAAGAGGAAGAATAAAGGGGCACAAGCCTAAAAAAAACAGAATTAAAAAGGATAGGGTGTTTAGAAATGGTAGTCAGCAGCATTGTAGGGCACCATCCCACCTTCGGATTCTGAGGCAATGGGGTGATACACAATGTTAGCTGCCTCCTCAGAGAAGGCTTTGGGGGTATAGTCTCCTCATAGTTTACCACAGTTGAAGGCAGTGAAAAAGTGCAGTAAGTTTTTATATTGAAAGGGAAGTTCCAAAGGGAGCATGAAGCAGAAATTGGATTATTAACAAGAATCTACTAGAGATATTGGTTATGAAAAGACAATTTTTGAAATAAAGAACTTAGTGTGTGGGCTTGATAGCAGATTGAATTTGGCCAAAGAATAAAATAGTGAGCTAAAAAGCAGCTCCAGGAATTTCCCCAGAATTGAGACCAAAAAATAATATAAAGTAAAATAAGAATGGAGCATAGAAGCAGAAATTTAGCCATGAGCTATGAAGAAAGCTCAGAAGCAGGAATAGTACATGAGGGGGAAAATTATTTAAAGAAATAATAATTGAATATTCATCCCCTTCACAAAAAAATATGAGATCTCATTTTAAAAGGTAAGTAGGATGCTGAGAAAGGGAAAAAAATGTGCATTCAGACACATAAGAGGATAACATCATTAATGCCTCTGGTGAGAAAAGCAGATACCTCAAAAATCAAGGATGAGAAGTCAGAGTGATATCAACTTTCTCAAGGTAAAGATATACATATTGATTTTAAATTGTTGAAGGAAAGTAAATCTAAGTCTAGAATTTTCTCTTTAGTTAAATTATTTAAATGTAAGCTAATAAAAATATTTTTAGGAATAAATGCATTCAGAATAAAATTTACCACTAAAAGACTTTCTCAGAAAGAATATTATAGAATATATTACATCCAGAAGAGAAATAAAGCTAGGTGAAATGCATTAAGATATGGGAAATAAGTTTAGTTATAGAGCTTATTGAAGTTTATTGCTGCCTAATAAACAATGTTTAAAAAATGTATACTCATAATAATCCATAAATAAACTCCAGACAATATCAACAGTTGGGGCAGTGTTTGAGAGAAGGGAGACCGAAGTGTGTAAAAGCAGAAAAAGATTCTTGTCTTGCTCCAGATATAGACATACCAATATATTAATAAGCAGTAGACACTGTCAAAATACAAATAAATAACATAAACATGTATAAGCTCCACAAGAAAAAATAACAGAAGAAAATATGTCTAATATAAGGCCTGAAAAGCATGAAGGTATGAAAAGTGAATAAAATGAAAAAAATATAGTGTAGATAATATAAAAATATAATTCAGATAAAAGAAAAACTGAAAAGTAATTACAACAATGTAGAAGGTTAAATTTGTCAATTAAAAGATTTTATCTCCATGTTGACTAAAATTCAAGTTCCAGCAATACACTATTCAGACATATTTACCTAAGAGATACACTTAGAAAGTAGAGGTCAGAAAGGTTGATGATAAAGTGAGGGGAAAAATAAAACCAGAAAAATATCTTTCAAAAAATAGTCATAAAATGAAGTTTGATATCAAACTAAGTATAATTTAGGGTGAAAGATCGTAAGAGCAAAGAAAGTTTCCTCTCTAATGGAGGATTGTATGTCTCTGTCTACTGTCGAGCTTGTCAGGCTATGGGATTTGCATTGAAAGGCAATTTACATATTGTAGGTAGTCTGCCCATTTAAACGCTCCCTTTTGTCTCCATCAGACCAGTTTCCTAGCATCCGGAGCTTGTTCTGTCAATCAGAAGTTTCTCCCAACGGGCACCTTTTCCATAAGACTGAAATAATTTGACCTGGAACTTACTTCTCATTGGTTTTTAATTCCTCCTAAGAGCTAATCAGAGAGGTGAGAGTCCATCATTTTGGGCACAGCTATTTTATCATGTTTAGGGATGCAGCTTCCAAAAAACAAATAGTAATAGAAAGCAGAATATATCTTGAGGCAAGTCACATTGACCAAATAAAAATGTGTCTTTCGACAGTTGTTCATTTTGAAACAGAAGAAGTCACTGCATGCCCCCAATACTTATGTAGTCCTACTTTTAAGTTACAACAACTACATAAGGAAAGTCCAAAAATATAGGCTGGTACTACTTTATCTTTTTCTTTATTCAAAGTGAAATAATCACAAAACAATTTTTGAGAAAACTCCTAGATACTAGACAACCTCTATGATTTATGAAATATGTGTAGCATTTGGTTTATCTTTCCACTTTCACAAGACCTCATAGAAAGGTTTCCCCCATTATGCAAAGGAAAGAATGGAGTTAATTGAAACACTCAGTTTAATTCATCATTTGAATGATGTCAAAGATAAACACCCCAAATTTATTTTTCCTAGTAATTTTATTTAGTCATCTTTATTTTTCATGTATTTCTCTTTTCTTGAATCTCCTCAGACTTTATTGGCACTCTATCAATTAGTAGCAGAAAACAGAGAAATCATTGGATCATCTACTGGGATGAAGTAGAGGCTGTATGGAAAATAGTGTGGCCAAGACAACCAAGCACTCAAAATAGAATTACACTCTCATGATAACTACAACCACAATACGCCAGGAAGGAAACAAAAAAGAAATTGTCCCCAAATGAAAGAGGAGGGAAAGCAGTGTGGGGCAGTCACACTCTTGGTTCTTTGAATAACTTGCATTATGTCCTTGGGTGATTCACTTACTTTCCTTGGGTTTTGGATTCCCCTCTGTAAAATGAAAGGATTGGAATAAATCAGTAGTTTCTAAATTATGAACCTTGGAATAATTGCAAGAAGGCCTTGAATTCATATGCTTTATATACTTCTACAATTACTAGGGTCCAAAAGTCCAATTGTAGTCATGGGACAGTTGCAAAAATATGTTTATATGTTTTAAAACAGTCCTCATTTGGAAAATTATTAAATAAGACACACTGGCTAAATGATGTGTGAAGTCTTTTCAGACTATAGAATGCCATTATTTTATGAGTTAGATATCCAGGTGTTGAGGTGTCTGATTCCTGATTGAAATCTTTCTCCTGAAACTGTATTGTTATTGGAAAGAGCAGTGAGACTGTAGTTAGGACTGTGGTTTTCCAAGCCGGAATTTCATTCATTAATTGTTACCTTAGGCAAGTTATGTAAATGTTTATTTCCTTCATTTGAGATGACCCTTTGGAAAGACCTAGAAAAAGTTTAACGTGTTGTTCAAATTTAAGATGCTTTTATTGGTCAACTACTCTCAGCCATCTAATGCTAAATTTGCAGAGTAGGAATAAGAATCAGCTGTTAGGTCTGTTTATCATTGTAGCTGTTTTCAGCTTCTTTTTCTTTTACCCCTTCCATATTAATTTGCTATTCAACTCTCTAGTTATTTTTCCACTTCCAGGCTGATCTATTGTTTGTGGTTTAAGGATCTTTAATACTTAACTCCAGCAGTAATACTTGCTATTTTTAGAAGAGAAATAATACAAATTCTTATGAACAAGTTAAAAGCAAGCCAATAGATTGCCTGGAAATTGAACAGAATAATAATAATAATAGTCTAATATTATTTTATAGGCAGAGAATTTTTCTTCTTCCTCTTGTTTGTCAGTTTCTGAAATACATGATTCTTTTTATCTCAGCTCTGACTTCTCTCTGCATGCCTGTGTGTAAGTGTTTGTGAGCATGTGCATTTATCCTTTCAGAGCAGTGCTTAGTCAAAGGCTCCCATTTATATTGTTGTCAGTTATTTGTTTATTTCTGGGTCCCTGATGATTGACCCCATGACCACTGAAACTGCTCCTGTCCTGTGAGAACTGCTCATTTTGCTGTGGGACCAGAGGAAGTTCGCTTCTTGTCCAGTTATTGGATTTCACTCCTTCTTAACGCACGCCACGTGAGCAGATGCACTCACTTGGAAATGGAAATAAATGGTTATCACTTGAAACAGAAGGGATCAGGGCTTCGCACATCTGAAGCACCCTGCTTTCAGAATTATTAAAGACTCTCCTTGAAAGTAACAGAGATTCCGCAATGCTCAACCATCTTAATCTTCAATTAACTTTTAATCACTCTTTTAACAATGTCTTACAGACATGGATAAATTGTACAACAGGCCAACTAACTTAATATTCATTGGAAAATATGATTAAATAAAAGCAATTTTTTTACTTCAGTAAAATACATGAACTAATTTAAAGGAAAGAGGGGGAAAAAAGTTCTCTATAAGCTAATAATAAGGAATCATTTTTTCTATATTCGATATATTTGCCAAGCAGGCAAGGATTATTTTGGTAAACTGATATGTTATCCTTAAATGTTATCTGAACTCCAGATTCATATGTCCAAGCTCCTACTTGATATCCTATTTGAATGTTCACTTAACATGTGTCAAATTGGGTTTCTTATGTCTCTCTTCTCCACATTATCCTACTTTTCTTAACATCTTTGACATTTCAGTTAATGGCAGTTCATTCCTCCCAGTTTCAAAGACCAAAATCTTGGAATCATCCTTCATTTTTCTTTCTTTTTCACAGTGAATCTAAAGGTAAATTCAGTTGACTCTACTTTCAAAATATATCTTGACTATGACCGCCTCTTTTCACTTTCAATAGTATCACTCTTATGAAAGCTTACATTTTGCCTGGGTTGTTTCACCTTTCCACACATTTTTGTCTATTAGCAAAACAGCAGTCACACCTGCCCTATTAAAACATTAGCCAAACCATGTCACTCTTGTCTGTGAAAGTCTCTAATGTCTTCCAATATCACTCAGAGAATAAAGCCAAAGTCTTCAAGGGCCTAAGAAGATCTATGCCTCTGGACACTCTCTCCTATTTATTTCCCACTGATAAAGCTTTTGAATAGGGTGTCTCAACCTTCATTGTACCCTCATTCCGTTACCAAATAGGTCAACTGGACCAGCACCTGGGTCCTAGCCTGGATTAAGACCTGCTATCTCAGCCAGGGACATTCTTTTCCCTGATCAGATTAGCACAGCCAATAACAATACTGATGCTGAGACTGGAACAGCACAAGCTTTATCAATGGCCAAAGAATGAAGAAGCAGAAACCTAGTTCACAGATCAACCTCTCAACCCAATTCGGGCTGAGACACCAAATATGTAGGAGGATTGAACAAGGTAAAAGGGAGGGAATTGGAAAGAATGGGAGAAATATTCATGAGTTATCAGAGAACAGGGATATGGTTTGGACTCAGAACTGATGCAACTCTCCTTTTCAGTCCTTGTATGGGTTTTTCTGGTTGTTGTCATAGTCATTGCCAACTCTCAGGGCTCTGGTGGGTGTGTCATTTAGCATACTAATGTATTACAGTAAGCATATAATGAGGCTCAAGGTCTACTGCAAGTCAAATCCTCCACCGTCTTGGACCTAGTTAGCTCTAAATGGTTCTTTTTTTTTTTTTTTTTTTCTCTTTGCAGCTTCCTACTGAAACTTATACAAGAATAATTGCTTTCTATTTGAGGGAGGGGCAGGGGTATGATTCTGGGGCCACAGCCTTGGTAACTATTCCATTTGGAAAGCCAAAATCCAGATTCTCTAGAATTCTCTACATTCTCTAGAATCTGGGATGTAAATAGTGTCCATCAATTAAATGCAATTGCAGCAATTTAAAACATGGGAGCAAGGTAGAGGCCATACTCTTTGCTCTGCAGGAATATCTTTAGGAAGTTGCATGGTAGCCTCAGTATCCTTATCTGCCCCCAGTTCACACAAATCTAGACACTAGTGGTATGATGGTGATAGTAGTAGCCACCATTTTCTGCTCTCTCCATCACAGCTAAGATGGTGAGTCCTTCAGCTCCTTAAATCAGTGGCAGACCTCCTTGATTCTCTGTTAATGTTATATTAATAATAATGTTAACACATTTTTCCTTGTATTGAATAATTAAATATTTTGTTCTGTTTGACATACAAACAGAAGTGGTTTTTCCTGTGGTTAACTTCTATTGCTATATGCTCTTCCTCACTTAGATCTTTAGGAAAATGTCATTGTCTCAGTGAGATCTTTGTGGGCCATCCTATGTAAAATTTCACCTACCAAAACACACTTCCTATTTCCTTCCCACGATTTATTTTTTCTTAGCACTTTCATCATTCTAGTATATAATCTATTTCACATATTTTACCATCTTATTTATTGCTGCCTCCCCCAAGAATGTGAGATTTATAAAGGTCAGGATTTTTTTAATGACTGCTGTATACCCAGTGCCTAGAACAATGCCTTGTACATTGAAGATACTCTGAAAAAGTTTGTTGAATGAATGAATAAAAATCATGTGACAGGGCTTCCCTGGTGGCGCAGTGGTTGAGAGTCCGTCTGCCGATGCAGGGGACACGGGTTCGTGCCCTGGTCCGGGAAGAACCCACATGCCGCAGAGCGGCTGGGCCCGTGAGCCATGGCCGCTGAGCCTGCGCGTCCGGAGCCTGTGCTCCGCAGTGAGAGAGGCCACAACAGTGAGAGGCCCACGTACCGCAAAAAAAAAGAAAAAAAAAATCATGTGACGTTCTGTACTCCCAGTGACACCTTATGTGTATATGCAAAAGTGTAAAAACATATACATATAACAATACACACACTGTTGGTTGGCATGTGCATTATTCATAAAAAGCTAAGTTTCTTTAAATATATTTTGTGTCATGGTGTGAGTGGAATGGTATTCAGTATTCAGCATAGTTTCCCTTCTTTTTTAAAGGGTCACAAAGCAGTGCTATGTTTCAGGACTATACTGATAAATTGAAACAATAGCTACAAAATCTGAGAAGTATCCTGAATGGAAGAAGGAGTTCATTGTTAATGCTTTTTGACCTCAGATTCCATTTTAAATAACATAAGAAAGGCATTTTAGTTTTCCAGTTGACCCCAGATATTTGGTTGGTTTGATCAGGCCTTAAAGATTTTTATTTTTAGCTGCTTAGCTGCATTAAATCTAAGTTTCCAGATTTTTCTGAAATGGTCTCTGTAGCTTCTTTCTTCACTAGATTCAGTATCAAGAGCAAGGCAGAGGCAGAATCTATAGGCTCACTTGCCTCCCAGAAAATAGGGAAATTAACGTTATGAAATGTAGCCTGCCTCACTCTCATTCTTGTCCTCAATGGCTGTTTTCAAAGGCCGTGAATACTCCATTGCAAATAATTGCCCCCTCCCCTCCCCCCTTCCCCCTCAGAAACACAGACACAAACACACTCAGACATGCACAGTCACAGGCCAGCATACAAAAGATGTACCCCTCCCCCAACTACACACACACACACACACATACACACACACACACACACACACACACACACAAAACTATGAAGAAAAATCAATACTTGACCTTTCCAAGCAGTGGAGACATGGAGGCTTCTATTTCTAGTATCTGATTTTTAACATGCAATTCCATATTTGGGATCGGTCAGAAGAGATCAATGGCTCATTTTATTAGTATCAGGCATCAGAGAAGTTGAAAACCTCTCCAGGGATTATTCTGGGGTAAAGCATCCAAACACAGAAATTATTTTCTGTTACACAGTTGGGTTGAATTGAGGAGCTATTCCTTTCTCTTGTCATACCAGATCATTGGTGATTTGAATTAAAGCAAGACATTTTGTTCCTAAAGGGCCTTAGAGTTGCTCTTATTGATGTTCTGCTTCTTCTTCCCTTTTTCCCCCTAGGTTTGTTTGGCTCCTTAGATAACTTCAGAATCATCTTATATAATTTTTAAAGAAATAGATCAAAGCCTCTGGAATCAATGAAACTGAAAAAGAGAGGAGGATTAAGGGATCTTAAAACTGGCACGTAGTTATTTAAGAACCTGTGAGTATTATGGGGCCATGACACTTTTATTTTGTAAGGAAAATTTTAGGGTATGATTTTTTTTTTTTAAGTAGGAAAGTGCTTCGTATTCAGAATAGAAAAATGTAGCTCCCTGCCCTCCCCTCTCCATATACACATTCCACTGCATTGCTTTCAGCTTGCTACCCAAAATTTCAATACATCTGTTCGTTTTGATTAGTTTATGATATAATTTATAGATTTTACTTAAAAAAAGGTATTTTCCATTTCAAAAAGGCAAAGAAAATTGATTTAAAAAACAAAGCATGGTCATTTATTAGAAATATTTAGTTGGTAGCAATGGAAATCCCCTAGACAAAAGTATTATAAAACCAGCATAACCTCTTCTTTGTGGAATTTTCAAACTCTCGGCCCTGAAGAAATCCAGTTAATGAATGAATGAATGAATGAATGATTGTGTCTTTCCACCCATCCATTCATTTATAGTAGGCTTTTACTGAAGATTTACTAACTACCCAGTACGATGAAAGAAGTGAAGGTTACAGAAATAATGATTCACAGTGAGTCACAGTTCAGTAGGGGAAATAGACACTCAGTTCCATCATGGCATAGTAAGTACAAAACCAAAAAATATGTGGGTACACAGAGAATGGCATTTAAGTTATTTCAAGCTTGAGGTTTTGGTGTACATAATATTAAATTTATATTACCCTCTTTGTTTAAAATTTCAAGGTCTCCCTCAACTGAAAGAGATTCTCTTTGGGAATTGTTATTCTTAAACCTCAAAAAAAATTTTTTTCTTTTATAAACTGTGTGAAAACTCAGCTTTAGCTAAAATGCTGCTAGTATGCATAGGGAGAACAAAAGTTGTGGTCTGTTGTATATTCCTGAGAAGGACTGAAATGAGGCTAAATAAAACAGTGATTTTCTGTAGCATTGATTTCTTCAGAATATGTAGTTTGATAAGAGTTCGAAGGAACGAGCCAGCTGGTTGTCTGTTACAATACAGCAATGACCACAGTTTCATTGTTGTCAAACCCAAATTCCTGTGCCTGATGTACAGTGAAGCCAAACAAACTGAAACATCAGAGTCTGGAGCAGAGAAAGGTTTATTGCAGGGCTCAGCAAAGAGAATGGGGCAGTTCATGCTCAAAAGACCTGAACTCCCCAGTGGGTTTCAGGGAAGCGGTGTTTAGAGGCAAAGTGAGGGAGGGGAGTCCCAGGGTGTGTGATCAGCTTGTGCACAGTCGCCTGATTAGTTGATGGTGAGGTAACAGGGCGCTGTCACATGGGTTAACATTATCAAACCTCAGGCTCCAGTAGGTCTGGGGACCACGCACTTATGGTCGTCAAGTAGTTAACTTCTTCCGTTTGGAGGGGGTTTTAGCATCTGTAAAACAACTCAGGAAATGTGGCTCAGATACTGTTATGTAGGTACTTCAGAGAGGAACTAAAGATTCTGTGATGCCATATGGCTGATTTACTGTTTAAATTTACCGGTTCTCCTGGGCCCAAACTGCTATTTTTGTCACTACATGTTTGCATCCTTTCCATCATTAATTCTTGAGACAAGCTTTTGTGACTCAGGGGAGGCCTGGGAGATTGCAGCTTTTCTATAAAGAAGTGGTAGGCAGAGGACATGGGAGGAGGGTCTGTCCTGGGAAGGCCCTATAGGGTCCTACTCGGATACATCATGATGAGACAATTGTTTCATCAATTAGGAAATCATCAAAAGGACATAATTTTAACAAGCTCTTTGACATAAAATAATTCTTAATATGGTCGTGCTGAAGAGGTATTCTAAAAATTGTATTATTGTTTTAATTTAGACTTGCATTATAGCAATATAATATGATCCATTGATATAATTCAAGTTTAAATTAATGTCCTGCAAATAGAAGATATGCTATTTCACGGAGCTTAGGATATGCTTCTAAATTTACCTTATTCACAAGTATAATACTTTGGACATTTTTGTCAAAACACACTTGTGAAACATTTAGAATTAACGTTGAAGTTATTCATATTTCTTTTCTTTCTCAATTATGTAATATTTACTATATAAGCTTAAGTTGCAAAATATAATAAAAAATTTAGGAAACTTCTACTACTCACTCTCCTAAATGTTAATTATTTTATTGCTTTATAAGATTTTATCATATATGTATGAACATTTGAGTAACATATTGTTTGATTTTGAATGAATTTTACATTTGTAAAAATTATATGCTCTATTCTACATTTTCAATCAATATTATATTCCTGAGATTTATTATTGCAGATAATTATTTTTCATTGCCATATATTTTACTGGTTAACTAAACCACATATTTTATCCATTCTCCTGTGATTGGTATTTAGGATGGTTCCACTTGGAGAAGGTGTATCGCACACAATGCTGTTATGAATATTTTTGTGTATATTTCCAGTAGCATATATGTGGGGATTTCTGTAGAATATGTACTTAAAAGGAAATTTCTGGATCATATGCAATGCTCATGTTTAACCTGATGATTTTTTTTTCAAAGATACTGAGGCAGGAGATAGGTGCATCCCAGGCTGAGCAGCTGGAATCTGGCCCCTGTGGACAGGTACTCCAAGATAAAGATAATAGTAGGAACAAAAAGGAGCTGAGTCCTGCTTGGATAGAAGATAAGGAGACACATATTTCTCATTCTTGAGGTCAAGGAGACCCCCCATACTACACATGTACAGAAAGGTGCCTCAGAGGTCAGAGAAGGGAGGGACTGCCAGGCCATAACATGTTCCTCTTCCCAGAAACCCTTGCGCTGGAATCCATCTTGGCTAAAATATGCACACGCACACAGGGGAGGGCTTTGAGTTAAACCACCTATGGACTCAGAGCCAGGCAAAGCAGGTTGATGGGCCAGAGGAAACCCAGAAGAACTGCCCCATATAAGCAATTTAAACTACCCAAAGGCATGACCCTTTCTCTGAGCCTGTCCCTGTGTGTCTATCCACACGTACTTTTTCCTCCTAGTAAACACTTTACTTGCTTCACTACTTTCCGTCTATTTATTGAAATTCCTTTCTCCAAAGTAGAAGAGCTAGGGCCTTGTCACTAGCCACTGGCCCTTGTGGTCTAGTGGTTAGGATTAGCTACTCTCGCTGCTGCAGCCTGGCTTTAATCTCTGGTCAGGGAATTGAGATCCTACTTCAAGTCACTGCAGGCCAAGGTCACCTGTGATAAATACTGTATTCATTTATAATGCTACCATAAAGTATGATACTTCCCATTGATCAAACATTTTTGCCAACATTTAATATTGTCATCTTTCATAATTTTGGTCAGTATTTCTTATTTGGAAGGGCACAGGGAAATATTTTTAATCAAAATAATAAAATAGGTAGATGATAACCACTAATCAATGAAAAGATGATTTCTTTATATATCAATATTGGAATTCATTTGAAAACATTCTGTTTAATAGGTGGTTATTTTTTCTTAGCAAATGTTTACAAGTACTTTAAATGAAAAAAATTTCAAACTCCACAAACCATGTGAAATTTTTAAAAACTGTAATGAATTTGATGCAAAAACTATAAAATATGACTTCATTAAATGCATATTTTATCTTTTGCCTCTATTATGAATTGAACAATATAGGGAAAGCAAATTAATAGAACTGTAATTTTCTAAAATTTGATTTGCAGTACTGTTGTTTCAAACTTAATGAGTATACTCACCATCAACATGAATATATTATGTAAACATTATGATCTATCTGTTTTGTCTGGGCAGAGCAACTAGTGTTTATTTTATTGACTATTGAGAAAATTGGACACCTCTGGCTTTCTCATCTGCTTAAATCAATAGCTGAAGTCATAAACGTCACCTGTTTTATAGAACATACAAAATTAAGGTAATGTAAATATACTTCAAATGTTACTATCTCTAAATGCCATTCCTTTGTATTCCTAACATAAATCTGTATCTTTTAATTAAATAATCCTATCCATTTGGTAAGGAATTCAGAAAGGAAGAAAACACTTCAATAAAACAGGAATAAAAGTTAGCTTCTTTTTTTTGTAACATCTTTATTGGAGTATAATTGCTTTACAATGGTGTGTTAGTTTCTACTGTATAACAAAGTGAATCAGCTATATGTATACATATATCCCCATATCTCCTCCCTCTTGTGTCTCCCTCCCACCCTCACTATCCCACCCCTCTAGAGGGACACAAAGCACCTAGCTGATCTCCCTGTGCTATGCAGCTGCTTCCCACTAGCTATCTATTTTACATTTGGTAGTGTATATATGTCCATGCCACTCTCTCACTTTGACCCACCTTACCCTTCCCCCTCCCAGTGTCATAAATTCCATTCTCTACTTCTGCATCTTTATTCCTGTCCTGCCCCTAGGTTCTTCAGAACCAATTTTGTTTGTTTAGGTTCCTAATATATGTGTTTGCATACAGTATTTGTTTTTCTCTTTCTGACTTCACTCTGTAGGACAGTCTCTAGGTCCATCCACCTCACTACAAATAACTCAATTTCATTTCTTTTTATGGCTGAGTAATATTCCATTGTATATATGTGCCACATCTTCTTTATCCATTCATCTGTCAATGGACACTTAGGTTGCTTCCATGTCCTGGCTATTATAAATAGAGCTGCAATGAACATTGTTGTACATGACTCTTTTTGAATTATGGTTTTCTAAGGGTATACGCACAGTAGTGAGATTGCTGGGTCATATGATAGTTCTGTTTTTAGTTTTTTTAAGGAACCTCCATACTGTTCTCCATAGTGGCTGTATCAGTTCAGATTTGCATTTCTCTAATGATTAGTGATGTTGAGCATCTTTCATGTGTTTGTTGGCAATCTGTATACCTTCTTTGGAGAAATGTCTACTTAGATCTTCTGCCCATTTTAGGATTGGGTTTTTTGATTTTTGATATTGAACTGCATGAGCTGCTTGCATGTTTTTGAGACTAATCCTTTGTCAGTTGCTTCATTTGCAAATACTTTCCCCCAATCTGAGGGTTGTCTTTTCGTCTTGTTTATGGTTTCTTTTGCTGTGCAAAAGCTTTTAGGTTTCATTAGGCCCCATTTGTTTATTTTTGTTTTTATTTCCATTTCTCTAGGAGGTGGGTCAAAAAGGATCTTGATGGCACATATGTCATAGAGCGTTATACCTATGTTTTCCTCTAAGAGTTTGATAGTGTCTGGCTTTACATTTAGGTCTTTAATCCATTTTGAGTTTATTTTTGTGTATGGTGTAAGGGAGGATTCTAATTTCATTCTTTTACATGTAGCTGTCCAGTTTTCCAGACACCACTTATTAAAGAGGCTATCTTTTCTCCATTGTATATTCTTGCCTCCTTTATCAAAGATAAGGTGACCATATGTGTATGGGTTTTCTTCTAGGATTTCTATGCTGCTCCATTGATCTATATCTCTGTTTTTGTGCCAGTACCATACCGTCTTGATTACTGTAGCTTTGTAGTATAGTCTTAAGTCCAGGAGCCTGATTGCTCCAGCTCCATTTTTCTTTCTAAGATTGCTTTGGCTATTCAGGGTCTTTTGTGTTTCCGTACAAATTGTGAAATGTTTTGTTCTACTTCTGTGAAAAATGACATTGATAGTTTGATAGGGATTGCACTGAATCTGAAGATTGCTTTGGGTAGTATAATGATTTTCACAATGTTGATTTTTCTAATCCAAGAACATAGTATATCTCTCCATCTGTTTGTATCATCTTTAATTTCTTTCATCAGTGTCTTATAGTTTTCTGCATACAGATCTTTTGTCTCCTTAGGTAGACTTATTCCTAGGTATTTTATTCTTTTTGTTGCAATGGTAAATGGGAGTGTTTCCTTAATTTCTCTTTCATATTTTTCATCATTAGTGTATAGGAATGAAAGAGATTTTTGTGCATTAATTTTGGATCCTTCTACTTTACCAAATTCATTGATTATCTCTAGTAGTTTTCTGGTAGCATCATTAGGATTCTCTAGGTATATGATCATGTCAACTGCAAACAGTGACGGTTTTACTTATTTTCTGATTTGGATTTATTTTATTTCTTTCTCTTCTCTGGTTGCTGTGGCTAAAACTTCCAAAACTATGCTGAAAAATAGTGGTGAGAACGGGCAACCTTGTCTTGTTCCTGATCTTAGTGGAAATGGTTTCATTTTTTCACCATTGAGAACGATGTTGGCTCTGGGTTTGTCATATATGGCCTTTATTACGTTGAGGTAAGTTTCCTCTATCCCTACTTTCTGGAAGGTTTTTATCATAAATGGGTGTTGAATTTTGATGAAAGATTTTTCTACATCTATTGAGATGATCATATGGTTTTTCTCCTTCAATTTGTTAATATGGTTTATCACATTGATTGATTTGCGTATATATGAAGAATCCTTGTATTACTAGGATAAACCCCACTTGATCATGTTGTATGATCCTTTTACTGTGCTGTTGGATTTTGTTTGCTTGTATTTTATTGAGGATTTTTGCAACTATGTTCATCAGTGATATTGACCTGTGGTTTTCTTTCTTTGTGACATCTTTTTCTGCTTTTGGTATCAGAGTGAAGGTGGCCTCATAGAATGAGTTTGGGAGCATTCCTCCCTCTTCTATATTTTGGAAGAGTTTGAGAAAGATAGGTGTTATCTCTTCTCTGAAAGGTTGATAGAATTCGCCTGTGAAGCCGTCTGGTCCTGGGCTTTTGTTTGTTCGAAGATTTTTAACCACAGGTTCAATTTCAGTGCTTGTGATTGGTCTGTTTATATTTTCTATTTCTTCCTGGTTCAGTCTCAGAAGGTTGTGCTTTTCTAAGTATTTGTCCATTTCTTCCAGGTTGTCCATTTTATTGGCATACAGTTGCTTGTAGAAGTCTCTCATGATCCTTTGTATTTCTGAAGTGTCAGTTGTTACTTCTCCTTTTTCATTTCTAATTCGATTGATTTGAGTCTTCTCCCTTTTATTCTTGAGGAGTCTGGCTAATGTTTTATCAATTTTGTTTATCTCCTTAAAGAACCAGCTTTTAATTTTATTGATCTTTGTTGTTTTCTTCATTTTATTTTCATTTATTTCCAATCTGATCTTTATGATTTCTTTCCTTCTGCTAACTTTGGGATTTTTATGTCCTTCTTTCTCTAATTTCTGTAAGTGTAAGATTAGGTTGTTTATTTGAGATGTTTCTTGTTTCCAGGGGTAAGACTGTATTGCTATAAACTTCCCCCTTAGAACTGCTTTTGCTGCGTCCCATAGGTTTTGGGTCGTGGTGTTTTCATTGTCATTTGTTTCTAGGTATTTTTTGATTTCCTCTTTGATTTCCTCAGTGATCTCTTGGTTATTAAGTAGTGTATTGTTTAGCCTCCGTGTGTTTGTATTTTGCACAGATTTTTTTCTTATAATTGATATCTAGTCTCATAGCATTGTGGTCAGAAAAGATACTTGATACGACTTCAATTTTGTTAAATTTACCATGGCTTGATTTGTGACCCAAGATATGACCTATCCTGGAGAATGTTCTATGGGCACTTGAGAAGAAAGTGTATTCTGTTGTTTAGGGGTGGAATGTCCTATAAATATCAATTAAGTCCATCTTGTTTAATGTATCATTTAAAGCTTGTGTTTCCTTAGTTATTTTCACTTTGGATGATCTGTCCATTGGTGAAAGTGAGGTGTTAAAGTCCCCTACTATGATTATCTTACTGTCAATTTCTCCTTTTATGGCTGTTAACATTTTCCTTATGTATTGAGGTGCTCCTATGTTGGGTGCATAAATATTTACAATTGTTATATCTTCTTCTTGGATTGATCCCTTGATCATTATGTAGTATCCTTCTTTGTCTCTTGTAATAGTCTTTATTTTAAAGTCTATTTTGTCTGATATGAGAATTGCTACTCCAAGTTCCTTTTGATTTCCATTTGCATGGGATATCTTTTTCCATCCCATCACATTCAGTCTGTATGTGTCTCTAGGTCTCAAGTGGGTCTCTTGTAGACAGCATATATACGAGTCTTGTTTTTGTATCAATTCAGCAAGTCTATGTCTTTTGGTTGGAGCATTTAATTCATTTACATTTAAGGTATTTATTGATATGTCTGTTCCTGATACCATTTTCTTAATTGTTTTTGGTTTGTTATTGTAGGTCTTTTACTTCTCTTGTGTTTCCTGCCTAGAGAAGTTCCTTTAGCATTTGCTGTAAAGCTGGTTTGGTGGTGCTGAATTCTCCTACCTTTTGCTTGATTGTAAAGATTTTCATTTATCCATTGAATTTGAATGAGATCCCTGCTGGGTAGAGTAATCTTGGTTGTAGGTTTTTCCCCTCATCACTTTAAATATGTCCTGCAACACCCTCCTGGCTTGCAGAGTTTCTGCTGAGAAATCAGCTCTTAACCTTATGAGGATTGCCTTGTATGTTATTTGTTGCTTTTCCCTTGCTACTTTTAATATTTTTTCTTTGTATTTAATTTTTGATAGTTTGATTAATATGTGTCTTGGAGTGTTTGTCCTTGGATTTATCCTGTATGGGACTCTCTGTGCTTCCTGGACTTGATTGACTATTTCTTTCCCATATTAGGGGAGTTTCCAACTATAATCTCTTCAAATATTTTCACAGTCCCTTTCTTTTTGTCTTCTTCTTCTGGGACCTCTATAATTCGAATGTTGGTGTGTTTTATGTCCCAGAGGTCTCTGAGTCTGTCCTCAATTCTTTTCATTCTTTTTTCTTTATTCTGCTCTGCAGTAGTTATTTCCACTATTTTATCTTCCAGGTCACTTATCCATTCTTCTGCCTCAGTTATTCTGCTATTGATTCCTTCTAGAGAATTTTTAATTTTATTTATTGTCTTGTTCATCATTGTTTGTTTGCTCTTTATTTCTTCTAAGTCCTTGTTAAACATTTCCTGTATTTTCTCCATTCTATATCCAAGATTTTGGATCATCTTTACTATTATTACTCTGAATTCTTTTTCAGGTAGACTGCCTATTTCCTCTTCATATGTTTGGTCTGGTAGGTTTTTACCTTGCTCCTTCATCTGCTGTATGTTTCTCTGTCTTCTCATTTTCTTAATTTACTGTGTTTGGGGTCTCTTTTCCCAGGCTGCAGGTTCATAGTTCTCATTGCTTTTGGCATCTGCCCCCAGTCAGTAAGGTTGTTTCAGTGGGTTTTGTAGGCTTCTTGGTGGAGGCAACTTGTGCCTGTGTTCTGGTGGAGAAGCTGAATCTTGTCTTTCTGGTGTGCAGGACCAAGTCCGATGGTGTGTTTTGGGGTGTCTGTGAACTTATTATGATTTTAGGCAGCCTCTCTGCTAATGGGTGACTTTGTGTTTCTGTCTTGCTAGTTGTTTGGTATGGGTTGTCCAGCACTGGAGCTTGCTGGTCATTGAGTGAAGCTGGCTCTTAACATTGAGATGGAGATCTCTGGAAGAGCTTTCGCTGTTTGATATTATGTGAGGTCATGAGGTCTCTGGTCATCCAATTTCCTGAACTCAGCCCTCCCACCTAAGAGGCTCAGGCCTGACACCTGGCCAGAGCACCAAGACACTGTCAACCACATGCCTTGGAGGAAAGGGAGAAATAGAAATAAATAAAATAAAAAAATAAAATATATTAAAAAAATTAAAATCTAATAAAAAATTTAAAAAAGAACAAAAGAAGAGAGCAACCAAAGCAATAAACAAATCCACCAATGATAACAAGCACTAAAAACTATACTAAAAAACCCCCAAAAAACAAAAAAAAAAAGACAGACATCATCCTAGGACAAATGGTAAAAGCAAAGCAATACAGACAAAGTCACACAAAAAAGCATACACACTCACAAAAAGAGAAAAAGGAAAAAATATATATTTATATATACAAAATTAAAAAGGAAGAGAGCAACCAAATCAATAAACTAATCTACCAATGATACTAAGCTCTAAATACTGAACTAAAATAAACATAAAACCAGAAACACATTAGATGCAGAAAGCAAACCCTTAGTCTACAGTTGCTCCTAAAGTCCACTGCCTCAATTTTGGGATGATTCGTTGTCTATTCAAATATTCCACAGATGCAGGGTACATCAAGTTGACTGTGGAGATTTAATCTGTTGCTGCTGAGGCTGCTGGGAGAGATTTCCCTTTATCTTCTTTGTTCTCACAGCTCCCAGGTTTCAGCTTTGGATTTGGCCCTGCCTCTGTGTGTAGGTCACCCTCTGGCATCTGTTCTTCACCCAGACAGGACGGGGTTAGAGAGCAGCTGATTAGGGGGCTCTGGCTCACTCTGGCCAGGAAGAGGGAGGGGTACGAAATGAGGGGTGAGCCTGAAGTGGCAGAGGGCATCGTGACATTGCAATAGCCATAGGCACAGCTGTGTGTTCTCCTGTGCAAGTTGTCCTTGAATCAAGGGATCTGGACAGTGGCAGGCTGCACAGGCTCCCGGGAGGGGAAGTGTGTCTAGTGACCTTTGTTTGCACACAGGCTTCTTGGTGGCTGCAGCAGCCACCTTAGCGTTTCACACTCGTCTCTGGTGTCCGTGTTGATAGCCACAACTTGCACGCATCTCTGGAGCTCATTTAGTCAGTGCTCTGAATGCCTTCTCCTCGTGCACCCCAAAACAATGGTCTCTTGCCTCTTAGGCAGGTCCAGACTTTTCCCCAGACTCCCTACCAGATATCTGTGGTACACTAGCCCCCTTCAGTCTGTGTTCATGCAGCCAATCCCAGTTCACTCCCTGGGATCTGACCTCCAAAGCCTGAGCCTCAGCTCCCAGCCCCAACCTGCCCCGGTGGGTGAGCAGACAATCTTCTCGGGCTGGTGAGTCCTGGTCGGCACCGATCCTCTGTGTGGGAATCTCTCTGCTTTGCCCTCTGCACCCCTGTTGCTGCGCTCTCCTCCCTGGCTCCAAAGCTTCCCCCCCACCCCGTCTCTGCCAGTGAAGGGGCTTCCTACTGTGTGAAAACTTTTCCTCCTTCACAGCTCCCTCCCAGAGGTGCAGGTCCTGTCCCTATTCCTTTGTTTCTGTTTTTTATTTTTTCTTTTACCCTATCCAGGTACATGGGGAGTTTCTTGCCTGTTGGGAAGTCTGAGGTCTTCTGCCAGCGTTCAGTAGGTGTTCTGTAGGAATTGTTCCACATGTAGATGTATTTTTGATGTATTTGTGTGGAGAAAGGTGATCTCCACATCTTACTCCTCCGCAATCTTGAAGGTCCTCCAAAAGTTAGCTTCTAATAGCAGAATAGAGTGGTCACTATTACAAGGAAGAGTCCTCAAAGCCTTTCATAGAAATATCTTATTGCATTAAATATTTCAAAAATTTACCCTCAACAAAAATAACTTTTTTTTCTTTTAATGCCTATATGCATTTTGGAAATAATATTTTGCCTTTCCATTTATAGATAAAGAAGTCTGTACAAAGACCAGGGATTTCTAATATAAAAATGTAACTATCTGAAAATACACAGGTTCCAGACTTATACTAACGTATCTGGATAAAGAGCAGATGAAGTGCAAAGACCTGTTTGAGTCACTGAAATCAAGCTACTTATCATTTCCTGAGTGACATCCCCCAGCTTTACTGAGGAAACCCTCTTTCCAAAAACTATTGGCTTGGCATATTTCTATGAGAATGTCTGTACCCCAAGTACCATTGAACTTTTTTTTTTTAATCTGAGAAAATGAAATAACTCTTATACACTTTTAAAATGCAAAAATATTTATTATGATGTCAAAAACAGAATAAGGATTCTTTCCATGAATTACTTATTTCATAAAAAAATGAACAGTGATTATATTTCTCAAAGGTTCACAAAATCACCATCATTGTGATCCTTCTCATCAGTGCCAAAACAACAAGAAGAGCCATATAAGTTTCCTGTAATAATAAGTCCCTGGAAACCAGTCCATAAAATTGAAACCAAAGCAGATTTCTTTTATTAGATTGCTACATAACTGTATAAGCCTCTGCATTTATAGTTATGGGAAATTTGCCTTAAAAAATAAAGCAAGCTAAATGGAAGCAGCACAAAAATTTAGGTAATTTTCTTGGTGAAAAGTATCATCTCTGTTTTATGGTTTATTCTTTGTATACAAATAAATATAAAATATAATCCTTTAATGTCTAGACATGTTCCCCCACTGATTGACTGTATCTGTTCAGCTTAGATGGCCTATGCCATATCCACAAGTCTTTGAGAGTACCTAATAAGCATTTACAAAAATTTGTGATCTTAGACAAAGAAATAAAGATGATTGTGAAGGTTATATCTTGGTAGTCATTTCTATTTTTGAAATATTGTCAAACGTTAAAGCATAAAAAAGCATCTGGTTCATAGCAATCTAATGTGTGAGCACCAAACATCATTCCTTTTTTAAAACAGCTAGTGAACGTTAAAATGAACAATGCTTGGATTTAATAATTAAACACAAAGCAATTCCTTCAGTTTTGGATTACTCTGTTGTGAAAAAATATAATAATATACAAGAGTCACTAAAGATTTTTGACATCTTGAAAAATGTTTAGTAAATACCTTGACATTCTTAATCCTCTTTTAAGACTTTTGTTAATTTTATTAAACTCCAAGTTTTAAAATATTTTGTAGGTTTTCATTTAAAGTTCTTTCAGAACATTTTTAAAGGGAGAACATAGATGAGGTTTCCTTACCTGATTAATTTCTTTTTTTCTGGTCACACTCTTATGATAAATTATCTCTCCCTGTTTAGGGAGAGGCTAGAAAGTCTCTAGGAGATCTCATGGAAGCATGTTGTCAAGAGGACCAGGGTTTGCCCTAACATTACCCAGATATTTGTTTTCTTAACCCATGGAACTTAACAATCAAGGCTTATTCCAGGGGTGTAGCTATTCCACTCAGGGGAGGAAACAGGCAGGCTCTCATTTTCAACCACTTCTACTTCGTGTTTTTTTCTTGGATCCACTGGTAATATTAGAGAAGATACCTGTTCTCCACTCCTTGTACTTTTATAGTTCGTAGGAAATTTCCATTATGCAGGAGTAACAATGTAGGGAAATTTGTGGACTATCTTCTCCAGAGAAGATTGAAGAGATTAGGAAAGAAGCTGGGTAGGAGTGAATCAATCCTTTCTTTCTCTTTCTTCAAGAAACCTGTGCTCGGTGGGTAGCCATTCTCTGCTCATCCCTATGATGCATTTTCCAGGTGGACCAGATGTCTTGTGTTCACTCGTCTAGTTCCACTTTCTACTCCTGTTTTGCCTGGTGTCCACCCCAAGAGGGTGACTTGGATGGATTATATAAAATTATCTTTTTTCCTCTGGCTTTTGGGTGGATATGGCTAACAGGGAGTTGTGGTATAAGATTGAATAGAAGCAGAACATTGAGTTCAAGTTGTCTATCACATTGGCTGTCTCCTGCAGAATTGCCTATCTCCTTTCATAGTGACTCGATTTAACTCTCTCTTTCTGACTTTAAAAAACTTCTTTGTGCCTAGGGCTAAAAATAGCTCTGCTGTCGACCAGCCCATGGTTTTTCAGCATTCCTATGCGTTGTTCACGTGATGCTAAATAGTTTCTATATTTGACTTTATTTAAATGACTCTAATATCCTTCTGAGACAATGGCTGCTACACAGAGCAGAGATTTGGGGGAAATAGGTTTAATTCAGAGAAATATTTGAAGCCCTATTTTGGCCATAATCCCAACATTCATTTTCTAATTTAATCATAGTCATAATAAAGCTGATAAGAGCTCTCCATTTCTCTCACACCAATGTCTAATTTCAGAGTTGGTTCAGAACTAAAAAGGAGCAGAGAGGAATGTTAATTATATGTTCCTATGATACTCCAGCATATTGATGCACAGCCAGTATCTTCAAAGGATGGAGAAGTCTAGGTATTTGATGTCCAAAAGAATAGGTGGTGTGTGAAGCTGTTCCTGTGACCAGTGTGGGAGCACCTACTTCCTAGTAGTAAGATTCAGTCTTCAGTGCTTTAGTTAGTGTGGTCTTGCCTATATTTTTCCCTTTGACAGTTTGGCTATATTGAGTTTCTGCAGCTATATGACTTTTTCAAAACTAGCGTGATCTTCAGTAAGACACCTGGCCTTAGTATGTAGACTGCTATGGTTAACCTTGAATGATATAAAGATATATGTGGCCAGGAAAGGGTTTAGATCACAGGAGAGTCTCAACTCCAAACAGGCAATGCTTAAGCATGCAGAGTGTTTGGGCAGTGGTGGGTATGACACATTTTTTGTCATCTGTGCAGAATGTTTCTCGGTTAGTTCTTCAGCTGTCCAGGTCTCTGCAGATCAAAAGGAAGTCTTCAGTATAGGCTACTGAAAAGTATTAGAATATTTGAATATTATTAGGAACTGGCCTTTATGTTGCTAAGTGACAGGCATTAGATAGTGGCAGAAGATTAACTGATACACATTTCTCAATCTTCCTGGGAAATGCATAAAGGTCAAGGGCAGAGGATCTGGGCTCCTTCTGTCCTGTGACTCCTCCTAAGGCTGATGGTCACCTTCCTCTCCACTCGCCCGCCACCTAGGTTCACATTTTTACTCTGATTTATTAGCAGTATAATTTATGACCATCATTTTGGATTTTGGAGATTCTAATTGTGGCTTCTCTCACAAAAATGAATGATGAAGTAAGAGAGAATAGAAACCTTACTAATTAGGGAATATTCCATTTTCTTGGAAAGTATCATTTAACCCAAGTCCAAAAAGTAACCTGAAAAAGGATCGACCCTGCAGAAATCAGTTTGTTCAGGGAAGAGTTAAACTGGTTTTGAACAGTATGCTTTGGGTTTTTTTGTCAGAATAAGAGAAAGAGAAAAGAAAGAAAAATAAAGAAAAGCAAGGTAATTCCATTGGAAGAACTGTTTATTTATTAATCACACACTAAGCTCTGGGCCAACAGTGGCCAATGAGACAGGTCCTCTCCTCATATTCTAATATTCTAGTGATAGAGTCTAATATTCTAGTGATAGAAACAGGTAATGCATATATATTAAATTAAATTAAAATGCATGTAAAATATAGTATCTGAGATTGATACACTTATAAGGAAAAATAAAGCAAGAAAAGGAGAAAAAAACTGGGAAGACTTGTGCTATCTTAATATAAGATAATATATGAAAAAAAGAGCCCCTCTGGGAAGGTAGTATTTCAGGAGGGACTTAAATGAAGCAAGAAAACCAGGCATACAAATATCACATGGGATATATTTCAGGTAAAGGGAATAGTATGTGCAAAGATCCTGAGACAGGAATATATTTGGTTTGACCAAGGTACCAAAAAAAAAGCAGTATGATTCAGCCAATGAATGCATGGAAGAATGGTAGAGGATTAAGCTCAAGACACAGCCCAAAAAAGGCTTTTCTACATAATTTAATCTCTGCCCCAGCTGATCTATCCTGTCCAAGTCTGCTACTGAGGGAGGATGCTGAGGTCTGTCTCCTCAGACAATCCTGTTATTGATCAGCCCAGGACTGTATCACCAATCACAGTGCATGTAGCTGTAAGGCAGGAAGGTCAAAGATGTCAAGACCCACACTCACTAAAGCATCACAACATTCTATTTTGGTCCCACATGAAAATCCCGCCCTCAGCCTGTCATTATGGTCTCCAAATGATGCTCTCATGTTTCTCAGCACTTCCTGGTCTATGCACTAATGACAGGAATAAATATAACCCGTGTCTTCCTCTCTTCCTTTCTGACCCAATGGAAAATAGTTGCTGAAGTTGGAGAGTTGAAGAGCAGTCTATCTGCTTTGTGGCTGCTGAAGCTAATTGAAGAGAAATCCACTTAAACTGGGGCTACAATCAGTTTTCCTAATATATTGCCCCTTGGATTAAATTCACCAGCCCAGAGCTGTTGGCCAGGCTCCTGGTGCAGCAAAGTCATCCCTAGTGAGCTTACAGCATGAAGAAATAAGGAATCGGAGAGTTCTAATGACAGTTCCCTTGGGAGGGAGGATCCATAGGAGACAGAGCCTTCCGCAGTCACCCAGATCTCTTTATATATGCTCCTTCTTCTTTATTGAGAAGGAGTAAGTGAGTGAGAGGTAGAGAGTGACTAGGAGTTGCTCTCTCAAAAATCTTCTATGGAAATCTAAGGACATGGGAGCTGCATTCCCATTAATAACTATACTCTATCCATAAGAATCCCAAAAAAGAATTTGGAGAGATGTGAGGCTCCCCCACCCCAGGATGGTGTTCAAGTCAGTTTTATTTAGCTCTCAAAGAGAAGGGTAGCTCAACTGATGTCTGCATTACAATTGTCAAGTCATGTTTCCTTCCTAGGGAACACTGTTTAGTTTTTGCTAGATTCGATCATATTACTTTGGACAATTAAAATTCTAAATCTAAATTAAGATTAGGACCATAATTATATCTCTCACATACTTCTTTATCACGGGGTATCTATTTCTTTCAAAAGAAAGCAATATGTCATTTTAGATTACTGTCGTCTACCATAAGCAATAATACCTAATGGACTCAAGAAGCACTTACTGTGAAAATAATTGTTCATTGAAATGATAGTTGAATACCAGAAGATCCTTACTCCACCCTCAAATGGCCCTATTTTTACCATTAACATTATTACCACATGTTTTAAATAGCAGGCCATAATCTGTTACAGTAAAATACAGCCTTATAGTCTCTGCCATGAGCAGTATTTTATATATGATACCCAGTAACTAAGAGAAGAAACAATTTAAACATGGAAGGAAAAATATTTCTAAATGCAAAATTATCAATATGTGTTTATATGTGTATGCATGTGATACTGTAGCAACTTGGGGCTTTTTTTTTTTTAACTTGGGGCTTTTTTGTTTTAAATATTCTGAAATTACATTTCTATATTTAAAAACAGTCCTCTCCCATCAGATAAAATTATCTCCAAGACTGTCCTAAATTAGAAAAGAAGCAGATGTACTGGGATAGATCTTATCTCTAAAGCTGCTGACAGTGGAAATTAATCTCAAAGGTTTCTTTCCGTCTCCCTTTATGGGAAAGTGCATATAATCATCTGCAATCAAATGCACACACAGACACTGTGGCCTCCAATGCATGCAGTGCATGTCACCAAGCAGATTCATTCCCAGCACCCGTGACACGGCAAACTGTTCACCTGGGAAGGCATGTGCCCAACAGCTAGGGTGCGAGCATATCCAAGAAATTGTTAGCCTCCCACTCTTCTTGCCTTCCCACGTACCCCCAATCCACTGAAATAGCTCATGGTGTAGCTGGAGTGAAATTGTCATAAAGAATGACAGATGATTTTTTCTCCTTTCAAGGCAAATCTGAGCAATTGAATTTTAGAGGAAATGAGGAATGAAAGAAAAGTGTACAGTGAGCTTATGCGATGCCTGTGAACACTGTGCTCCAATGAATCCAGGCCGCCTCCCCAAAATACACACACAAAGGTTTGGTTTCCAAGCAATGGCCTTACCTCTGGCATCTATGCTTTTTTTTAATTGCATGTAATTTTGTATGGAGATTTGGTCTTTATAATTAGTGATAGAGATGATTGCTAATGAGGAAGACTCAAGTAAAAGCTCCAGATAATTCACACTGTATAACAGATTCTACTTCCAAGCAGCTGCCTCATTTTGCTGCATTCAAATTGCCAATTAGTATGAGGTGCTATTGGATATTGTGTATGCAAAATTTGTTCATTTCCCAAACTCTGCCTTTTTGATCTTTTTTTCACCTTATTTAAACAAAAGATGTCAAACATACTGAAAATAATAAGATAACGAATGCTTATTTACTCTTGCTTTCCTAACTAAACAAGTCAATATTTTGCCATATCTTTTTGAATCAAATGCTACAGATAAAGTTGAATCCCTCTTTGTATCCTTCATTGATCTTCCCTCTCTCCCCAGATGTATCATTGTCCTTAAATTGGTATCATTCCTATTCATATGTTTGTATTATATGTGTCAGGTATTCATAGACTAGAAATAACACTGCATTTTTTTGTTTCTTAAAATTTCACAATTTTTATCACACTATTTATATATTTTTTCAATTTGCTTTTTACATTTAACACTGCTCTTTAAAAATTTACTTTTGCTGACTGATGCTGCTCTAATTTATTTATTTTAACTGCTATATAATATCCCCCCATCTGAATATAATACAATTGATTTGTCCATTTTCTTAACAATAAGCACTAAGATTCTTCTATTATAAACAATGCTGCAATGAAGATTTGTACATACCTGCTTTTACACATGTGTGAGTTTTTCTAGGGCTTATAACTGGGTATAGAACTGCTCCATTACAGGTGAGTTGCTTCTTCACATTTACCAGATATTTTCTGTGTGAAATTGCTCTCTAAAGCAGTTGTACCAGTTTTTACTCCCACGAAACACGGTGAGAATTCGCCTAAGTTGTATTCTCAGACACCTTAAAATTGTTTGTTTTTGATGGGAATAAAATGCTATTTCATTGTGGTTTTGAGATGTGTGACTATAATCACAAGTGGAGTTGAGTTTTTAAAATATTTGTTAGCTGTTGTCTGAATTGTCTGTCCATATCATTTGTCTGTTTTTCTATCAAATTATTTGCCATTTTTCTTTGGTTTATAGGAATTCCTTATATATTCTCTTTCCTATCCCTTTGTTCACTTTAGTCCCAGGGAATATTGGTAGGACACAAATGTAAATTAATCCAAATGAGAATGACATTCACTGAGCCCCACCAACCAAAGCAAAAACATCCTTTAAACTTAAAGCCAATGAGGCCTTGGTAAATTTAAAGTAAAATCTACCCTTCCTGTTACATATATCAGCATATTCTCCACTTTGTTTTCTAAGTTTTGGTTTTTCACCAAATGATTGTTTCTGACAAAATCATTTTTTTATATCCGGCAAAATCTGAGGAGCTAGCTTATCTCCATAATCAGAAATTGGTACTGAAAGTGAAACCATGAGAGAACATCTCTGTCTTCTAAGTTAAGTGAAAATTCAGATCTCTGAAATAAGAATTGTGGTAAAAATTTGATACACATTAAGATACATGTTATATGTGTATATATAATTTAGATTTTGTTTACTGATCCATAGTGAACTAGTAAACTGTCCTCTCCTGTATTCAGAAGCTGCTACATAATTTGTAGGGCCCAGTGCAAAATGAAAATGTTCAAAGTCAATGAGAATTTCAATACAGAGATAGCAGAGCCCAAAGCTCTGTGTGTTGCACACATTACATGAACTTGAACCTGACCCTGCCTACATTATGTTTAGATTACATTTTGTGCACCCTATCACATTCCAGCTATTATCTTATGCTAGACATATTTTTTTTTATTACACAATTGCTTTTGTATGTTAAAAATGCTGAACTCAATCTTTTACTTAGAAAATTATTTTCAACCATTCTTAGATAAACTGAATAATAAAATGTATACACTATTTTGAGGGTACTTATGACTGTGCAAATAAAGACAGAAATGAAAATCACAGAATGCTAATTTATTTATCAAGTGAGTATTTGGAAAGTACTGACTTTATGGTGATGATAGTGAAATAGTTTTGATAAAATTCATCAAAATTTTCTACTGTGAGATAAGCAATTAAAGTTCAAAAGAACACTAGCAATACCACATTCCTAAGGACAACCAGTAAAACCTGCTTAACTAAGGGAGAGACAATGACCAAACACAGTTGAGACTTAAACTAAGGAAACACTGATGGTAGTTTTGGATAGGGACTGCCACAGGGATTAGGTGGAAGCCTAAATGAGGCAGAGAGATAATTCAACAAAGACCCATTGCCATACCTCCTACATGCCAGACCTTGAAAGTTGGGAATACAGCTGAGAACAGGCAAAAGATTGATTTTTATTCAGCTGAAAATAGATGTCTCTGTAGCTTAAACAGTGTCAGAATATAGAGAGAGGATGTAAGTATATTATGTAATACTTGACAGATTTGCCTTCCTATAAAAGAAAGAAAAGAGGTCCAATAGGTTAATGAAGCACCTAATAGGCAAGTGGAGTTAGCATAGAGTAATTTAAAATTTGCCGAAAGCCTAAGATCTAAGGTGCTAGTCAAACCTTCTACTACAAGTGCGAGCATGAGCAGGAACGAAAATGCAAAGTTTTTATAAAATTTCCACTTGAAAATTGGAACGATGGCGTTAAAAGAAAATAAGGCATTAGTTTTAAATATCCTGTTTATCACTTTATTTCTAGATACCTAATGCTCTTTCACTTTACATATTTAATTTGCTTTTAAATTGTAAGCATTTTGAACAGAAATATTTTTTTTTAATTTTAATTATTTTTTAACATCTTTATTGGAGTATAATTGCTTTACAATGGTGTGTTAGTTTCTGCTGTATAACAAAGTGAATTAGCTATACGTATACACATATCCCCATATCCCCTCTCTCTTGCATTTCCCTCCCACCCTCCTTATCCCACCCACCTAGATGGTCACAAAGCACCTAGCTGATCTCCCTGTGCTATGCGGCTGCTTCCCACTAGCTATCTATTTTACATTTGGTAGTGTATATATGTCCATACCACTCTCTCACTTCGTCCCAGCCTAGCCTTCCCCTTCCTCATTTCCTCAAGTCCATTCTGTACGTCTGCGTCTTTATTCCTGTCCTGCCCCTACGTTCTTCAAAACCATTTTTTTTTTTTAGATTCCATATATATATGTGATAGCATACAGTATTTGTTTTTCTCTTTCTAACTTATTCCACTCTGTATGACAGACTCTAGGTCCATCCACCTCACTACAAATAAATCAATTTCATTTCTTTTTATGGCTGAGTAATATTTCATTGTATAAGTGCCACATCTTCTTTATCCATTCATCTGTTGATGGACACTTAGGTTGTTTCCATGTCCTGGCTATTGTAAATAGAGCTGCAATGAACATTGTAGTACATGATTCTTTTTGAGTTATGGTTTCTCAGGGTATATGCCCAGTAGTGGGATTGCTGGGTTGTATGATAGTTCAATATTTAGTTTTGTAAGGAACCTCCATACTGTTCTCCATAGTGGCTGTATCAATTTACATTCCCACCAACAGGGCAAGAGGGTTCCCCTTTCTCCACACCCACTCCAGTATTTATTGTTTGTAGATTTTTTGATGATGGTCATTCTGACTGGTGTGAGATGATGCCTCATTGTAGTTCTGATTTGCATTTCTCTAATGATTAGTGATGTTGAGCATAATTTGCTGTGTTTGTTGGCAATCTGTATATCTTCTATGGAGAAATGTCTATTTAGGTCTTCTGTCCATTCTTGGATTAGGTTGTTTTTTTTTTGATATTGAGCTGCATGAGCTGCTTGTAAATTTTGGAGGTTAATCCTTTGTCAGTTATTCATTTGCAAATATTTTCTCCCATTCTGAGGGTTGTCTTTTCTTCTTCTTTTTTTTTTTTTTTGCAGTACGCAGGCCTCTCACTGTTGTGGCCTCTCCCGTTGCAGAGCACAGGCTCCGGACACGCAGGCTCAGTGGCCATGGCTCATGGGCCTAGCTGCTCCGCGGCATGTCGGATCTTCCCGGACTGGGTCACGAACCCATATCCTCTGCATTGGCAGGCGGACTCTCAACCACTGTGCCACCAGAGAAGCCCTCGTTGGAAGATTTTTAGTCACAATCTCAATTTCAGCACATGTGATTAGCCTGTTTATATTTTCTATTTCTTCCTGCTTCAGTCTTGGAAGGTTGTGCTTTTCTAAGAATTTGTCCATTTCTTCCAGGTTGTCCATTTTATTGGCATATTGTTGCCTGTAGTAATCTCTCATGATCTTTTGTATTTCCGCAGTGTCAGTTGTTACTTCTTTTTCATTTCTAATTCTACTGATTTGAGTCTTATCTCTTTTTTTCTAGATGAGTCTGGCTAATGGTTTATCAATTTTGTTTATCTTCTTAAAGAATCAACTCTTAGTTTATGGATCTTTGCTACGTTTTCCTTCATTTCTTTTTCATTTATTTCTGATCTGATGTTTATGATTTCTTCTTCTAACTTTGGGTGTTTTTTTGTTCTTATTTCTCTAATTGCTTTAGGTGTAAGATTAGCTTGTTTATTTGAGGTGTTTATTGTTTTTGAGGTAGGACTGTATTGCTAAAAACTTCCCTGTTAGAACTACTTTTGCTGCACCCCAAAGGTTTGGGGTTGTCCTGTTTTCATTGCCATTTGTTTCTAGGGAATTTTTGATTTCCTCTTTGATTTCTCCAGTGATCTCTTGGTTATTTATTAGCATGTTGTTTAGCCTCCAAGTGTTTGTATTATTCTCAGACATTTTCATGTAATTGATATCTAGCCTCATAGCATTGTGGTCAAAAATTTGCTTGATAAAATTTCAATTTTGTTAAATTTACCACAGCTTGATTTGTGACCCAAGATATGATCTATCCTGGAGAATGTTCCATGAGCACTTGATAAGAAAGTGTATTCTGTTGTTTTTGGTGGCATGTCCTATAAATATCAATTAAGTCCATCTTGTTTAATGTATCATTTAAAGTTTGTGTTTCCGTATTTATTTTCATTTTGGATGATCTGTCCATTGGTGAAAGTGGGGTGTTAAAGTCCCCTACTATGATTGCATTACTGTGAATTTCCCCTTTGATGGCTGTTAGCATTTAACCTTATGTATTGAGGTGCTCCTATGTTGGGTGCATAAATATTTACAATTGTTATATCTTCTTCTTGGATTGATCCCTTGATCTTTATGTAGTGTCCTTCTTTGTCTCTTGTAATAGTCTTCATTTTAAAGTTTATTTTTTCTGATATGTGAATTGTTATTCCAGCTTTCTTTTGATTTCCATTTACATGGAATATCTTTTTCCATCCCCTCACTTTCAGTCTGTATGTGTCCCTAGGTCTCAAGTGGGTCTCTGGTACACAGCATATATATGAGTCTTGTTTTTGTATCTATTCATCCAGTCTATGTCTTTTGGTTGGAACATTTAATCCATTTACATTTAAGGTAATTATTGATTTGTATCTTCCTATTACCGTTTTCTTAATTGTTTTGGGTATGTTATTGTAGGTCTTTTCCTTCTCTTGTGTTTCCTGCCAGAGAAGTTCCATTAGCATTTGTTGTAAAGCTGGTTTGGTGGTGCTGAATTCTCTTAGCTTTTGCTTGTCTGTAAAGGTTTTAATTTCTCTGTCGAATCTGAATGAGATCCTTGCTGGGTAGAGTAAACTTGGTCATAGGTTTTTCCCTTTCATCACGTTAAATATGTCCTGCCCCTCCCTTCTGGCTTGCAGAGTTTCTGCTGAAAGATCAGCTGTTAACCTTATGAGGATTTCCTTTTATTTTATTTGTTTTTTTTTTTCCCTTGCTGCTTTTAGTATTTTTTATTTGTATTTAATTTTTGATAGCTTGAATAATATGTGTCTTGGTGTGTTTCTCTTTGGATTTATACTGTTTGGGACTCTCTGTGCTTCCTGGCCTTAATTGACTACTTCCTTTCCCATATTAGGGAAGTTTTCGACTATAATCTCTTCAAATATTTTCTCAGTCCCTTTCTTTTTCTCTTCTTCTTCTGGCGCCCCTATAATTCAAACTTTGGTGCATTTAGTGTTGTCCCAGAGGTCTCTAAGACTGTTTCCAATTCATTTCATTCTTTTTTCTTTATTCTGTTCTGCAGTAGTTATTTCCACTATTTTATCTTCCAGGTCACTTATCTGTTCTTCTGCCTTAGTTATTCTGCTATTGATTCCTTCTGGAAAATTTTAATTTCACTTATTGTGTTGTTCATCATTGTTTGTTTACTCTTCTAGGTCCTTGTTAAAGGTTTCTTGTATTTTCTCCATTCTATTTCCAAGGTTTTGGATCATCTTTACCATTATTACTCTGAAATCTTTTTCAGGTATACTGCCTATTTCCTTTTCATTTGCTTGGGCTGGTTGATTTTTACCTTTCTCCTTCATCTGCTGGGTGTTTCTCTGTCTTCTCATTTTGCTTCACTTACTGTGTTTGGGGTCTCCTTTTCAGAGGCTAAAGGTTCGTAATTCCCATTGTTTTTTGTCTGCCCTTAGTGGCTATGGTTAGTTCAGTGGGTTGTGTAGGCTTCTTGATGGAGGAGACTATTGCCTGTGTTCTGGTGGATGTGGCTGGATCTTTTCTTTCTGGTGAGCAGGACCATGTCTGATGGTGTTTTGTGGTGTCTTTACCTTATTATGATTTTAGGCAGCCTCTCTGATAATGTGTGGGGCTGTGGTCCTGTCTTGCTAGTTGTTTGACATAGGGTGTCCAGCACTGTAGCTTGCTGGTCATTGAGTGGAGCTGGGTCTTAACATTGAGATAGTAATCTCTGGGAGAGCTTTCACCACTTGATATTATGTGGAGCCAGAGTATCTCTGGTGGACCAATGTCTTGAACTTGGGTCTCCCACTTCAGAGGCACAGTCCTGACATGCGGAAGGAGCACAAAGACCCTGTCAGTCACATGGCTCAGAAAAAAGGGGAGGAAAGAAAGAAAGAAAGAAAGAAAATAAATTATTAAAGAAAATAATTATTAAAAATAAAGATAATTAAAAAGTAATTTAAAAAAGAGAAAGAAAGAAGAGAGCACCCAAACCAAAAAACAAATCCACCAATGATAACAAGCACTAAAAACTATACTTAAAAAAAAAAAACCCCAAAAAACAAAAAACATGGACAGGCAGAACCCTAGGACAAACAGTAAAAGCAAAGCTATATAGACAAAATCACACAATGAAGCATACACATACACAATCACAAAAAGAGAAAAAGGAAATATATATATATATATATATTTTTTTCTTTATGCAAAAAAAAAGGAGGACGAGAGCAACCAAATCAATAAACAAATCTACCAATGATAATAAACTCTCAATACTAACCTAAGATAAACATAAAGCCAGGAACAAATTAGATGCAGAAAACAAACCCCAAGTCTACATTTACTACTAAAGTCCACCACCTCAATTTTGAGATGATTCATTTTCTATTCAGGTATTCCAAAGATGAAGGGTACATCAAGTTCATTGTGGAGATTTACTCTGCTGCTCCTGAGGCTGCTGGGAGAGATTTCCCTTTCTCTTCTTTGTTCGCATAGCTCCCGTGGTTCAGCTTTGGATTTGGCCCCCTTCTGCGTGTAGGTTGCCTGACGGCATCTGTTCTTCGCTCAGACAGGATGGGGTTAAAGTAGCAGCTGATTAGGGAGCTCTGCTCACTCAGAACGGGGGAAGGGAGGGGTATGGAACGTGGGGCAAGCCTGCAGTGGCAGAGACCAGCGTGATGTTGCAACAGCCTGAGGCTCACCGTTTTTTCTCCTGTGGAACTTGTCCCCGGATCACGGGACCCTGGCAGTGGTGCGCTGCACAGTTTCCCAGGAAGAGAGGTGTATATAGTGAACTATGATTGCACACAGGTTTCTTGGTGGCTGCAGCAGAAGCTTTAGCGTTTCATGCTTATCTCTGCTGTCCGCACTGGTAGCAGCAGCTCGCGCCCGTCTCTGGAGCTCGTTTAGGTGGTTCTCTGAATACCCTCTCCTCGAACACTCTGAAGTGATGGTCTCTTGTCTCTTAGGCAGGTCCAGACTTTTCCCAGACTCCTTCCTGGCTAGCTGTGGCACCCTAGCCCCATTCAGGCTGTGTCTATGCAGCCAACCCGAGTCCTGTCCCTGGGATCTGACCTCTGAAGCCCAAGCCTCAGCTCCCAGCTCCCACCTACCCCAGAAAGTGAGCAGACAAGGCTCTCAGGCTTGTGAGTGCAGTGGGCACTGATTCTCTGTGCAGGAATCTCTCTGCTTTGCCATCTGCACCCTTGTTGCTGCGCTATCTACCGTGGCTCCGAAGCTTCACCAGCTCACCTGCCTTTTCCACCAGTGAAGGCTCTACCTAGTGTGTGGAAATTTTTACTCCTTCACAGCTCCCTCCCAGAGGTGCAGGTCCCATCCCTACTATCTTGTCTCTGTTATTTTCTTTTTTCTTTTGCCATACCTAGGTACGTTGAGACTTTCTTGCCTTTTGGGAAGTCTGAGGTTTTCTGCCAGTGTTCAGTAGGTGTTCTGTAGGAGTTGTTCCACATGTAAATGTATTTCTCTTGTATTTGGGACAACATTAAATGTACCAACATTCGAATCTTAGGGTTCCCAGAAGAAGAAGAGGAAGAGAAAGAGACTGAGAAAATATTTGAAGAGATTATAGTTGAAAACTTCCCTAATATGGGAAAGGAAATAATGAAGTCCAGGAAGCACAGAGATACCATACAGGATAAATCCAAGGAGAAACATGCCAAGACACATAGTAATCAAACTATCAAAAATTAAATACAAAGAAAAAGTATTAGAAGCAGCAAGGGAAAAGCAACAAATAACATACAAGGGAATTCCCATAAGGTTAAAAGCTGATCTTTCAGCAAGAACTCTGCAATCCAGAAGGGAGTGGTAGGACATATTTAACGTGATGAAAGAGAAAAACCTACCACCAAGATTACCAGCAAGGATCTACCCAGCAAGGATCTCATTCAAATTCGAAGGAGAAATTAAAACCTTTACAAACAAGCAAAAAACTAAAAGAATTCAGCACCACCAAACCAGTTTTAAAACAAATGCTAAAGGAACTTCTTTAGGCAGGAAACACAAGAGAAGGAAAAGACCTACAAACACAAACCCAAAACAATTAAGAAAATGGCAATAGAAAGATACATATCGATAATTACCTTAAATGTAAATGGATTAAATGTTCCAACCAAAAGACAAAGATTGGATGAATGGATACAAAAACAAGACCCAAATATATGCTGTCTACAACAGACCCACTTGAGACCTAGAGACACATACAGACTGAAAGTGAGGGGATGGAAAAAGATATTCCATGCAAATGGAAATCAAAAGAAAGCTGAAGTAGCAATTCTCATATCAGAAAAAAATAGACTTTAAAATGAAGACTATTACAAGAGACAAAGAAGGACACTACATAATGACCAAGGGATCAATCCAAAAGGAAGATATACCAATTGTAAATATTTATACACCAAACATAGGAGCACCTCAATACATAAGGATGATGCTAACAGCCATAAAAGGGAAATTGACAGTAACACATTCATATTAGGGGACTCTAACATCCTACTTGAAAATAAAATGAAAATAAATAAGGAAACACAAGCTTTAAATAATACATTAAACATGATGGTCTTAATTGATATTTATAGGACGTTTCACCCCTAAACAACAGAATACACTTTCTTCTCAAGTGCTCATGGAACATTCTCCAGGATAGATCGTATCTTGAGTCACACATCAATCCTTGGTAAATTTAACAAAATTGAAATCGTATCAAGTATCTCTTCTGACCACAATGTTATGAGGCTAGATATTAATATTAGGAAAAAAATCTGTGAAAAATACAAACACAGGGAGGCTAAACACAACTAAGTGACCAAGAGATCACTGGAGAAAGCAAAGAGGAAATCAAAAAATACCTAGAAACAAACAACAATGAAAACAGGATGCCCCCAAAACCTATGGGATGCAACAAAAGCAGTTCTAAGAGGGAAGTTTATAGTGATACAATCCTACCTCAAGAAACAAGAAACATCTCAAATAAACAATCTAAGCTTACATCTAAAGCAATTAGAGAAAGAAGAACCAAAGAACCCCAAACTTAGCAGAAGGAAAGAAATAATAAAGATCAGAACAGAAATAAATGAAAAGGAAAGAAGGAAACAATAGTTAAGATCAATAAAACTAACTCTGGTTCCTTGAGAAGCTAAACAAAATTGGTAAACCACTAGCCAGACTCATCAAGAAAAAAATTTTGGGAGAAGACTCTAATCAATAGAATTAGAAATGAAAAAGGAGAAGTAACAACTGACACTGCGGAAATACAAAGTATCATGAGAGATTACTACAAGCAACTGTATGCCAATAAAATGGACAACCTGGAAGAAATGGACAAATTCCTAGAAAAGCACAACCTTCCGAGACTGAACCAGGAGGAAATAGAAAATATAAACTGACCAATCACAAGCACTGAAATTGAGACTGTGATTAAAAATCTTCCAACAAACAAAAGCCCAGGACCAGATGGCTTCATAGGCAAATTCTATCAAACTTTCAGAGAAGAGATAACACCCATCCTTCTCAAACTCTTCCAAAATATCACAGAGGGAGGAACACTCCCAAACTCATTCTATGAGGCCACCTTCACCCTGATACCAGAAGCAGACAAATATGTCCAAAAAAGAAAACTACAGGCCAATATCATTGATGGACATAGATGCAAAAATCCTCAATAAAATACCAGCAAACAGAACCCAACAGCACATTAAAAGAATCATACACCATGATCATGTGGAGTTTATCCCAGGAGTGCAAGAATTCTTCAATATACTCAAATCAATCAAAGTGATACACCGTATTAACAAATTGAAGGAGAAAAACTATATGATCATCTCAATAGATGCAGAAAAAGCTTTCAACAAAATTCAACACCCACTTATGATAAAAACCCTCCAGAACATAGACATAGAGGGAACTTACCTCAACATAATAAAGGCCATAGATGACAAACTCACAGCCAACATCATTCTCAATAGTGAAAAACTGAAACCATTTCCACTAAGATCAGGAACAAGACAAGGTTGCCCGCTCTCACCACTATTATTCAATACAGTTTTGGAAGTTTTACCCACAGCAATCAGAGAAGAATAAGAAATAAAAGAAATCCAAATCTTAAAAGAAGTAAAAGTGTCACTGTTTGCAGATGACATAATACTATATATAGAGAATCCTAAAGATGCTTCCAGAAACTTACCAGAGTTAATCAGTTAATTTGGTAAAGTATCAGGATATAAAACTAATGCACAGAAATCTCTTTCATTCTTATATACTAGTGATGAAAAATCTGAAAGAGGAATTAAGGAAACACTCCCATTTACCATTGCAACAAAAAGAATAAAATACTTAGGATTAAATCTACCTAAGGAGACAAAAGATCTGTACGCAGAAAACTATAAGACACTGATAAAAGAAATTAAAGATGACACAAACAGATGGAGAGATACCATGTTCTTGGATTGGAAGAATCAACATTGTGAAAATGACTGTACTACCCAGAGCAATCTACAGATTCAATGCAATCCCTATCAAACTGCCAAAAGAATTTTTCACAGAGCTAGAACAAAAAATTTCACAGTTTGTATGGAAACACAAAAGACCCTGAATAGCCAAAGTAATCTTGAGAAAGGAAAACGGAGCTGGAGGAATCAGGCTCCCTGACTTCAGAATATACTACATAGCTACAGTAATCAAGACTGTATGGTACTGGAAGCAAAACAGAAATATAGCTCAATGGAACAGGATAGAAAGCCCAGAAATAAACCCATGCACATATAGTCACTTTATCTTTGATAAAGTAGGTAAGGATATACAATGGAGAAAAGACAGCCTCTTTATGAGTGGTGCTGGGAAAGCTGGACAGCTACATGTTAAAGAATGAAATTAGAATACTCCCTAACACCATACAGAAAAATAAACTCAAAATGGAATAAAGACCTAAATGTAAGGCCAGACACCATAAAATTCTTAGAGGAAAACATAGGCAGAACACTCTATGACATACATCACAGTGAGATCCTTTTTGATCTACCTCCTAGAGAAATGGAAATGAAAAGAAAAATAAACAAATGGTACTTAATGAAATGTAAAAGCTCTTGCACAGCAAAGGAAACCATAAACAAGACCAAAAGACAACCCTAAGAATGGGAGAAAATATTTGCAAATGAAGCAACTGACAAATGGTTACTCTCCAAAATATACAGGCAACTCATGCAGCTCAATATCAATATATCAAACCACCAATCTAAAAATGGGCAGTAGACTTAAATAGAAATTTCTCCAAAGAAGATATACAGATTGCCAACAAACACATGAAAGGATGCTCAACATCACTAATCGTTAGAGAAATGCAAATCAAATTTACTATGAGGTATCACTACACACCGGTAAGAATGGTCATCATCAAAAGATCTACAAAGAATAAATTCTGGAGAGGGTGTGGAGAAAAGGGTACACTTTGCCCTGCTGCTGGGAATGTAAATTGATACAGCCACTATGGAGAACAGTATGGAGGTTCCTTAAAAAACTAAAGATAGAACTACCATACGACCCAGCAATCCCACTAGTGGACATATACCCTGAGAAAACCATAATTCAAAAAGAGTTATGTACCACAATGTTCATTGCAGCTCTATTTACAATAGCCAGAACATAAAACAACTTAAGTGTCCATTGACAGATGAATGGATAAAGAAGATGTGGCACATATATACAATGGAATATTACTCAGCCATAAAAAGAAATGAAATTGATTTATCTGTAGTGAGGTGGATGGACCTAGAGTCTGTCATACAGAGTGAAGTAAGTCAGAATGAGAAAAACAAATACCGTATGCTAACACATATATATGGAATCTAAAAAAAAAAAAGAGGTTCTCAAGAACCTAGGGTCAGGATAGGAATAAAGATGCAGACATAGAGAATGGACTTGAGGACACGGGGAAGGGGAAGGGGAAGCTGGGATAAAGTGAGAGAGTTGCAATGACATATATACACTACCAATTGTAAAATAGATAGATATCGGGAAGCAGCCACATAGTACAGGGAGATCAGCTTGGTGCTTTGTTACCACCTAGAGTGGTGAGATAGTGAGGGTGGGAGGGAGACAGAAGAGGGAGGAGATATGGGGATATTTCTCTATATATAGCTGATTCACTTTGTTACAGAGACTTAACACATCATTCTAAAGCAATTATACTCCAATAAAGATTTTCTAAAAATCTGTAAATGATGCAGTTAAGAGACTTGAAACATTTGGGATTCTCCTCTTTTATATTTTGAGCAGAAAAAAAATGCATTTTAGATTTGACCATGTTACTACAATGCAGAAAAAATGAGTATATCAATCACTTGCAGATTAGTTCATATATCAAAATATGCATCAAATATTTTATGTATTTTAATAGTTTGCATATTTGTGTACATCATAATATATTAAAATATATAAATTGTTTACATATAACAGTTTTATTATATAGTATAATATATTATATATTATGTATGAAATAGTTTATAGTATAAATCAAAAATTGTTTATAGTAAATAATTCACATATTTATTTATAGTAGATAGTTCACAAATTGTCTCTATATTATGATACTATATATTTATTATATATTTCTATATAATTATGATATTATAGATTATATATCATATGTTATTTATATATTACAATTACATAATTTTTATATTATGATATATAATTATATATTATAAAGAGACACTTGCTTTATCTAATAGTATTCTTGGTGTATGTTTTGGAATGGATACAGTAACAGCTTACCACCTCCGTAAAACATCTGAAATAACTCACACAGATAGCTGTGTTTGAAAAAACATTTTCTGATTTTGTCAGTGTTCCATCTGAGGTGTTGGCATAACCACAATATAGGATGGAGAATCCCTAATAATATTTTAATCTGTTAAATTTTAAAATGGCTTTCTATTTTATTTTTGTCTCCAATTTAGTTTAAATAAAACTTAAAATTATCTGTATAGTCCTGCTATAGATAACCTATTTTCGAAGAAAGAATTGTGGCTTATTAAACATTTCGTACTCATAGGTCCTGAACATGGTTTACTTTCTTTGTGAAGTAGCATGGATGGAATGGAAAGAGATTGTGTCAGACATAACTAAGATTATTGCCAGCTTCATCATTTAAAAAAGATGTGGCTCTATTATAAAAGTCTCGAGAAATATGTCTGTTCAAAAGCATGTGCCTGCTTTCCTAGTTTCCACTGTTTCTAAGGGATTAGTTTTGAGTTTTAATATTTAATGTATTCTCTTTCCCTCTGTATCAAGCAAGTTTACTTTTCCTGTGTATGAGTTTGGTAAAATCAAACATAATAGTCCCAAATATTGTTTCATAAATAAGAAGATATTTATTCTCTAATGAAAACTTACTCCAATAATAATAATATGTGCATAAAGCAATGGAGAAAGAAAAACTGGAGGCTAGTGAAGATGTGGCTGGTGGAGCCATAGTCCAAGACCATCATCATGACGAGAACCCGCTTCTACTCTGATCAATGTTATTTTTTCTATAGTGTTGGCAGACAGTTTTCCATGGGTCACCAGTCTTTTATTGTTGCCTAATGTGCCAAAAATACAGAGCCCTGAGTCCTTTTTCAGGATTGTCTTTTCAGAGCACCCTTGAGGGATAAGGTATATCTCCCATTGTGATAAACAGAAGGTTTCTTTACTGCCTGCTATAAAATAACTAGACTCCCCAATCTCAGTGCTCTTCTACAGTGCAATCCACTTTGTTAAGTGTTTCATCTCCCCCCTCATCATCCTCTGGAGACTTGGGAGCAAGAGAAACTGAAGCAAATACACTGATGCTCGTGCTGCTTGCTGTATGATGAGTAACACATTCCCTTGTCTCTGACCCAGGAGTCTTGTGTCTTCTACCAGTCTCCAAAAAAAAGTGACAGACTAAGTTTTTAGCTCATCAAGGTAAGGTAAGATGAAATCTCAGAGGCAAAAGTTTTCATGATGAGGATGGGATCTTGAATAAGGTGACTTTCTGGAAGAGGAAGTAAAAGGCCTCACAAGCAAGGTTCAGAGTGAGAAGAAGACACCCTGAGATCTGATAGTGAATGCTTTCACCCAAATGGTGAGCAAGGGAGAAGATGGTAGTGTCCCAAATGCTAATAAGACTGAGGACCAACAAGTAGAATGGAAGCAACAAGTTGCCCAAGTGGAATCTTGTTGTTTCCTACTCTTCTCTGAGCAGAAACAGGAAGAGATATCATGAATATGGGGCAGCAAACCCTATGGCCCCAGGTGAAAGATGAGGTAGCTACAGATGGTAAGCCTGGGTCCTCAAATGTCATCAGCAATGAGAAATTTACATTTTGATACAGAGCTTGGATGAACGGAAAACACAGGGGTCTCTTTGGTTGGGTTGTGTTCTGCTATCATGCCTCTCAAAACCAAAAGTAAATGCAAAGAGTCTTTCTTATTAGCATGGAGCCACTCTTTCACATAGTACCCCTGATCTCTACTTCCTCCTTCTATGTCAACCTCAGCTGCTTTTAGGAGAAAGATCCCTAGGATGAGGCCAAGATCTTAGTCCTCTCTTCAAAAGGGAACCAAGGCTAAATACACCTGTCTGAGTATGTTGGGGAGCTTTGGGGAGGGCTAATGCTTATGGTTCTACTGGATCCATGCACCAAAGTCACTTCCTACCCAGTCTGTTAGGCAGAGAAGGAAACTGAATTCAACCTATAGATGGTGGGACAAAGTCACTTTGGGACAGAGATGTAAAAATGACCTTGTGGATGAGCGCTTTCAGCTGATTCAACTCACAATTGCAGTGGCTTTGACATCTGCACATACCATGGAATTGATTCATTACATGCTTCTACTTCCTGTCCCAAAAGAGTTACAGGGAATTCACCTTTTCAAAGACTGCCAGGAGGTGAAAAATGATAGTGAGACAGATCAATCCCTTCTCCCCTCCCACTTAACCCTCTTCCCTCTCCTTTCCTGGCTGGTCAAATAGAAACAAAATGAACTACAAGAAAGAGAAATGAAAATCACAGTTTTAGTTAAAGACTTAAAGGCTGCCAGAGTACTCAAAGAGATTGTTTCCCAGAAGAACAGTGCCGGCCAGATGAAGGTACCAATTACACCCCCTTTTTTTAAAATAAAAAGGCACATTTTAACCTGCTCCTAAGCTTTTGTTGAAATTGTACCCATGACTCACGGAGGCTTGTAATTCTAGACTGATATCCTTATTTGTGAGTGCATCAGTTTGAATTCAATGACTAACAGAACGGAAAGTACTCAGTAGGCTTTCTTGGTCAAACAGGTACAATCTGTTCAGAGTGTAACTGGCCTGACCCAGGGACTTCTCAACTTTGCATGAAAACATGCTGCTCCTCCTTTAAGGAAACTTCATCCCCCACTTGATTGTCTAAAAAAATGCCATTGGATCAATAGGGACCTTAATCAGTGGGCACTGTCCACTGATACTGTCCATCAGTGAAAGTTAATGATGTCCATGGATAGGAACAGCAATCTTGCCCCAATGACAACTCTGAAGACCAACTTTGGTAAAGGCTGGTCATCACAATGGGTTGAATTGGAAGCTGTGACCCTTTCCCTAGGGTCTTAGTGGACACTTACATGGTCTTAGTGGATCATGTTATATTTTTATATAGTATTATACATAACATGCATACATGTAACAGTCATATTTTTACTAACTCTTAAGCTGTTGCCAATGGCTTAGCCATCTGTTCTACTACTTGGAAGACTCCAAAATGGCAGATTAAAGATGATCCTCGTTATGACTGCAAAATGTGGAAGGCAATTGTGGTTGCTCATCTGACAGTCTGGGCTGTACACATAGATGCTCACATAAGGGCTCATTCTCTGATGAGAGTGAATGGAATCAGCTGCTGATCAAGCCTGCATTACTCACATTGGTGCCATTGTTACCTAGATGCATCATCACATAAGGCATGACTATTTCCACCATCATAAACTGGACACAATGTAAGAAGTCAAAACTTTCTGATACAGAAGATAACTGTAATAAAGACTCCATTTTTTGATGTTTCATGGCTGCCAGCTTTTAAGCCTCACGTCTCACTCTTCCACTTCTGCCCCACATCTGGTCAAGCCGATGAGAAAACCTGCATGATCCCTCCTTTGTTGCTGGCAGGAAGTTCAAACCACCCAAAGGAACATTACATTGGCCCCACCACCGAACCATCAAAACACTCCCAAGCCATTCTCCTTCCCTACTCTCTCAAGCCATTTCAGAACCTGCTTGAGAGTCACCTTGCTCTTCCTAGAAATCCTTGTCATATGAGAAATGAAACTTTTCACATACTTTTGGTGTGTCTGCGACATTGTCAATGTCAACAACCAAACCAAATTTGGGGGTGGGAAGATGTGTTCTGTTTCTGTGGAATCTCCAAAACAGTTGGAGAAGAGAGCAGCACGGGTGTCTAGACAATGACCACCACCTCGCAGTGTCTTTCTTCTCTTTCTCTGACTTGCTAACTGCTGGGGAGAGTGCTCTTTGAGCTGCATTGCTGCCTGCTGATAAGCTTGCACTTTAATTTAGGCTGTTTTATGTTGCATTTGCTGAGTTCTACTGAGCCTCTGTTATAGATGGAACTGACCCAAGTCAGAAGTCTGGGTAATTGGAATTTACGGACAGGAATATGAGCTTGGGGCTGTCCTCTAAAAAGCTCTGGGTTGCGTATCTCTACCCAGACCAATCTGTGTGTAACAGATTGAAATGTGTGTCTCGACTCCACCATAAACTGTGCCTGACACTATGCTCAGGAGAATGACTCTTATTCTTTAACCATTGGTCATATGTCTCAACCATGCACTGGCCCCATTCTGCAAAGAGCTCAAGGGCAAGGTTGATACTCTGTGCATTATGGGACCACCAGTGGTTGCTGGTATGGAAGAAGAATAGCAACTGTGTGACACTCTGGAATCATACTCCTAAAAGCAGATGACTCACTGAGACCTCACAAAACGCCTTTCCTGCTGCTGCTATTTATGCTTCTGTAACCAAAAGAGATCCTGATCCTCAGAGTTTAGGGATTATCATAAGACCCCTGTAGCACAGTCAAAGGGTAACTTCAAACACTGCTCTTTGAAGGCCTCCACCGCTAACAATTCTGAGTCAAGGAACATTGGTTAAATTCCTGAAAGTAATTTGATAAACCAAGGTCTGCTCCATCCCTGACAATGTCAAAAAAAGAGTTATTAACTATCTCAGTACCCACAACATGAAAAAAGTTCCAACATCTTTAGGTCTTCTTGGGTTCTGAAGGCAACAAATTCCTGATTTACAAATTTTACATAATCCAGTTATACTGTTACATGCACATTGGCCCATCTTGCATGGGACTTCCTCCAACAAAAGCTCTAAAATCTGTCCAAATTGCAATATAATAGGCATTTTGTTAAAGCCCCCACCAGAGACACCTTCACTACATAGGCTCTAGCAGCCTCCTCTCATACCTCCTAGAATCTCCGGAACACCTATGATGGCCATGGGTTTCTGATGTAAGAAATTGTGCTCTTTGGCCCCATGTTATATACTATTAGAGTGACAATTGCTGGTCCATACTGGGCTGTCATGGAAATATAGGCTCTCATAAGTCCTAAACCCAAGATCTTCCATATCCAGCTGCTCATTATACCTTGGGCCATGAAAGCAGCACCACAAAAGCATGGCCACTGAGGACTCCTGACACAGGATAGAGCCAAACCTGAGCTCCTGGTATATTCCTCCTGCAGGAGGGAGTGGCCTTCCCTTTCCTCAGTCCTTTTCTGGATGCCATGGTGCTAAAGGAGGTCACCCCTCTCTCGTACCCTTTGGCTGTTTATGGAGAAAAAGGAGCTTGTAGAATTTGTGGATGGCTTCATCACCCTCACATACGATGAAGCTTGTTGCCATTCCTTCCTTAAACAGGATGCCCTTGATAAAGGATGAGACCAAAAGGTCACTGTAATTGGCCAAATTTTAGGCAGTCACAGTAGCACTGGAAGACCTGATCAAAAATTTGCCCCATTTGAACATTTATATAGACCCATGGGCCATTGCCAATGGTCTATCTAGTATAATTAATGACAGCAACAGTGATTTCTTACCCAAGGCTGCTTCTTTGGTGTAAAGAACTCTAGGCAACACTTGTCTGACAGATACACAAAATGTGAATCAAGGTCACATGTCTACTAAAACTACAACACAAGTCCTCACCAAGATATTCCTGATCCCCTTGGAAGTTTTATACAGCACTGATAATGACAAAGGCACTCATTCATTTCCCACAATGAACAATGCTGGACTTTTGAAAAAGGCATTTGATGGAAGTTTCATCTCTTTTAATCACCTCAGGCTACAGACCTCATAGAGTGCCATAATGGCTTACGTAAACAAGCTCAAATTCAATTAATTGAAAAATGGCACATGTGAGTCATCAATCAACCATCAGGGGTCTGTTGTAATATGTCATCATTTTTTAATGTTTGGCTGTTGCCAGCTTTTAAGCTTCCCTCTTCCCTCTTCTATTTCTGCCCTGTATCTGGGCAAGACAATTAAAAAGCCCAGGTGCTCCCTCTTTTGCTCTTTGTAGGATCTTCAAACCATATGTCAGAACACTCACCCTGGCCCCATTCCATAGCCACCATAAAAACCCAAGCCAGTCTTGTTTCCCTGCTCACTTTTTTATTTTTTTAAACCTGTTGAGGAGCAACCTTGTTTGACCCAGAAAGTCTCATTGTGTGATTAATGAACATTGTTATATCTCTTGGCATGTGTGTGGTATCATCAGTCTCAACAACTGAACCAAATTTTGAGTGGGGTCCACCTTGTTTCTGGGCAATGGCTATAATGCCAACTCTACCAGTTCTTGACAAATTGACTGTATTTAACCCTTTTCAAGGTCACCATCTATGTCTTGCTATTGTTGAAACTTTCTAGTACAAATGATTGATCTCAGCCATAGCAAGTAGCCCTTGGGACCCTTGAAGAAAAACAGCCATGTTTTCAACTTTCCTGATCATCCATAGTTTGTAACAGTGAGCCTTTTGTTGAAAATCATCCAACAGTGGTCCAATAGTCAAGATATTCAAATGACATTCCATGTTCCCTAACATTTATAGGCATTTGTTATTACAGATCACTTGATAGACTCCTCAAAAATCAATACAAATATGTTTCTAACACTTCCTCTCTTACTGTCTTCTGGTTCACATTCTATAAGAGGGCAGTTTCGTCATTGAATGCAGCTGTCCCCAGAATGGTTTATCTTCTTTAGTCTGCCTCCTGGATAATGTGAAGAAGAATGAAACATGTAGGGAAGCCCATAGAACAATTTTGAAAATTCATGTTTCCTACTCTCACAATGTTTGTGCATGATGCATCTTTCTTTCTCCTAACAGTGACCAGGGGTAAGCCTGGCACTCTACATCCTCTGGGTAGCAGTCTAGCCATAAGGGGGCCTAAAGAATTCAAATTTAATTTTGGTTCAGCCACTTGGATTCTTTTGTTCTGACTTACATGGTCTTAGGTCATAAAGACACGAACTATACTAGTGAGTGCACTGCTCCACACGTCTTCCTTGTCCCCTTGGACCAAGGTGAGAAATATAATGGGTCTTTGTAAATTTTACAAAATCAGTCTTATTCCACTTGCACCTGACCCCCCAGACAAAAGCTTTGGTATGAGTAGAAAGTGATTAGAGAAAAGGTATATTTATAACACTGGGGTGGGACACACTAATTTCGTGAACAGCAAATGAGCAACTCCGGCACCTTGGGGTGGCACACCTTAGATCTCAGAAGTTGCAAGGAAGGGAAATAATAAATGCTCCTTTTGTCACCTAGATACAACACTGAAACCTGATAAAACCATCATAGGGTCTGCCTGAGTAATGCAACGTCTACCATGGGCAATCTGACCCTTTACTCTAAAAACAGAGACACCCATGTGGACATGAACAGTTCTGAACTATTCTACTTCCTGATGCTATCAATGTGAACTCCTGAACAGGGATGCCCTCCCTCATATGTCTACAAAAATATGGCCCAGTCTGTTTCAGCTTGGTTGATACAAATTCATATTCTTTTCTTGATGTCTAAGTGCCTTTGAATTATGTCATATATGATGATTGAGGCTACAACTTCTAGGTGACATTGCCCACGTGTCTTAAACAAACTGTTATAATGTTCCACATTAGATTTAAGAACATATCTAGAACAGGGGTGACCTGTGTACATTTGGGTTATATGTTTGTATGTGGGAGATCAGGGACAGACCATTAAATGTCTTTCCATTGCAGATAGAGCTTGCTTTTTTAGCCCATGTATTGCCCCCTGTACTTATTGGCAATGACATCAAAGATCAGCAAGTCAGTTGCAACTCCCTTGCATGGTTCATAATGGATAATAGACCTGAACTTAGACTACAGTCTGACTACCTAAAATACGACTTGCTGATCCTACTGGAATGTATTCACAGTTGACTGAGTCTGAGATCCTGAGGACGTGATTGAGGTCAGTACTGCAGGTTGCCATCATTCTCCTTTTTATCCTGTTAAGTAAATGCTGTGACAAATTGAATGGATTTGGGTGTAGCTTCTGTTAGTTAGGTTAATTGAAGCGGCCAATGGAGTAGTAAAATCATTTAGAAATTTGCTAGAAGCCAAGGTGAAGTAGGACTAAATGTTGGATATTGTTTGGAGATACCCAAGAGTCTTGGTCTTTCACGTTCTATGTCTTGCTAGGTGTGCCAAGAATAAAAGGTCCTGTCTACTCTTTACCTGGGCTGTTTCTGAGGGTCATGTTACTCAAAAGGTTAGATTCTGAAGGGCTTTTTCCAAGCATACATAAAGGTTGCGATCTTAAGACTCAGCTTGAGGGATGAGGTAGTATCTCCCTCTGGTTCAAAGAAGAGGATTAATTACTGATTGCTATAGAAAGGTGGATTCTCCCAAGCTCAGTGTTTTTCTCTTTAAGACATGCCACTGTTTGTGCTAGTGTTGTCTGGGGCCTTCTCATGCCCTGCTCCCCTGTTGGATTTGGGGACAAGCAGAACTGATGCAAATATGTTGATGTTTATGCTCCTTGCTGTGCCTTACATAATAAAGTCTTGTGTCCGACCTGGGAGTCTTGTGTTTTCTGCCAGCATCCATGAAACAGTATTAGACCAACTCATTAGCATGTAAGTTTAAGGTGAAATCAAATCCTAGACTCAACATGTAGTACTAGGCATGTTCTCTGAAACTAGTTCTTTTCAACTCAGCTGTTGATTGGTCTTCATATTAGATACAGTTTCTACCTTAGTCACTAGCATGCAAGAAAGGACTGGGGTTATCAGTTATTTGCTTATCTTTTGGGAAGAGGGTAAGGAAATATCTTGAGCTGGAATTGGCTGCTGAATGACAACTGCTAGAGGAAGGCCTGGGTGGTTAATAGCAGTTAGAATTAATAACAGCCAATGAATTAAAAGCATTGGGAAATAATACTTACCCATGTTTTCTCTTTGTACAGTAGTTCCAAAATCTCTCTTTAAGCTGGCAATCAGATTTGTTTCCCTGGTTACAAAGACCAGCCTACTCAGACAGTTGGAGAGGTGACCATCCTGACTCAGCCTTAAAAAAAAAATTCAAATTTTGCATATGCATAGGTATTTATTTGCTAAGTTCTTGAGACTAGTCTTATTAGCTGTTAAGGCAGCTTTTAAAACAGTACTTAATTTTCATTTAAAATGATGTTAAAATATCAATTCCAAAGAAACTGTCATTATTTGAAGATTTACTGTAAAGTAGGAACTATATTGCTGCATGCATTTTTTTTCATGTATTCCATTAAAAGAAACTTATGAAATGCAGACTGTTATGTTCATATCCCAGAATATGAAATTGGGATTAGCAAGTTTATGCAATGTGGTGATACTTCAGAGGTAATATGTGGTAGAATTTGTATTTGAAATAAGATATTCCTGCTATTAAAACCTCTTCATTTAAGCGTACACTATTTAAAATTGGTTTATTTAAAATTAAATAATAAAAAGCATGTAAATGGTTTCAAGATGAAAAAGAGTAAGACAAGAATTTCTTTGTACCCTCTTACTTCTTCCTTAAACTCTCAACTTTATAAAAGAGAAAGAAAGGGGCTTCCCTGGTGGCGCAGTGGTTGAGAGTCCACCTGCCGATGCAGGGGACGCGGGTTCGTGCCTCCGTCCGGGAAGATCCTACATACTGCGGAGCGGCTGGGCCCGTGAGCCATGGCTGCTGAGCCTGCGCGTCCGGAGCCTTTGCTCCGCAACGGGAGAAGCCTCAACGGTGAGAGGCCCTAGAGGCACCATGTGCGGAAGAAAGGAGTCAAGCTCTATAAACTATGACTTTTATTGCTTGAATGATAAGACAGCATGATTCACTTAATCAATCATTGATTTAATTTATAGTTCCCTTTACTGCATTTCATAAAATAGGCAGTTTGAAAAATTATAGTCAGAACATGTCTAAAGAAATGAGAATGATATATACTTTTATAGCCTTGAAGACTTCCTCAGGATGGGAAAATATATAATAAACAGATTTTATTTTATATCAAATTAGTTTATATGTTATAATGAGAAAAACCAGGTTACAGGTAAGATAAAATTTTAAATGTCCAAAAAGATAGACTTCCAAAAAAAGATAAACACAGAAAGGGCTGAAACCACTAAATTGTCTAATTTTGCATCAGGTTATGAATATAGGATCAACCCTTATGTCATCCAATGACACATTACTGAACTATGATATATTTTCCATAATTTGTTACCACGGATAATGGAGAGGCTTCTTTTAAAAATGTGGGTAAAGAACAGGTGAATGTACACATTGGATTGTATCCATAAAGGCTTAGTCAGGAGAAAGAAGCCATTCTGGATATTTTAGGAAATAATTTAATATAGAAATTATTAATTAGGTACACAGTTATATTATTTAGTGCTAGAAATTTACTGTCTCCTCAGGCATCAAATGGTCAAACTGTTTCTCCTCATAGATGCCTCGTGCTTTTTTTTTTTTTTTTTTTTTTTTTTTTATTTTTTTTTTTTTTTTTTGCGGTATGCGGGCCTTTCACTGTTGTGGCCTCTCCCATTGCGGAGCACAGGCTCCGGACGCGCAGGCTCAGAGGCCATGGCTCACGGGCCCAACCGCTCCGTGGCATGTGGGATCTTCCCGGACCGGGGCACGAATCCGTGTCCCCTTCATCGGCAGGCGGACTCTCAACCACTGCGCCACCAGGGAAGCCCTGCCTCATGCTTTTTAAACAATTTTTTAAAGAAAAACTTGAGGAAATAAAATCTAATCTGAGACCTGAGGGGAGAGTGGATTTGTTTAAGGAAGGGGAAGGAAAGGGTGCATTATAAGTCAAGGCAGCCTGGCAAGAAAAAGCGGGTAGCTTAATGTGGAGGAAGAACTTCACCCACATTATCCTACTTAATTCCAAACCCATTTATGGAGTATGCATGCTCATCTACTCATTATCTCCCTTTTTAAGAGAGTTAAAGAGGACAAAATAAGGCTTACTGATTTGCACAAGACCGCAGAGCCAGCAAATTGCAGCTAGATTTGAATTCAGGAGTATAAAGCCCCCATTTTAAACTATTAATGTGCTTCTCCATGTGTTATAACACTTTTGGAGGCTGGCTTAACCAGCAGAGACACAGAATGAATTGCTCTCCCAAGCACATCAGCAGTTGATAAGTACTTGAACTTCTTGTTTGGGATTGTTGTGCATTAGATCTGTCAATCAAATATTCATACAACTTTAATGTGCTCTTGATCCAGTGAAGATTTAATGAAGGACAAATCTTGTGTTTACTCTAGTGGTGAGAAAAACGCAAGGTACTACATATTGTTATTAAAAGCTGTCGCACGCAAAAATCTAAAATTTGCAGGTAAATATTTTTCTGCAAAAGGACTCTGGTTTTTAGGAAAAAGTATCATTTCTCATGCCATAATTTAGTATTTTTCTCTAATGGAAATCTAGAGTTATTTATTTATTTATTTATTTATTTATTTATTTATTTTTGCGGTACATGGGCCTCTCCCACAGCGGAGCACAGGGTCCAGACGCGCAGTTCCAGCAGTCATGGCTCACGGGCCCAGCTGCTCCGCGGCACGTGCGATCCTCCCGGACCGGGGCACGAACCCACGTCCCCTGCATCGGCAGGTGAACTCTCAACCAATGCACCACCAGGGAAACCCTAGAGTTTATTTTTAATAGAATTTATTAATTAGGCCTTTGATATTTGGTACTATCACCAAAAAATAAAAAATGTATTTTTCTATCTATAATAACAATGAGGTTTTTTTTTTTTCTATCCAGAAAATTGAGATAATAATACCAACTTTATGGGCTATTGCGAAGATTAGGGAATATATATGTGCATGGCACGTTCTCCAAGATGAATTTGAAGAGAGAGTAGGTGTAGGACAGACTAATGGGCTAACAGCACGTCACACATAGAGGTCAGATATAAAAAAGATCATGATGTTCTTAAAAAATAAATTGATGAACTAACTGTGATTTTCTTTTTAAGGGGTTAGATGTTCTCCTTTTCAGTGACTTGAAGAATGGTCTAGCTATTCAGAGTCTTTATTCTCTCCCGTTTGCTGGAAATAAATTATTTTATCCACTTCGTAAATACTGCATGAATTGTAGCTTCAATAAAAATTTATTTCCACCCCATAGGAGTATCCACCTATTCAGGAAATACTATCTTTCATAGAAGTTTGTGACTCCTTCCCCATAAAGATATTTCACATTGCAGGCTTCTCAAAGGCAAAAGGTGGGGAAATTTCAGACAAGGACTTATGGTTTTAACCACCAGTCTCACCATTTTCAAACTGGATGACAGTCAGCAAGTATGGTTCTTTCATCAAGATGATGGAATAATTAATTCCTACCTTACAGAGATTGGTTATGTTGAATTAGATAACACATACATAAATCATCAGATAGTAAACTTTTATCCAACTTCCCCAACCTTCTCATAAAGGAAATACAAAACTATCCTTCTCTAACCGTTTTAGTATCATGAAATATCTGGAATACATTGTTCTTGATTTTATGATTTATATTATCATGATTTGTTTTGTATGGTTTCCTGGTAGCACAACTAGACTAAGACAGCATATAGTCATAATGGTACAATTTAATGTGCAGAACACCTCAAACACAGGTAGAGAAATTGAGATGAGAAAAATGATCCCCCTGGTACATATGAATCTTATGCATATTAGGATGGAAAAGGTAGACTCATTATAATATGCTGAGGTAAATGAACAAAATGTGGCAAGATCTCTAAGCACATCAAAATTTTTTTGCGGTATGCGGGCCTTTCACTGTTGTGGCCTCTCCCATTGCGGAGCACAGGCTCCGGACGCGCAGGCTCAGAGGCCATGGCTCACGGGCCCAACCGCTCCGTGGCATGTGGGATCTTCCCGGACCGGGGCACGAATCCGTGTCCCCTTCATCGGCAGGCGGACTCTCAACCACTGCGCCACCAGGGAAGCCCTGCCTCATGCTTTTTAAACAATTTTTTAAAGAAAAACTTGAGGAAATAAAATCTAATCTGAGACCTGAGGGGAGAGTGGATTTGTTTAAGGAAGGGGAAGGAAAGGGTGCATTATAAGTCAAGGCAGCCTGGCAAGAAAAAGCGGGTAGCTTAATGTGGAGGAAGAACTTCACCCACATTATCCTACTTAATTCCAAACCCATTTATGGAGTATGCATGCTCATCTACTCATTATCTCCCTTTTTAAGAGAGTTAAAGAGGACAAAATAAGGCTTACTGATTTGCACAAGACCGCAGAGCCAGCAAATTGCAGCTAGATTTGAATTCAGGAGTATAAAGCCCCCATTTTAAACTATTAATGTGCTTCTCCATGTGTTATAACACTTTTGGAGGCTGGCTTAACCAGCAGAGACACAGAATGAATTGCTCTCCCAAGCACATCAGCAGTTGATAAGTACTTGAACTTCTTGTTTGGGATTGTTGTGCATTAGATCTGTCAATCAAATATTCATACAACTTTAATGTGCTCTTGATCCAGTGAAGATTTAATGAAGGACAAATCTTGTGTTTACTCTAGTGGTGAGAAAAACGCAAGGTACTACATATTGTTATTAAAAGCTGTCGCACGCAAAAATCTAAAATTTGCAGGTAAATATTTTTCTGCAAAAGGACTCTTTGGTTTTTAGGAAAAAGTATCATTTCTCATGCCATAATTTAGTATTTTTCTCTAATGGAAATCTAGAGTTATTTATTTATTTATTTATTTTTGCGGTACATGGGCCTCTCCCACAGCGGAGCACAGGGTCCAGACGCGCAGTTCCAGCAGCCATGGCTCACGGGCCCAGCTGCTCCGCGGCACGTGCGATCCTCCCGGACCGGGGCACGAACCCACGTCCCCTGCATCGGCAGGTGAACTCTCAACCAATGCACCACCAGGGAAACCCTAGAGTTTATTTTTAATAGAATTTATTAATTAGGCCTTTGATATTTGGTACTATCACCAAAAAATAAAAAATGTATTTTTCTATCTATAATAACAATGAGGTTTTTTTTTTTTCTATCCAGAAAATTGAGATAATAATACCAACTTTACGGGCTATTGCGAAGATTAGGGAATATATATGTGCATGGCACGTTCTCCAAGATGAATTTGAAGAGAGAGTAGGTGTAGGACAGACTAATGGGCTAACAGCACGTCACACATAGAGGTCAGATATAAAAAAGATCATGATGTTCTTAAAAAATAAATTGATGAACTAACTGTGATTTTCTTTTTAAGGGGTTAGATGTTCTCCTTTTCAGTGACTTGAAGAATGGTCTAGCTATTCAGAGTCTTTATTCTCTCCCGTTTGCTGGAAATAAATTATTTTATCCACTTCGTAAATACTGCATGAATTGTAGCTTCAATAAAAATTTATTTCCACCCCATAGGAGTATCCACCTATTCAGGAAATACTATCTTTCATAGAAGTTTGTGACTCCTTCCCCATAAAGATATTTCACATTGCAGGCTTCTCAAAGGCAAAAGGTGGGGAAATTTCAGACAAGGAGTTATGGTTTTAACCACCAGTCTCACCATTTTCAAACTGGATGACAGTCAGCAAGTATGGTTCTTTCATCAAGATGATGGAATAATTAATTCCTACCTTACAGAGATTGGTTATGTTGAATTAGATAACACATACATAAATCATCAGATAGTAAACTTTTATCCAACTTCCCCAACCTTCTCATAAAGGAAATACAAAACTATCCTTCTCTAACCGTTTTAGTATCATGAAATATCTGGAATACATTGTTCTTGATTTTATGATTTATATTATCATGATTTGTTTTGTATGGTTTCCTGGTAGCACAACTAGACTAAGACAGCATATAGTCATAATGGTACAATTTAATGTGCAGAACACCTCAAACACAGGTAGAGAAATTGAGATGAGAAAAATGATCCCCCTGGTACATATGAATCTTATGCATATTAGGATGGAAAAGGTAGACTCATTATAATATGCTGAGGTAAATGAACAAAATGTGGCAAGATCTCTAAGCACATCAAAAGAAAGAGTAACAGCTTATGTAGATTCTGTAAATAGCGATAGTGACAGGATACAGCAAATAACATCAGATAATTTTAGAAGATGAATTGACTTTTCCTTATCACACACTAACTGGAAAAAGCAAATAATCTTTGAAAGAAACTAAGAATTGCTGCCAAAGAAAGTTAGCCCTGCAGCTGTGAAGGCCAAGGTGGGGTAGATGTACAGGTATAAACATAAATACATTTTTTTTAAACTTAAAAGCAACTAGAATGACTTTTACATAGGAACAGGTCATTGGGTGCTGTAGATCCACATACTTTAGTAATCTAACCTTTACTTTATTATGAAATATACTGAGTATGAACTTAGAGATGCAACTATTTTGTTAAAACTAACCCCAAGTATTATAAATCAGGAAAATCCTATTACTTCCCTTTTTTCCGGTAAATGGCATGAGAATTCTGATATCCTATACTGAAATCTTCTAAGACATTTCTCTATTATCATATCCTCTTATTAATTAGAATGGTTTAGTTTTAAATAGTTTGTACAGCCTGAGAGTAGTGAAACAATGCAACAAACATAGGTCTCTGATAACCAGGCTGGCACTTTTGAGGAATTGAAGGAAAGCTATAGGCATATTTTAAATTTTTCTAATTTAATTATTTAAATTAAAGCTTGTAGATAGTCAAGATAAACCTGCCTTATTCATGGTTCTATTTGCAAAGGCCCCCAGCAGGCTACTCCTTTCTATTAAACAAACAAACAAAAACTTATATAGGAATTTTTAAAGTAATAAATTCATAGTTAACAAACTTCAGGGTTCATTGTGCTTCTTCTAGGTAGAAATGTAATAAACCTTTTCAAAAACTCTAATATTGTTCAGCAACTTCAGTATTAATTAAGAATAGGATTTGAAGAAAACATGGATAAAGTGATGGTTTTACTTACTAATCTGAGATTTTCCATTCTATGCTTTCTACTTAAATTCTTAGGGAAGAAGAATGTTCCAGTTGGATGTTTATATGGTGAAGTAGCATAACATATAACATGGTTCAACGGCAAGAAATAAATTTGTGTATCTAATGATGAGAAATGGCAAAGTACAATTAGAGACTCGTTAAAAAAGTGTTGATTTATTTTTTATAACAAGAAGACTAATTTCTTGGGATTAAAAGGAAAATATCATGCAACATTTCTTTTAAAAGCCAGCTACACTGGACATTAATTTCTTAATACTAAACTATCTCTACAAGTGCACAAAAGTCTCTTACATTTTTAAGTAAAAGATTTTCTTTGAAGTATTAGCATATATAAAGAAAAGTTCTCAAACCTTAAGTGTGAAGTCCAAAGCATTTGTACATATAATTGCATCCTTGTTACCTCTACTCTGATCAAAAGAATACTAACACATCAGAAAATTTCTGTGTTCTCCTCCAGTCATGACCCCCCAAAGCAACCATCATTTTGACTTCTGTCACCATAGATTGGTTTTGTCTTTATAGAAATGGAACCCAGCAGTCTCGTTTCCTAGTCTGTCTAGCTTATTTTCTTCAACATTGTATCTGTGAGACTCATGCATGATATTCATAATATTGTATGTAGCTAGCAGTAGTCTGTTCATTTTTATTGGTGCATAGTATTTCACTGTATAATTATGAGACCATTTATCCAGTCTGAGGAGTATTTAGTTTTTTTTCCAGATTTTGACTATTATATATAATACATTACAAATATTATTGTATATGTGTTTTGGTGCACATTTAAGATGCAGTTTGGTTAAGTATATTCCTAGTAGTGAAATAGCTAGATCATAGGATGTATGCATGTTAAATAAGCTTTAGTAAACACTGCCAAACAATTTTTCAAAGTGATTCTATTAATTTATACAGCACCATTGTAGAAAGGAACTGTTGCTCCCATTCTCTCCTGTACTTGGTATTAACAGTCTTTTTAATTCTAGCTCTTCTTGTGGGTATGTAGAGGTGTCTCATTGTGGTCTTCATTTTCTTTTCCCTAATGACTGATCAGGTTGAGCTACTTTCCTTAAATCACTGCATAGTGATTTTCAAGTCTTTTGCTTGCTTACCCTTTTATTATGTATTTCCTTTTTAAGGTGTAGGAAATCTTTTATATTTTAGAAACCTATTTGTCAGTATATATAATACAGACTGTGCATATATGTAGTTTCATGTTTCCTCTTTTAAGAGTGACTTTTATGTAAATTTCTTAATTTCAGTGCAGGCCATTTAATCAATATTTTTCTTTATATGTAGTTTATTATATCCTGCTGAAGAAATATTTTTCTGCTCCAAAGATCTATTCTCCTGTGTTATTTTCCAGAAGCTTGATCTTTTTAACCTTTCAGATTTGGGTCTAAAATTCTTCTGGAATTGAGTTTTCTATATGATATGCCATAGGAATCAATATTTATTTTTTTCTCCGTGGATACCTAATTGACTCTGGTAAACAATGATCTATTGTATCTATCACTGGAGATTAATTGCGTATGCTCCGGAATTTTATATAAAACAAAGCATTTAGGATATATTTTTTATGCTTGGCCTCCTTCATGCAGTATATGCTTTTGCAATTCACTCATCGTGTGGTCAATAGTTCACTCACTATTTTTATTGTAAGGTAGAATTCCATTGTATTAATATACCACATTTTGTTTAGCTATTTACCTCTTGTTAGGTATTTAGGTTGTTTCCATGTTTTGATTACTAGGAATAAAGCTGACATGACCATTTATGTACAAGCCTTTTTGTGGACATCTGTTTTTATTTTTCTTAAGCCCATACTCAGGAGTGGATTTGCTGGATACCACAGTGAATGTATGTTTAACTTTTTAAGAAAGTATTAAATCTTTCCAAAGTAACTGTACTATTTTACACTATTCTAACCCTGTATTAGGGTCTCATTTGCTCCACATATTCTGCAGCACTTGGTATTTTCCAAGCCCAATTTATCATATTATTTTTCTTTCTAGGTTAGTGATTTTGTGTCATGACTGAGAAATTTTTGCCTACCCTGAGGTTAAGAATATTATATTCTAAAATTTTGTAGTTTTTGCTTTTGTGTTTACATCTATGATCCATTTTGACTTAAGTATTGAGTATGGTATAATGTGAGGATTGAGGTTAAATTTTATCCTTTCCCCTTGTCACCTTTGGTAAAAATGACTCTCTCTCTCTGTCTCTGTCTCTCTCTCTCTCTCTCTCTCTCTCTCTCTCTCTATATATATATATATATGGGACTATTTTCAGGCTCTTGGTTCTGTTCTTTTTATCTATTGGCTTATTTTAACACCAGTAAAACATTTTCTTGATTACTGATTGATTCATAATAAATCTTGATATCAGGTAGTCTAAGTTCTCCAACTCTGTACTTTTCTTAAACTGATGTTCTAAATATTTTCACTTCCATATAAATTTTACAATCATCTTATTAATTCCCACACAAAACCAGGTGGGATAGTGGTTGGAATTCCTTTACAAAATAAATAGAACAAATTGGGAATAATCCATCTATTAACATTATTGCATTTTCCAATCTGTGAAAATAGTTTATTTCTTCATTTATTTAGTTATTCTCCCTCCGTCCTTTAGTTTAAAACTGAAGAAGGTGTCTTCTACAATTCAAACCTTTGATTTAAAATGCACTTTTATTTTTTATTTTTTTGGTCACTACAGGATCAGGGTACTAAAGTTGGCTTTGTACTAATCCAGGGTTGAGAGTTAAGAACATATTTTATCAGGGTAGTGGGTTTAGGACAAGAGATTGTGATGATAATTGTATACACATTGTTCACATATAACACAAAGGAGGATGGAGTTTGTATAAAAAGGAATCCTTCCTTAATTATCAAAATGTGCACTTATTTTGTAAACCATTTAAGGGAATATTTATGTACAAACTCACTCGATTTCACTTGACACATGGCAATTTGATCCTTTGGAGACCATATATGGTAAATTTAGTCACTGCAAAAGATGGCACTGCTTAGGAAAGAACGCACATGCACGCACACACACACACACACACACACACACACTCAGAAGATAATACCAAAAAAGGCAACTCTTAAAATTGGGCAGAGAAAAACCAGCAAAATTTATATCTATTCCCTTTAAATAAAAACTGGACACACTTTATCACCAGAAGGACCTCATTTGGGGAAACTTACTCTATATTTTATTAAGCATATAAACTTTGGGATCAGTTAAGTACCAGTTAGTTACTGGATTTTAATAAAAACCAGTTAAAAAGGCAAAAATCTACACTTATTCTTTATCATATGGTGTCTTTTCTAAATTTGTTTAGAAGCTGAATACTTAAATCATGACTGAACACAAAGCAAATAAATATTGTAAGTTTTTCATAGAGAAATATAGTTGGTCATTAATAAGTAAAATATTAAGGATATTCTAACACACTCTATCATGTTTTCTCTTCTCTTTTATTTATTTATTTTTTGGCTGTGTCCCACGGCTTGTGAGATCTTAGTTCCCCGGCCAGGGATCTAACCCTGGCCACAACAGTGAAAGTACCGAGTCCTAACCACTGGACTGCCAGGGAATTCCATTTTCTCTTCTAATAACTAAACATCTGCCTTCATTGAGCAGTATAAAATATCATGACATCAGGCCATTTGAGAAAGATGAGCACATGTTCTCTATGAAGAAAGTTTAAAACTTTAGTAAAGATAAGAGAATATAATGTGATAATATCAGGAAACTTCATTGATATTTGAGAGAGTGAATTAATATTATAAGGATCTAGATTCTTCTCAAATTAAAGTATGAATTCAATGAAAATACATTCAAATTGAAGTACACTCTTGTTTTGAGGAACATGATAAGCTTTCTCTGAAATTAACCTGGAAGCTTAAAAGTCCACGAGTGACATCTAATTTTGGCAATGACAAAGTGGGCTCAGTAAAGAACTAACACTTCCACTGATAACAACCACAAAAGCTGAACAAAATCTATTCAATAAACGTTGGAAGTTATTGGAAGACTATCTACAGGCATGACTTAAGAAGCTATGATCCCTTAAAGAGGAGGGACACATAAGGCAAGCGCCACATTCACATTAGCTTTTTACTTGGGGGCATTGTCCAAATAACAGGATAGAGAAAAGAGAAAGCAACAAGCTTGCAGGACTAAAGACAAAACTGTTGGCCTTCTGGGCTGCCAGGAAATTGGATCTTGAGTGGTAAAAATCCCGGAGAGGAAAGAACAGCCAACAGATGCCCCAAATCTTCCCTTTAAGTCATAACTCTTCCTTAAATTGAACATGCCCAGAGTAAGACTCTAAAACCCCTACCAGCAAAAGCAGCTAGGAAGCCAAAAATCTGGAGAGATATCTGTGAAAAGTATGGTGCTGGGAAGAGACTGCAGTTTAGGTCTTGTGAGTAGAAGCAGCCTTCCTAAATGCCCAGGGTTTTGAATTGGGACCCCAGACAACCAAGCTTTAAGAATAATGGCTACCCCTTGGAGTCAGAGAAACATCCTAAAATAAAAGCCCTAGACCTAAAGGCAATATTCAAATAGACCTATCCATCAAAATTTAACAAGATCAAGGCTTGCAAGAAAGATATACTTCATGTCATTACATTAGAAACATTACTTTTAAAACCACGTTCCAAAATGGCATTTTGGCTTGCATGATTCTAAGAAATCTAATAGACTTCTAGTACAACCCATCACAATAATATACCTGAAAAATTTTAATGTGATTCTATCTAAACTTCCTGTAAACTCCATGAAGGCATAGATTCTATGTCATATTTGATCATTGTATCAGCAATAAGCCATACAGCGCTATTATATGCATTCGATAAAAACTTGTTAAATTAGTAAAATATTTCTTTCAATTCATAGTATCCACCCTGTCTGACACTTTTAGTCCTGGCTGCTCCTTGAGACCTTGTATCTGGTCCATCTGACCTTTTTTGCCGAGCTGCACAAAGAATACTGGTCTTAACTTTAAACTCAAGACTTCACTGTCTACTGCTTTGAATGATAAAATTCTTGACTCATCCTGTGTAAGAGCCAAAGTCAGAATAAACCATTGTATGCTAGATTATTGTACTACAGTCCTAGAAGGTATGAGTAAATGTTGCTTTTATAACTAAGTTAAATTAGTTATTTAAAGAAATTAGAGCAAAATCTGGTACATGGTAACTACTTTATTTTATTTAGATTGTTTTATTTAAAGTTAATCTAGCTGAAAGGATTCCAGATACTTACAAAGAAAAAGTAGAGGACATGCATTGCTAACTGCTAATAATTAATATTTTTAATCAGATGAACTATAATAAAAGTAAACACAACATTCAACAACTTTAAGGCTACAGCAGTGGCATATGAAAAAAGAATGTTTATCCTTTTGGAGAGCATTTAAAAAAATCACGCCCAGTAGTTTAGCACATAGAATTCATAACTTTTGGCATTATTATGTGCTAAAAGATAAGTTTACAAACCCACATTTGTAATCCCTTACTACTGTGAACCATGTGTTGCTTGAATCTTCATGGGAGACATCTAAGTGGCTGAAATGATTCTCATTAACTATAAAGTCAGTTGTTTCCCAGAAAAGAAAGACATATGTTATTATATATGTAAAATACATAATGAAAATGTATACTGATATTGGGAAAACGTATAATATATATGAGAACTTAGGTAGAAAAGCGAAAAATGAAATATGCTGTCCTCAACACCAGCCTCAACAATTCAGTATCATTATACTAAGTAAAGACCAACTATCAATGACTAAGCATGTACATAATAAGTGAAAGCAATTCTCTTATTTTCTTTTTCTAAAAATGGGCAAACAGTAAAAACAGTTCTAATTTTTCTAATTTCTCTATTCTACATTGATGATTCATTTCAGCACAATAAACTTGCTTGGAATAAAACATTTTTACATAAAATATTAGTAATACGTTATCAAAGAGCTATAAAATTTTTTCCATATAGCCTTCTTTTTATGGCAAATTGTATATTCCTTGAAGAGATTCCATTTTACTAAGGAAAAGTTTCAATATAAAAGATACAAATACACATCTGAATATTTCCTTTGTTGTATGATAAATTGACTTTACAAAACTATAAACTATTCTGAGCTTAAGGGCTTTTGGAAATAATGACCTTCATTAGAGTTTGTAATGCATTCTGGGTGATATAAAAAAAGGTGTCAGTAGAATAATTTCTCCCTTAAAATGATCACCTTCACTGTGTAATAAATTGCTTGCATATATTCATAAAAAAATCTCTGTGGAACATTTCAAATTCGTAAGCATATATCTTCACTTTGAAACTTTACAGGAAATGTATAGGTTACTATATTTATGACCAGATTACAGTTACTACGTAAAAGGATATCTCTGCTTTGAAAAGTGTGCTTATGTAGAAATATAAAAGTACTTACCAGTTACTTATCAGACTTAAGTCTATCAACTTAGCAGAAAGCCAGCCTTTAAATGTTTATAAATTAAATTATTTGAATACACATATTAGCTGGTCCTTCCACTGATCTCTTGTTCTTATATAACAGGTATATACTTTCATGTGTTCTCATTTCTTCTCATTAAGCATAAATGATCTTTTATACTATGATGGAAGATGAAAATATATTTTCTACCACTAATAGCAATAATAAATAGTGGAAGTATTATGGTCTCTCCTTAAACAGACTTTTAATTATCTATGAGTATAAATAATCTTATTAAATAATATTTCAAGAAAAATCTATTTCCTGTATATTAGGAATATAATGACTTGAAAAACTGAGCTATTTTTTAATATTAATATTTTATTGAGTTAAGCATAATCACTACTCATTTCAAATATTATAAACTGAGGATATATCTCTTACATAATTTACCAGGGAATTTATAATAGTATACAGGATAGAAATACCAAAAATGAATGCCTAAATAAGTTCTGAAATTGAAACATCAAGTCATGCCTTTACATTAAGAAATCTCAGCTTCTGTACTTTCAAACATTATATCCCATTGAATTCATTACTTGCTGCCTTGTATTGTCGACCTATCAATCAGTTAATCAATCAATTATATAGTTTACATACACATGTATAGGTATATGTGTTTACATAGAAAAATATAATAAAAGAAATAAATTTTATATGCTATATATGTATATATAATGTATATCCAATTTCATCTTCTAGATGTAAGATCTTTGTGGACAAGATCTTGTCTATACCTCCCTCAGCTGCTAACACAGCAATTTTCACAAAGCAAAGTTTCAGCAAATGTTTTTTTATCAATGTTTAAATAAATACTTCATTTTACACTTCAATTACTTAAAGGTTAAATAAGTAATAATTAAAACTAATATTTATAAGGTGGTTTCTATGTGACAGCCATTGTTTAATCTGCACTAACCCCTAAGGTGCCAAAGAATAAAAATGTTAACAAACAGTTTATATGAATTGTCAGTTCCTGATGATGGTCCAACCTAATTTAATTTTATTTTCATTTAGATAATTTAGATAGAAAGTTTGGGAAAATATTCAAAGGAACAAAATATGAATTTAAAAAAATGAAACAGATTTATTACTGAAAAGAATAAAAAGTGGAAAATAATTAATATTAGCTTCTTCAAAGTTTGAATTACCTTGAGAATAAAGTTAGCCAAGTTAAAGCAAATAGAAATAAAAGTGTTTCTAATACTTGTGTTGCTTAAAATACACTAACTAGGTATTCTCCCGGATTTGTACTATGGGACCAATTCAGCATCACTGTGAGATAAATGAGGTGTTTTGCTAGATCTACTTAGAATCACATGTCCTGCTTCCATTATCGTTCCATTCTGCAAAGCATGCAAGTATCAAAAGAGTGTCTCTAACATCCTACATGTAAAAGCTGTTGCTTTCTTGAAAATATATTACTTTTATTTATTTTGCTTTTGAAAACAAATATGACTATAGATTTTTTCAGAAATTAATTTGTATCATTTACATAATTTTCTTTTATTTTCATTTAAGTAAAAATAGTATATAATATACCCATGACTGCAAATTATCACAGTTTCATATAGAATGATTTAACAAGAACATCCTTCTCTTGATTTTGAGACATAATTATCTACATTCAAATCCAATGAAAATCAATATCTCATTAGGTTCTAAGAGACAAATTAATGTCTCTTTTCAATGCTTTATTTTGGAGCAGATGGGAGTGCCAAAGCAGAAGCTGAGGAAGCGCTTTAAAACAAAAACCAAAAACCAAAAAAAACATGGTATTGAAACCTTTTATAGCCATTTAAGAATAAAAATAAAAAACTCCTCATCAGGGGGACAGTGATATTTTCAATAGATTACCTTTCCTTTAAAAGTACAAATGGACAGGAATAAAGGGGAAAAAAACCCCTTTAATGTCATCCTTTTGAATGGCAGCGAGAGTTACTTTTACTGCAGACAGGCTACAGTGGCCTATATATTCATTTAAAAGCTGTGGCTTTTATTTTAAATATGATTATTTCCCCCTGTGCCCATAAATTAAGGGCAGCTACTATTAAATTTAATTACTTTCTGTATCAGCATGCAGCTGGGGAATATTTCCCTCTCAAAAAGGATGATTACAAAGAGAGAACTCTTCTAAACATAGATCATGCTCTCTTGTTTACATTCATTCAAAGATCCAAGATCGAAAAATGGAGCCATACAATAGAAATTTGGTTAAAGAAAATAAAGGCCAGATTACATACAATACCTTGACAGAACTGCTGTTAGTAAATCTGAGTATTTTCTTTATGGATATACATTTTGTGTAATGAGCAACAGTGATTAATTATCATTCCCTATCTACTGAGTTGGAAAGCAAATGATAGGATCTGTCTCAGTAATAACTACCATCTAAAAAAATGATCATGACTTTTGGCACATAATTTTTTCAGCATTTAGGTTACAGAAGTCTTGTAGTGATTAATCAAAATGACCACGAACAATATTCATAATACTCTTGAAGCAATGAGGTCTTCTTTGTATCTGTATTATAAAAATGAGAAAAGCATGTTTATGATGCTTTGGAATGTATACCTCACAGTGATGCAGTTACACAAAGATACAAACCAAGTTAAGAGTGATTTTTCCGATAATTGCAAGCAGCGTTCCTGATCTTGTTCATAAAATTAAGTTTAGTTAAACTTAGTTGTGTTGAGAGTGACAAAAGTTTGAGAATTTACTATCTTCATTTCTTCTATTTAAAATTACCTAAGTTTTTCTACCTCAGACCATAACAACTAAAGTAAGTCTCTTTCATATCAAGATAATATATGGAAAGGTAAGGACAGGAAATACTGTATTAAGATATATCTAAGTGTGTTGTGTTGTATATGTAAATATAAAATAATATCAAGTTTTTTTTAGCATTTAATAGAAAATAGTAAGTTGAACCTTTTAAGACAGTTCAGATTGAACTGAGCAAGAGAATCTTGATGGACAGCAAGAGAGAGAATGAGTGTCAAAATAATAATAACAGTAGCAACAATAACAATAATAGATTAATAGAAAAAAACTATAGAGACAGATAATTTTTTTATAGTTAGAGTAAAGAAAATAGAAAAGATATTGAGAGGAAGGAACAAAAGTTTTGCCTTTCTCTTCTGAGAAGGTAGTAGACAGCTCTGCATATGAATCAGAGTTTCCAAGTAATCCAGATAGTGAGCCACTGCTGAGAACAAGGATCTGGAAAGCCACCAGTCAACAGACAAACCAAGGAGACTACAGACCTTCTAGAGGGATTCTCCAGAATCAGCACAGCAATGCTCTCCACAAGGCCCCCTTCTTGCCCAGATAAGACTGGAGTCTTTTCACTCTTAGTCACTATAATTGAGATGAAATGTGTTTGAATAACTGGTACCTGCTAGCCTGATGGACCAGTTTGTTGTATTATTAATTTTAATGTTTAGTTTTTTTTTTTTAATTTAGTTAGGTGTCTCAATTAGAATTCAGAGATCCATGAGTATTGCCTTCAAAACTGTCACACGGGTAGGTTATGTAGATTTTTAAAAAACATTAATGACACTTATCAAGTCAGTTGGAGAGCATTTCTTTTAGAATTATTTTCAGAGTCACTTTGAAGCCACATCCTCACCAGCCTACTTCCAAAACAAATTGGTGAAAATAAGTTTGTAGCTCATCTCCTAGTAAAGGCAGAAACATTTTCAAAACTTCTTAAGCTACCTCTTGGAAGGAGCTTCTGTTCAAACCCTTTCACAATCAGAATGTCTAGTCTGTCTCCAAAGAAAGTCCATTCAATTTTATGCATAAGAGTTTTAATAATCTAAACACATCCCTCACTCTTTAGACACCAAGGATTTTGGGATATTTCTAAGCCTCAAATTCAGCTTCAAAGGATGGCTTTTTGCCACTATTTAGTAATGTCCAGTGAATTAGCTTTTCCTGCTCAAATGTAGATGATAGCTTTTCAATATACTCACAAGATCATACAGAGAGAATATCTCTTATTGATATACCCAAGGCCTTTCTTTCCCTATTTTTAATTGTACAGATAGATTCTCTACAGGAATAGGGATATTCAAATTGTGAATTACCACAAAGAAAATTAATATTACTTTATTTTATATAAAAATAGATATTTTCAAATATTATTAGATGTTAGTTATAAGATACTAAATCAATTGTGTCATAAAGTACAGTACAGTATAAAGAAATTTCTGAATATTTTACCTTCTTCAATAAAAACAATTTTAGTAGCAACATAATTTTGAAGTAAAAATAGAAAACAAAAAATTTTCATATCAACCTGATATACCAGTGTTGAATTTTTTACATTCCCTACCAGTGCTTGTCTATATGCATAAATAATCTTACATAGTGGTCATTAACATTTAGATATAATGTCAATCACATTTTAGTAAATACATTATTAACATTTTAAATCTAAGAACATTTGCAAGACCCTTTAAAATAATACCTATAAATAAACATAAATGAATCAAAATTTTTTCAAAGGCTTTAATTTCTGTAGCATTAGCACCAGTGCCTTAAACTAATTTAGAATTGTCATCATTGCCAAACAAACAAGAACAAGAGCTTTGAAAGTTGTACTTGTAACAATTATTCATGCCATTTTCTCGTCACCAATTCAGTTAACTTATACCTGTATTTTTCTATATAATCATATTCTAATCAATATTTCTCACAAGCATTTAGTTCTTTTGAATTTTTTTCCAGATTGCTAATGACAATGTGTTCTAGTTTTTTCCTCACAATGCATTTTTATAGTCAAATCACAAAATAGTAGATGTCTTTCTAAAAATTTTTGGTTTTATCTTCTCTCTGTCTCTCTCTGCTTTGATCACTTCCCCCTTTCATTCAAACCCACACAATTGTACATCAAAAAAAAAAAAACCACAACACAACACAACAAAACCAACCATCCATTTGGCAGGGCAAGGAGAAGAGCTGGAGTGCGGACTTGCATTCCTGTGCTGAATTATGAGCTAGTGATGCACAGGAGCTGTTTTTCCTGGATTTGTAATCTCATGGTTCAGTGAAAACTCCACAGGGATCAATGAACAAGGATGAAAGAAAACATAATGAAAATGTTCCCGTCATGAGACCATGTTATAAGCAATATTTGAAAACCTTGCTAATTTTAAAAATAATGTTGCTCTTTGCTGTTCACAAACTGTAAAACTATCCATGCAATTTGTTATTATAAAATTGACTCCAAAATTACAGAAATATTTTTATCAATGGCTGTGGAAATCAAATCAATAAAGATTTCCAAATGAGCATGTATAAAATATATTACAGAGAAGCAGCTGGAACAGTATCACTTTGTATGCATATATGCATATACTTAGAGATACATATCTCATTCCAAAAGGACTTAAGAAGGTTCAAAAAATTACATGAAATGAAGCAAGATAAAGATGCATTTAAAGTACAAAAATGGGGTAAACAGAAAATAAAAATACAAAAAGAAAATAGAGCTAAGAGTGAGGATGGTATAAAAATCATATTTATGAAGATATACATGGCAGAGAGGTATTTTTTACTTCTCCAAGGCTATTTTTAACCCCTTTCTGTTCTGTGTATTCCTAGCTTTTCACTTGTGTAATTCTGGTCAATGAGATTGAACAGAAATATTTTGAATGACTTATCAAAAATAATGTTTACTTTCTGATAACTGTCAAACAATTTTATATTATTCTCTAAGAGCTTTCTCCCTTGATTTATGTCTTTGAATATGAAATGAGAAGGTAATGTTTGGAGCCCTTGCAGTCATTTTGTGGCCATGAGAACAGCAAAGATTTCAGCCTCATGCTTTGAAATCATAAAGCTGTTACAAAAATATCAACAATAATGTACCACAAGCTTGTTATGGGAGAAAAAGGCATCTCTGTTTTTGTAAACCATAACTAATCTAGTTTTTGGTTTCTTGTTGCTGATCACATATTAATTTAAACAAACTATATTATGACTAAAGTGTGACCACATTTTGGACTTTGTTTTTAACATTCAACATGACCAGTCATGATATACGTTGCTTGTAAAAGATTAATAATGTTCTTCAGGTTTCTTATTAATGAACATATTATGTGAGGCAGGGAGCAAAATCCTTTCTAACCACAATGACACTGAGGAGAAATCCAGGCACCTTTTAAAGAATTTTGATCCTTTATAGAATCAGGTGAGAATAAGGGGTTTACAAGATTGATACTTAGAGATTGTAAAGGAAAGCATAACTTACTATTTTCTCCACCATCACCCACGAGAGTCATCATTCTTGCATGAAAGCCTTTAAAACACAAAAGTTATCAATCCATGACTCATGGTGGTGGAGTTAATTGTTATATCACTGTTGGGTAGGGGAGTCACAATATTGGCATAAACATCAAACACTGGTCCTACAGAAAAGTCATTCTTACCATACAAGAAAGCAAAGAATTCTTTTTTTTTCCCCTTATTTTTACAGTCTGTGCTCTAGAAATGCAGAGAAGTATATTTAAAGAGGAGCTTCTCATATATCATTTCCATACCATGATTGTCAACAGAGCAGACAATGATTTTAGCCATTTTTGTCTACAAGTAAACAGTTGCATAAAATGTACTAATCAAGCAGAAGTTATTTGACAATCCAAAAAACCAAAATTGTGCTATGTAAATGATGCTTCTTTTAATTAATACTTGAATGCCAATGGGAGATAAGCGGAATGGGGAAGTATCTATCCTTAGAACTTTTGATATGGGACGGATATGGAAAAAAATGAAGATACAGAACATATTTGTAGATCTTTCCTTCCTTGGATCATCAATTCCCTCTTGAGAAAAGAATAGTTTTAATATTGACTAAAGAATTAACCTTTTTTATGAAGTCTTGTGAAAGAAGTGGTGCAGAAAATATAATTGTCCTTTAAATCATTCCTTTAACTATTGGAATAAAACAAGAGACTAACAAAGATTCTGGAATGTTAAAACTAGAGGGGACCAGAGAAACCGCCTAGTGTATCCTTAATGTATTTAAGACAATGAGAGAGAAGCTTGAATAAAGCGTCTACAGCTGATGTCAGAAAATGAGTTATGGTAATTTAACTATTTTCGTATACAGGCGTATGTATAGCTTTAAGACTAGAAATGATATTTTTATCAGTCAGAATTTAAAGTATCTAAAACACAGTATAATTGTATTTATATAATTTAATTTGAATTTGATTGTTGATGTCAACAAAAGATTAATCAACATTTTTTATTCATCAACAGTTGGGAAAAGCTAAGACTAACTGATACTATTTTGAGACTGCTGTTGCTTTCTTCCTTTTAAGGAACTGTCCTTGACAAAAGTTTACTTGATATTGAATGCCCTATTTCTAAGACAATTAACTTCTTACATCTGGATTGCTGTAAGTTAAAATTAAAGGATCACTAGATGGACTGTTAATTCCATGAAGGAACCAACTTTTTAAACAAAGATATATGCTTCCAGATATGAATTAAAAGAGAGTCGATAATATATACAGTATTAAGAGAAGTGTGGGATGAGTTTGAATAGAGTTTCTTTACAAGTATAAAGTTACTTAAGAATTAGATATTCCTCCTTTACTCCAGGATGCTTTCTTTGAAGAGCAGAGATTCAGAGTTTATTTTCTTTCATTGCTGTCTGCTTGTTTCAGTACTACTCTTTCCACTTATTTATTTTATTATTTATTTGTGAACTCAGCTGGGTATGAATAATTAGACTTTTTTTTTCCTTGAGTTTTCTCTTCCTCATAAACTCAATGGAAAAAATTCTCTCACTCCTGTAAGAATATTATAACTGGCTGTTGAATCAATTACAAACACTAATTCTACACCTATTGTATGCCTTTAATGTCGAGGACTCTGTTCTTTTCCTACTTTCTAATAAATATCTTGGTTCTATAAATACAGATAAGAATGCATACAATTTACCACCAAGAAAAAGTCAACAATCTCTCAGTCTAATCCCTCTCTCTGCTTTTTCATCTTTATATACTCTTCACACTTCTTACTCAGTTGAGTCAGGTCTTGCCTATATTAGCCAAACAAACCTTTTCTTAAACCAGTTTCCTACCTAAAAATGTCATCTTATTTCCCTTAACTTTTCATGCCAACTTGTTTTAGTCTTCAACAAGAAAAAAAAAAGTTAAAAAATAGAAAGAAAAAGGAAAAGCCACTGCCTTATTTCCCCATTTCCTATTCATTCTTTCAAACAACTGAACTAATAAAATGGCTTTGCCTGAAATTAACAAAATTCTGGCTGTCCAGAGTCTTTGGTGTCTTGCCTGTCTTGTCTATGACGTTTTGAAATGTTAACCACCTCTCCTTTCTTTATCACTCTAACAGTTTTCTATCATTTAACTTCATTGTTTTCCAATATCTCTAAGTCTTCTCTTTCTCTTCAGCATCTCATTGAAAACTTATTCAGTCCATTCTTGTTCTAGACATAGAGCTTATCACTTTATCGACATTCTCATTTTGCCATTAAGTGTAGATTTCCCCCCTGAATCCTGTTCTTAAGCTCTTTCCCTTTTCTTCCTTACCATGTTGTTTTTAAATTCCCTATTTACTTCTATGCCTTCAAATAGCATCTCCATGAGAATTATCTCTGCATTTTTATGGAGAACCTCAGCTGGTTAATATACTTTTCCCTTAGACACTTTATCCTGTACTTTAAATTCACCTGACCACAATTGAATCTCTAATCACTGATTCTGCTCAGTCACATGGCATAGTGCAGCTCCAGTGATAAAGCTGAGGTCTGCACCCAGGCATACCTGGCCACATTCCTACCTTTGCCATTGGTGATCAGTGGGATATTGGGCAAGATTCTTACCTGTGGGATACTGGATACATTTTTACCTTTCCTAAGAATTATTTTCCCTAGTAATATGATGAGCATAATAGTGGTACTCCTTCAAGTTTGTCTGAAAGACTAAAAGAAGGAGAGTTCAAAAAGGTAGAAAATGAATCAGGAAGTGCAGAGGAATAGAAACAAATTGAGCAGAATGTCCCAAGATATGGATGGTTCACAAAGACAAAGTGAGATGAGGACCTTGGGAAAGCCATTACATCTGACAAATGATTTGAAAGTTAGTTCTTGTTTTATCTGTATTTGGTAGGATTTCTGCATGAAATCTTTACTTTGGCTCATAGTACAGCCACATATTTTATTCATCTCTCTTAATACAATAATTCAAGTTCTAAAACAAAAGAGGAAATTAGTTCACTCTCATATCTCCAAGTTTGTATATATACCAAAGCCATTATTTCTTGTAGAAAAGCATGGCAAGACTTCAGATTCATAGATATATTTGTGCCATAGATATATTTGTTTTGTAATCTACAGTATTTTGTGATTATATACTTTAACCTAATTTGTTTATATTTCTTACCCCTATAAAACTGGAAACTTTTTTGACTAACAGTTTAGAAAAGGTAAATGAATTAATTTAGTGGATCAAATATGCTATATCAGCCAGCATTTTCTTGGGAAATGTTCTTAGACTATTATAATTGAATGAGAACAAAAACAGTCACATTCATTCTGTGGAGAAATGAATTATTTATGAAGTTAAAACATTCTCCAAGGTATATAAAGTTCTGATAGAAATCATTGTGTTCCCACTCTTTCTCTGTAAATCTTTGATATCTATAAAATATAAATGCACATAATATATACAATATATCATAAAATATAAATATAATGATATACATGTAACATAATACTAGATATATGTTTGCCCATCAAAATTTTTAAATTAGTTTTCACAGCTGAACTAACTTTTTCAAAGCTTAGAACAAAAGGTGGACTGCTATACTTTGATACAGTAAGTCATGTTTTCCTGCTTGTTTATCCACTAAAAGAATTCCCTTTAATTATTTATCTTAAGCACCTAACATTTAAAAAAGGATATTTTTTTCACGATTTATTTACATTATCTGATTGATTTTTAAACTATGAACACACATTCCTATTTTCATGCAAATTTTACTTTTTATCAGTTCATGTTAGTTCTGAGACAATTTCAAGGGTGATAATGCCATATACACAAATATCTGATTAAATAGTCTATCACCTGTGGTTGTTTATTCTCTGTTAAAAAATTAAGCTACCAAAATATTTTAATATTATTTCTCCCTTTCTCTTACCTTGCCACATACATTTATTTATTTTCAATTTTCACTGACTTCTGTAGAATGGCTTGTGATCAGGAAGGAGTATTTGGCCTAGATGATCTCTAAGGTCTTTTTTGGTTTTGACATTTTATTGCACTACACAGTTCAGTTCTTGCATCAGGTAGGTATAATACTTGTTTTTACTTAATCCAGCTTTTTCTTCTGTAATGTAAATTTCCTTGACAAAGGCCTAGCATATTGCTGGTGCTTTTAACTTTTGGCTAAAATAGCATTATAAATAAATAGAACCTAAATGATTCTTAGAGACTAAGATTCTTTTTTAGCTCCTGAGTCCTTTAAAGAACATTTATTTGATACCCGCTAGGCACTACAGCTAAAAGACTTGGTAGCTAAATGAGTGCACTATTGGAAATAGAATGGAGGGGCTTGGAATTTTTCTATTTTATGGTACCCTGTGAAGGTTCTAAAGAGCAAAGTTTGAAAATCACAGACAGAATAAACCATTTACTTTATTTCAAGACTTCTGTTTGAATGTCTGATTTATACACACAAACACTCCTTTTTAGAATGAAGAGAGAGTTGCCCCTCCTCAGATGATGCTTAGTCCATTGATAGGTTTCAAAGGAGACTGCAAAAAGAAGCACTGCACCTAGAAAGTGATCAATAAACAATAGGAATTTCATAGTTATTGATATTATGTTGTTCGCTTTCCACTGATTATTTTTTAGATCATTTGCCTATGTTATTATTCAACATGCCCTCTTGAAGTTCACTCATGCCACTTACGCAGCACTCTCGTTTTCCTTCTCAAAACCAAGACACTGCCTCCCCGTTACACATCTTAAATTTTATAAAAATGCTTTTCTTAATTTTAGTGTAACTTTTGATATATTACAAGAATATGTGTTAAGCCCTTATACCTTACTTATGATGCATACTAATGATGTAGCTAACTGTGAACATACAAGAACTAGAACTGTCAACAGAACTAGACACACTTATCATCCAAACCTGGAGAAATCATTTGCCAACTGCTAATCTAATTTGTTCATTGAGTTTTATATTTCGATCAGTAATGATTTCCCTCCTCAAGTCCAGTTTGATTCTTTTTTTGGGGGGTGGGGCATGCTTACTTAATGCCATCTTCACCAGCAGGAATTGAAGCAGCAGTGTATTCCCAGCTGCCCTAGATTGGAACCCTCAGGTTACAGGAGCAAGTCCCTCACAAGCCAGCTACGGGTACTGGGGTTCCTGGGGTGATCCCTTCTTGGGTCGGGCAGCGACAATCCCCTCCGAGTGGGGAGCCCACTTCAGCTTCTGCACCTGCTCACTCTTGTGGGTGTCCTCGCAGTACGGGGGCTTCTGGGTGGTCTCGCAAGTACAAAGTGCGACCATGCGGGTCTCCTGTGCCTTGAACTTGAGTGGGGATAGGCCGATGAGTTGGAAGAAGTGGGAGGCATCACAGAAGGGCTGCTTCTTGCTGTGGCCACACGCATACTACCTGTAGGTTTTCCCAGCCGCCAGCTCCACCTTGATGGGTATTTTTAGGGTCACCACGGACTCGCATGGGGCTTTGGGGAACCATGGGGCCAGCCAGGAAGAGATGTCCTGCCTCTGGTTCAGCTTCCAGGCCACCGGCTTCAGGAGTGCCCTCACACTGCACAGGCTGGCCCTGCGGCCTCCAGCGCGCCGCTCTGGCTCCGCCTCATGACCTGGTCACCCCGTTTGATTCTTTAACAAAGTTAACGGCCATTCGTCATAGCCTCTGATTACCTGTTCACCTTTGTGATTCCATCTTTTACTTCTTTAAGCACAGTTATATTTAGTGTTATGTATATTTTACATGATCTTTGGGTGAGGGTGGAAATCTGTTTCCTTTACCCATTGGTTTGTGTGCATGTTTATCGCTCGATGCTCATATGTTTATCTCCACCAGTTCTCCTTTGGGATGCTTTCATCGGCAGTAGACTTTGGTCCACTTCTGCAAACAGCTAGGGTTTGCCAAAGACCCAGGAAAACTTTACTCCCTTTCCCAGCAGTGGGGCCCAAATAAATGGGAAGTCCCAAATTCAAACACTTACCTAAGTAGTGGCCCAAGGCTTATAGTACCTACTGGGCTGGGTTACTCTGAGCACCTGCCTTAGGGGAAATTCTTCCTCTCTTGTCTATCTATCCATAGTTTTATGTCCCAGCTCCAACTCTAGAGGAAGTGTTTGGGGGGAAGGAGGGAGATGCAGAGATAAAGTGGCAAAGTAGCAGGGGTTCTTTTTTGCTTATTTTTTATTATTTTTTTGAACTCCTCTATGTTTTGCAAGTCTAGAATTTTCTTTTTCTTTTCTATTTAGGATCTAGTTTTCTTGAAGCAGGAGGTTTCATACGCCATCTAAACCACCATAATGTCAGAAAGGAAAGTACAGTCTGGAACTATTTCATTGTCTGTGTGTTTTTAATATGTATATCTGATTGAGAAATTGCTTCTTATATCCAGATGCAGAGTTCCAATTTCTTCTGGGACATTTTCCTATACTTTTTGTCTGAAACTAAAAATATATTTTGAAAAATATTTTAAAAATTATTTCTAAATTAATTTTCTTTCACAAGCTGTTTTATTCTCCTGTTCTATTAACTCTGCAACTAGATTACTGTAACTTCCCATACTAATAACTCAAATCTGTTGATCATATTTACTCTCTTATATTGGCTATTGAGCTTTGAAAACATACAAACTTGAATTATATTTCTTTGGGAATCTGATGGAGACTAACTCATTCTAAGATGTCCCTTTCTGCTCACACACTTTACCATAATTTAGACTGTTTTAGATCAGTTAAATTTTTAAAATTAGCATTCTTTTGAAGGATTTAGACAACTCCATTAAATATTGCTTTCAACATAAAAATTGCTTTCAACCTTAGCAACCAATGGAATAACTAAACTAAAAAGCTATAAAATAAGAAGCTAACATTTTATTATAAGACATAACAGAAGTGTAAATTAAAGATTAATTAAATAAAACTAGTGAATAAGAATTTCATTTTTTTCTGTAACCCTGATGAGTAAATTAAGTATCCTTGACAGATTTTTTTTTTTAGTATCAACAACTTCATGTATAATAAATTGTCAAATGGTTTAGCCTGGAATACATTAAGGAAAACACCTTGGCTAGGATGCAAGCCAACACAGATGAACCCATATAGTCCAAACAAGAAAATCTGTTACATACTTTCAGGAGAAGAATAAATCAGTATGGAGTCAAGGCTCTCATGCTGTAAGTGTTTTATAAATAGATGGATCAGAAAGTAAAAGGAGAATGTCACAACTTTGGTAACAAAGTGACATTGATCTAGATAAGAAGCTAAGGAAATTGTAAATGCATCAGAATAATTTTGGTTGCAAATAATCTAAAATCCAATTTAGAATGGCTTATATACCAAAAGGTGACCTATTCTACTGACTCATAAATTCAGTAACTCAGCAGTGTTGTTAAGGATGTAGTTTCTTTCGACTTTGCCTTTGGGGATGAAAGTTTTAACCTCATTCATGGCTCCTTCATGGTCACAGGTTGCCTGCAAAGATTGATAATAACCATGGCCAAAACTTCCTCAATGATATCCAAAAAGGGGGAGCAAGGAGAGAAATTTCTGGTAGTTCTCTTGAAGAACAAGGAAGCTACTTTCCTAAACATTTCATCACTTCAACTGAGTCATTCTCCCTTCCCTGAATTAATTACTGTGGGAGAAGGATGGACTTTGCTGAATGACTTAAACAAATCAGGGCCCACCTTTAGGGCTCCTTCATGGTCACAGGTTGCCTGCAAAGATTGATAACCATGGCCAAAACTTCCTCAATGATATCCAAAAAGGGGGAGCAAGGAGAGAAATTTCTGGTAGTTCTCTTGAAGAACAAGGAAGCTACTTTCCTAAACATTTCATCACTTCAACTGAGTCATTCTCCCTTCCCTGAATTAATTACTGTGGGAGAAGGATGGACTTTGCTGAATGACTTAAACAAATCAGGGCCCACCTTTGGTGTTGAACCTAAGTTCACAGATTTTACACAATGAGAAAAGGATGCATCACCCAATGGAATATTGGGAATATTTGGCAGAAGAAGAGGAAACAATTTGGGGTGATATAAACAGCAGGTATCTACCAAGCATAGAAGAGATGATTGGGTCTGAGTGAAATTTTTCCCTAAGCGTGTACCTCTATTAAATCCTTAGTCCCTACTTCACTTAGTTGTGCTTGCTTGCCTCCTATAGAATGGCTATATAGTTCAGTGGTTAAAAACTGATCTAAAGCCCTGGTATGAGTCAAAAGCCTGGCTCCATCATTTACTAACTACGTGAACTTGGGCAAATTACTTAATTTCTCTGTGCTTCAGTTTCTTCAGTTTATATTGTATATAATAAGCGTAGCTACCTACTATCATTATTAGGTAGCTTTTATGAGATAATTCATGTAAAATATTTAGAACAATGCTGACTGTATAATTATTATTAAATGAAATCTAATGGCTGCCATAGGAGATAGGATTTTGACATATAGTATATATGTATGTGTATATATGTATGTATATATAATACAGATTATAGAATATGAATTAATCTTTAAGCATCTCTCAAACAAAAATCTTGCTTTTTCCCTATCATCATTTTGTTTAAGCTTTTGTCTTTGTTTTAGTACTTCAACCCATCTAAATTATCTTACTTTGATATAAGATTATTTCTTTTTTTAAATAAAGAAATTTATTTGTTTATTTATTTATTTTTGGCTGCATTGGGTCTTCCTTGCTGCGTGTGGGCTTTCTCTAGTTGCAGCAAGAGGAGGCTACTCTTCGTTGCATTGCACGGGCTTCAGTAGTTGTGGCACGTGGGCTCAGTAGTTGTGGCTTGCAGGCTCTAGGGTGCAGGCTCAGTAGTTGTGGCACACAGGCTTTGTTGCTCTGCAGCATGTGGAATCTTCCTGGACAAGGGCTCGAACCTGTGTCCCCTGCCTTGGCAGGCGGATTCTTAACCACTGTGCCACCAGGGGAGTCCCAAGATTATTAAGGTACTGTGTTCCTGCTCACCCATCTTCCATTTCTGGTATTGCTTAGGAATTAAACTCTGTTGACCTTTGTATGAGTGTTAGCATAACTGACGCCATCTTGGGTCTGTTCAGTTCCTCCTGTCCTTCCACTAACCCTACTTAGGGCTGTATTGTGTAGTAAATCTCTTCTCTGTCATCAAAGGCTTTGTAGTTAATAGATATTTTTTAATTATCATTAGGTCCAGGTGGCCTCTATGCTCTGTTAGTCTCCAAAGAGTGATGAAGACCTTCCCTGACGTACTCCCGGCACCTATGAGACTAGTTACACATTCATTAATCTTGACTCTGGAATGCACTTCCTGTGGGTATCGCCCCATACCCTAGGTTAACCATAAAATTGTCCCAATGTCTCCTCGATGGTGAGGAGCCCAGTTGTGAATGCTTCCAAATTGGCGTCCACCGGATCCTACCCTGCGAGTATGTTACTCTATGATAAATGGATCCACTGATTATATGGAGCTGACTGCCTCATCTGTCAGTCTCAAGATTTCTTCTCAGTTCAGTGGGCACTTTCTGTTCCCTCTGTCCTCCAACAACCATCTAGTATTCAAGGCGTTTTAGAAAACCTCCATCTTCATATGTTCAAGTTAGACTAACTGTTGTTTCCCAGAGTCACACATTTTCTGAACTCCAGGTCATTTCTCAGATTGTTTCCTGTGTTTTGTATGTCTCTTTTTCTATCTTTACCCTTTTTCTAGGTCTACCTTAAATATCACCTATTCTGTAAAGAATTTCCAGATTTCTGACAACCATATGTACACTAGAAGTTATTTTAATAGACCTTTAATGACAGAACTTAATTACTAATACTCTCCAATCCTCTCTCAAACATTCAACTACTGCCTGTGTAGTACCCAATTCCCAAACCCAGAAGTTTGCAGAGTTGGCTCATGTGTTTACAGAGTTCATTGTCTTTGTTCCACAAAATATGGCAATTACATTTGTTATTGTAATTATGAGATTTAAATTTCTTTCTAATTGATTAAATTTACATGTAAAAATAGAGCATTATATCTAAAAAAGCTAAGTTGATTTTTTTTGAAATATAAAAGTAAATAACTGAAAACACTACTATTGAATTAGATGTTGAGGATGAAATTTAAGAAACCAGGAAAACAAAACAAAACAAAATCTAGAGGTATTCTGTACTCAAATTGCTTCATTAGTATTTTTAAAATTATTATAGAACTAGCAATAAAAATTCTAGTTAGTGGCTTATGACTACTGTTTATACAAGAAAGACCTTGTAAAACAGAAATAGGGCAGCTCTACTCAGAGGAAAGTCCTGTACTCTCTGATAAAATGTGAGCAAATTAGTTTTCCTTTCCCTGTTTAAAATTGAATTTAAATATGTAAGGTGAATGTGTATTTTTAAATAAGTCCTTAAAAAGATTAATCAACTTCCTGTACTAATCACGCAGATGAATCACCAGAAATTATATTATTACTTATATGTTATTTTGGCATACTTTATTTTGTAAATGTTCAAGAGCTGGGAATATAAGAACAATAAAAATCTCTTTCTTATATGAATTCAGATTCTATCGAAGAGACAAGTACAAACATAATTACAAAATATCGGGGTAAATGCTAATGGAGATTTTCATGAACTACTATTTCTCTGTGAGTATCAAACCTTCCTCTAAAATGGAACTTCTTGAAGGCCTTTTACTTCATATTTTGCCAAATAAAGGTTGCTGAATGGATGAATTGAACTCAATTTGGGACAAGTTAACTGAGTTGACAAGAGTTTATAACATCTATAGAGAGTTGCAAAATGTGAAAATCATTTTGCACTGTGCATAGATAAACAAGAACATATTACCTTATTTAGCACAGCTTCATGCAGAAAATATAGTTTAATAGTTCCTTATGTTTCCTATATTGAATAATAATAATAGTTGTTGATTGGGTTCTTACTAAGATCCAAGCACTAGTCTAAAGGCTTTACAAGTATTAACTCAATTAACAATAAAACCCTATGAATTTAATTTTATTATTATCCACACAAAAAGTCTGATTTGCCAAGATAACAGAGTAAGTACAAAACCAGGATTCAAACCCACATAGTAAGGCTCCAGAGACCCTGTTCCCAATTTCTACTGAGTATTTGTTCATTCAATGGGCAATTACAGAGGGTATGTTTCTTGTCAATTACTGTGCTAGGCTTGGGAGCAAAAGAGTGAATAAAACATGATTCCTCCTTTCAAAGAATTTGTTGTCTAATGAAGGGAGACAAAATAAATACTAAAAAAATGGTACAGGTTTTATTTTAGATATATTCACAAAAAGTGTAAAGCAAGGAATGTTAATCTACTGGGGACGTGTGGCATCTAAATAGAGTTTTATATAAACTATTACAATTTTATTACAATCTGAACTTCAAAGAAAAGTTAAGAAATTCATCCATGATCATTGATTAAGATGAAAAATAAGTTCAGAATACAGTTACAAATCTGTATATTTGTTTTCATTTCATAAGGATATTTAATGTGCTAATATTGAACTCCTCCAACTATATGTGGCTTTTATAGATAATATAACATTTTGCAAGCTGCCTTATCATATGGACTAGTGCCACTAAAGAGAATGCATTTCTGTGATGTGATGTGTAGTAAACAGATACTAATTTCCTGTATGTTGACTTATTCTGTGTCAATTATAAATTTTGATTAGGGATTAGAGGGATCCATCTTCCTTTCTTAAAAGTGTACAAAAATCAACACAAATTGCCTGAACCGGAGAAAAAAAGACTAACTTTAAAATTTGTTTATATTACCAGTATTTTATTTCACTGTAAAAGATGAATTTTAAGGGGAGTGATATCAGGAAAGCAAAACAGCAAAACATATCTATTTTAAGTACTGCCAAAGGAATTAAAAATAAAGTATGTGCTGACATTACACTTAAAACTTTATTTAAAAATATTTGTAGTGCTAGAGAACAAAAGTATGGACACCATGGGGGGAAAGTGGGTGGGGATGGTGGTGGTGGGATGAACTGGGAGATTGGGATTGACATATGTACACTAATATGTATAAAATAGATAATAAGAACCTGCTGTACAAAAAATAAATAAAATTCAAAAAAATATTTATATTGCTTATCATGCTGCTAGTGATTAATAATTATGAAAGAAATAAAATACTAACCATAACTTTCATAGAAGATAGTAAAAAAGTTTGAAGTAAAACAACATGTGGCCTTAGCTGTAGGCAGACACATGTGCTGCCATTCTCACAAGGACAACATTTTGTAATATAATATATCCACTAAGTTCTAGCAAGTCAGAAAAATGACCTGCTTTTATTTTACGTGTTAAATATATACCTTGTTTGAATTAAATTTTTCAAACCTTTTGGTGCTAAGCATTTTTTGAAATGGTAACCAACTGAGTTAGTCAAACATCTTAAATTTTACATCAAGAATTTATGTAGTCAAAATTCTAAATTCATTTCACTCTGCATTAATACAGTAGTCACTCCCTTATTTAGGAGGGTACATTCCAAGAACCCCAGTGGATGCCTAAACCCATGGATAGTACTGAACCCTGTATAAATACTATGTTTTTTTCCTATATGTACATACCTACAAATTAGACACAATAAGAGATTAACAACAGCAATAATAAAATAGAACAATCATAACAATATACTGTAATAAAAGTTATGTGAATGTGGTCTCTCTCTCTCTCAAAATATCTTGCTGTACATATTCAATGCTTTTTCTTTCTTTTTTTTTTTTTTTTTTTCGGTACGCGGGCCTCTCCCTGCCGTGGTCTCTCCCGTTGCGGAGCACAGGCTCCGGACGCGCAGGCCCAGCGGCCATGGCTCACGGGCCCAGCCGCTCCGCGGCATGTGGGATCCTCCCGGACCGGGGCACGAACCCGTGTCCACTGCACCGGCAGGTAGACTCTCAACTACTGCGCCACCAGGGAAGCCCTGCTTTTTCTTTCTTAACTAAGCACTGATCATTCACTGTGGCCTTAACTTTTACAGTTTGAAGTGGGACAGCAAAACTAGCATGAATTTCTTTCTCTTTCTTCACAATTTCATGGATAGAGGATTCGTTCTGACCATAGACCTTAGCAACCTCAGCATATGACATTTTTCTTTGCTTGTTAAGTCAAGGACTTTCACATTTTCCCTTTAAGACTTCTCTTGGGCATATCTGAATTGTCAGCATCACTATTCTTGCACTTTGGGGCCATTATTAAGTAAAGTAATGGTTGCTTGAACACAAGCACTGAGGTACCATGACAGTTGATCTCATAACTGAAATGGCTACTTAGTGACTAAGTAGGATGGCAGGATACACTGGACAAAGGGGTGATTCATGACCTAGGAGGGACAGGGCTTGAGACTGCAACATACTACTCAGAATGACACACAATTTAAAACATATGAATTGTTTATATCAGGAACTTTCCACTTACTCTTTCAGACCATGAAATCTTGTAAATGAAACCATGGAAAGAGACTTCCCTGGTGGTGCAGTGGTTAAGAATCCATCTGCCAATGCAGGGGACACGGGCTCGATCCCTAGTCTGGGAAGATCCCACATGCCATGGAGCAACTAAGCCCGTGCACCACAACTAGTGAGCCTGTGCTCTAGAACCCGCGAGCCACAACTACTGAAGCCCATGTGCCTAGAGCCTGTGCTCTGCAACAAGAGAAGCCACTGCAATGAGAAGCCCATGAAGCGCAACGAAGAGTAGACCCGACTCACCATAACTAGAAAGCCCACGTGCAGCAACGAACACCCAATGCAGCCAAAAATAAATAAATTAATTAATTAAAAAAAGGAAAAAGAAAGAAACCACAGAAAAGGGGGGACTAAAGTACAACTTAGTGTACAAAGCAAGCATAATATTCCCCAGGCTTCACACAGGAATGCAATCCTCAGATACATTGTGTGTTTATTAAGGAGTGTAGTTGATTAATGGTCATATATTTTTATTATCAGCAGAAACTCTCTAAGATCAAGGATGAGGGTCTTATAGAGTAAGCATTGGATTTACTTCCTGTATTGGTCTGCTCTGGCTGCCATGGCAAAGTACCATAGACTGGGTGAGTTCAACAACAAAAATTTGTTTTCTCACAGTTCTGGAGGCAGGAAATCTGTGATCAGGATGCCAATATGGTCAGTTCCTGGTGAGAGGTCTCTTCCTGGATTGTAGGCTGCTGCCTTTTTGCTGTGTTTTCACAGAACAAAAAAGAAGTATCCCTCTTCCACTTCTTATGAGACCACCAGTCCTATTGGATCAAGACCCCATCCTTATGGCCTCATTTAACCTTAATTACCTCCTAAAAGCCCTATCAGCCAATACAGTTATATTGGGGTTTAGAGCTTCAACATACGAATTTGACAGGGGGTAGAATGGGAGGAAGGGGCACCATTCAGTCCATACCACCTTCTTTTTCCTAAGTACCTCCCTTTATATCCATTTTCATCTTCTCTAAACAAATCCCACAGTGGATTGGGGTGAGATTATCTGACATATTTCTGTTAAAGGAACTGACTGATCTCAAAAGACAATGCTATGTAAGATAAACATGTATACGTTTATCTCACTTTCAAATCTAGGAAAAAAAGGATTCCCATTGAGGTTTCTTCCTTTTCTCCAATGCCTCCTCCTTTTGCATCATCTCTTTTTTCAAGCACCTTTGTCCAGGACTCTATCTTGTAAGTGTTTACACTCCAGACAGGAAGAAGTATTCCTTAGCAGATCTGGACAGAATTTTTCAGTTCAAACATCACAGGCTTTATCCCTGGGCCAAGGAGGCTCTCCTTTGCTCAGATTCAGGCTGATCTTACAGGGAGCTGACAGTGGGTGCCAGTCCTCTGAATGGGGGTGATTGTTAGTGCCCAGATTCCAGTTCAATCACCTGGCCAGTTAGAGCTATGGTCTTACAGTTACCCAAGAAGGAAGCCCATCTTGCCTAGGCGAGTCTCAGATGAAGAAACAAATTATTCCCATTAGTGTGATTTTGACCATGCACTTGAAGAAGAATTGATTTCTAGAAGTATTTGACTTTTGTCTCAGCCATGATAGCTGTAAATAATGTCAACTCTAATTATTTCTTCCTCATTTCAGTTAACTCCTCTGATAGAAGAGTGTTTGGAGTCTGGTTTATCTTATCCCACTGGTGGATCTAGGATTCGTTTCTCTGTCTTTTGTTCTGCCAGTCTCCTTCTGAAGTGTGCTCTCTAATTTCTGCTTTTATGCTCTGCATTTTATTTTACATTTTGGTGATGGTTAAGATATATATTCTGCACCATTTCCCAAAGGGAAAATTTCTTATTGGGGTGTGAGAAAACAATGGATTTCCCCATTGTATATCAGAGTGACATTACTGTGTAATACAATTCAGCATTAACCTAGTTGCGGCTATTTAGGGGACATGCCTATTTAACTGTCTCTTGTCCTTGTCATATAATCTACACCATCATCTTATTTCCAGGCATTATAAACTTTTGATGGAATTGTTTTAATACCTTTTTAAGACCTTCCTGGCTTCTTTCCCATCAACCAATTCGAAAATTGTTGTTCAAGTTATCTTTTTAAAAGATAGCTTGATGGTGATACTTGCCTACTCAAAAGCATTCAGTGAATCTCATCATCCTCAAGACCAAATCTCTGCTTTTCAGTTTGAGATTCTATATTTTCCACCAGTTGGCCCCTGACTTTCCTAGCTTTATTTTTTATTGTGATATGAGATCAAAGTTCCATTCTTTGCTAATCTGAGCTACTCAGTCTTTCTAAATAGAATTTCCATCATGATCCACCTCATCTCCTTCCCTTCTCCCTCTTTCTCTGCTTGGTCTTCCTCCTCCTTGACATCTTCCCTCTTTTCTCAGGCAATTAACCATACATCTTATTTCATTACATTGAAGCCTATTCAGTCTACACATGTTTTACTATTGCTTGATTTTATTTTTTCTTCATATCACATCCCTACTCCCAGTACCCTTTCTTCTAATCTAGATATGTTACCTGTTCTAAGTTCTTTACACACCCTTCCTTCCCAGGTCTCAAAGCATCATTTTAAACTTTTAATTTTTCTTGATGTAGTATGTCTTTGAAAACTCTTATCAAAGGGGATCTGTTTTTGATAAACTTTCTGAGACATTTAGTGTGTTCCTGATAATAGATTCACTGAGTTTCCAGGTTGATATGATGGTTTAGCTTGTTATAAAATTGCGAATTTGAAGGTTTTTTTCTTCAACAAATGGAAAATATTACTTCTCTGTCTTCTTTCATCCAATAATGATGTTGAGAATATGCTTTTCTTATTCCTTTGTAGGTTATTTCTAACACGTATTGTAATAATTTTGTCTGTTTAATGGTGTGAATTTCCCTATGATGCATGATTCAAAAAATGATTAATCTTGTTAGGCTTGCATTTCTCCAATTAACTTTTTAGTCTGAAAAGTTAGATATTTCTCTAATTCTAGGAAGCTCTTGGTAGTCATTTTTCAGATTTCCTTTACATTTATTTATATTTTTTGTCACCTTCTGGAACACATATAATACACATTTTGATAAACTTACTTTTATATCCCATATCTATTATCTTCTATTTTGAAAAAGGTGCAATGGAGTCTTTTTCAGGTTTTGTTTTGTCATCTTTTGTCAGCATCACTCTGCAATTCACTCCATCTACTAAGTTTTTATTTTAACTTTTATACCTTGAAAACTGTTCTTCATAATTTGTTGTTTCTGCTTCACATTTTAATTTTCTATCCTTAAATTTTTGAAGATTTACGTATGTCCGTGATATCCTTTACTTCTATCTGATTCATTAATTCTGCCATGTTGAAGCAGGTATTAAGTTGTGGTATCTCCATGACAGAGTTGACACTCCAAATGGGTTATTATTTTCCTTGGGAACTCAGAGACCCCTGGAGGTGTTAGTATCTCAACTGATAATGTGTATTTGGGTGAAGTTTATAAAGCCTATACCCTACCATAAGCCCCCTGTGATAAATTTAGGAGAAGGAATTTAGGAGAAGGAAATATGCTTCAGTGCAGAAAACTCATGTCTTTTATTTTTATCTTTTTATTTTTTATTTTTTTTGCGGTATGTGGGCCTCTCACTCTTGTGGCCTCTGCCGTTGCTGAGCACAGGCTCTGGACACGCAGGCTCAGCTGCCATGGCTCACGGGCCTAGCCGCTCCGCAGCATGTGGGACCCTCCCGGACTGGGGCATGAACCCGTGTCCACTGCGTTAGCCGGCGGACCCCCAACCACTGCGCCACCAGGGGAGCCCTCATGTCTTTTAATATATACTGCAGCTGAGATTCAAATTTTTTTTTTCCCCAAGAGCTTCTCCTTGAATTATTATCATTTACTCCCTAGGGTGTGGAAAGGCATACTGAAAGGAAAACTTTCTCAGGGTTGGCTGGTCTACCTGTACCTATTTTAGACTATTTCTATCCCAGCCTCTATGAAGTTTCCTCACTGACCAAGGCTGCTTGCAGAGTTCTTATTTGAAGGGGCTTCAAGGTGGCAAAGATCCATCCAGAGTAATGTGAACAGGAGAAAGAGTACACTTAAAATAATCATTTTCCACCCAATAGTGCATTCAGGGGCCCAGCGACTTCACTTTTGCCCATCGTTTTCTGCAGTTGCAGAGATTTCTCACCTGTGCCTATGTTAGTTTTATAGATCCATCCAACTCTAGATTTTGTGACATCTCTAGCCCAGGTGAGTGCACCATCTTATCAAAATGCTATTCACTGCTCAAGACCTAGCTCAGGAGCTTCTTCCTAAAAGCCATAGTCAACCACTTCAAACTATAGTGAATCTAGAATTTAAACAATAAAACCAGGTATTTAGTTAATCAAAATATTTAAAAATGTTTATATCTTGGCTGAAATTCTAATTAGTATTTTAAGCAATATCACTATCTCAGAAGTGACTAAAATGTTTATTCTAGCTGGATGTGCTGTATGTCATACTTTTAAGGGAAGGGGTCCAGAGAGTTTGTTCGGGCTAAGTCACTTAAGAAGCCTCAAAAATAAGGAGAATTTGAGGATCAAGTTACTTATCAGTCCTAGGGAGAAAGCCACCTCCCTTGAAACACTTATTAGTCCTCTAATCTGTCCCAGATACCATAACAGAGATTATTTCAACCTTTGAAATAGCTCGGGGAGGCTCATTTCTCCAATTAACAGATGATTAAATTGACGGATGGAGAAATCAGATAACCTAGCAAAGCTCACAGAGCCAGTGAATCACAGGGGAAGGATTTAAATATAGCTGTCGTATCCCCTTCGCCAGGTAGTATGCACATCCCTTAGCAAATACTAGCTTTCTAGAACTGATGTGGGTCCCTGGGTCCACAAGCTTGAGGAATTAACTCTTCTGGCTACTTAGAATGACCTTCCTCCAGTTACGGAGTATTTCAGGTCTGTAACAGCTTTAGTAAAAAGTGCATAGTCAGGACAACTGTGAAAACTTAATTTCCTTACAGGCTCAGTTTTAGCTTCTAAGGCAAAATCAGAGTTTTGCTGATCTGCCTGGGTCTTGTGCTTCTATTTAAGGAGGCCTGAATTCAGCTGAAGAGTAAAGCAGGATGCATGAGGAAGATGGTTAGAAACATGCCTTTGTCTCTCTTTCAAAGCACACCAGTCTGCCCAGATCTGATCTCTGAAGTTAGGAGACCAGACAAGGGAATAGATAGCCAAATTCTCAGCATTATTTTATGTAACGTAAACAACTTGGGGGCTTACTTAATTGAAGCTGAGATAAACCATAGTCACATGCATTTTGAGACTAAGTGGAAAAAATTCACATTATTTCCATTTCTGATTGTAAATCTTTACTAACCAAATTTTAATTTTTCATAAAATTCAATACTATTCTTGAATCCCGTCTTCTAATGCCACTAAAATGAGTTTCTTTAATGCAACTTGTGAATTCTATTACCTATAATAAAACATGTTTGAAACAATTGTTTTAAAAATACCATAAATTAGGAACTATTTTGCATTTTAATTTTAACTGTGAAATTTTTCACTAATTTTAGAAACCCTCAACACATAGGCCCATATAATCAAGAGGTGCCTAGGCTTTCTCTTCAATCTCATTATAGCAGCTGATTGTTGTAAAATAAATCTGTAGGTATAGACTACAAACTCAGGAATTTTTAATAATTTAAAAAATAACTTTCTATAATGTGCAAGTATGTGGTAACTAACAGGCAGAAATTGGGTATTCCTCTGTAGTAGGTGCATTTATTATATCTCTTTATTTCTGATGCTGAGGATTACAATTAAGGAAGGAGACTTGGTGGCACTTAAGTTCACAGGATCTGATCCTCAGTTTTCTGGATTGAGAAACTAAAATCTGTCAGGGTAATCAGAATTTACCTGCATTTTAAGTCCTAAATCATGACTGATGCGTGCATCAAAATGCCAATAAAATGTGTACTTTAATTCCTTGACAAGGGTTAAATACTCACAGTTTTCATGCCATTCTCATTTTGGGGTCAGGCTATCTGGAAAGAGAACTAGTAATCAAAACATAGCCTGGGTAGTGGCAGTGAGAAAAGAAGAGAGTTGAACTGTCCAGCATAAGAAATAGAAATGTAATGGGCATAAGTGTGGCAAAGCTAAGGTGTTTAAGAAAGTTCAAGTTATCATTGCAATCAGTGGTACTAATTATATAAATTCTGCTGTATTACCAATTAAATAGAATTTCCTAGACTACTATAAATATCTCTGATTCGTTTTTTTTGTCTTATACGTGAGAAAATGTTTTTGGATCTAACTAAGCAATGAATACAACAAGTTTATACATTGTGGACTCTGGCTCATGAGAACTTCTGTTTTCCTTTGTCTACTTTGAATCCTGTGTCTTGTTTATTTTAATAAAGAAACAAAATCACCCAAATCTAAAATAAACTAAAGAAGCATTTGTTCTACTGAGTTTTACTAAATAAATGAGATCATCTTATTTAATTCAGACCACATTACATCATGAGGTTGTCTTCATTGCTCTTACCCTTTCCGTTGTTTCCTATTGTCGTACAAATTTTCCCCTTTGTTTCTAGCTGGATTTGATTTAATCATGCATATCGCTAAAACACTTTCATTATTTTAAATTGATGCTGATTTTTACTCTTTTGGTCTAGAAATACATCTAACAAAACCAGGCGTGCGTGTTATCCATGCCCAAACTGTCCTATTAGAAATACCTTATTTGCAGGCTGACAGGATGCTACACCAAATAGGTTATTTGCTCCATTGCTTAGCTGCACTACGCAGTATAGAACATTTGATTCAGCTAAGGCAGCTGGTGATATGAATGCAAAGTTAACCACTATCATGGTTATAAAACGAGACAGATTAAGTTCACAACTGTGGCCATAACCTTGGTCTAATAAAATAAAAAAATAAGGCCCATTACAGTGTGTTTATTGCCATCTGTTATTAAATACTTCATTTAGATGATTCTGGAACAGTTTCATAGCTTTCCCACTGAGCCGGCTGTCTATGACATACAAAACTCAGAGGAATTAGAAAAATGTTAAATGAATTCACATAACAAATGCAAATCCTTTATGTTCAGACAGGCTATACTCTCAATTTATGATCTCTGAATTTTCCCTGAATGTGATTTCTATCCTAGTGAGAAGCCAGCAAGAGTTTGTGGATGATCATTTGCTATATTCTATGTTTATATGGGGCCTATGACCTTTACACAAACAATTTTGGCATAGCTGTTCTTCATCGCTCATCTTTAAAGATGTTTCCCCCACCCTAGTTTATGAAGGATAAAATTAAAGCACAGGCAATATGCCATAGATTATAGTATTGAGCTAGAACAGACCAAAATAATGTATCTTTGTGGTCCCAGGATTAATGGTTCACCAACTGGGCATGAGTAGACTCAGTTATACCCCGTTCACAGGGGAAACTGTAGACATTGCTAGGTAAGATACAAGACTGATGAATTTTGCCCAGTCATTTGAAGAGCAGTAGAGATGGGATGAAGAAAAGAGGCTATGGAAAAGAATATTAAAAAACATAATAATAACAATATAGATATACGTATAACCGAATCACTTTGCTGTATACCTGAAACTAACACAATATTGTAAATCAACTATACTTCAATTTAAAAAAAAGAGAGACTGATTTCTTCCCACAGCTAATCTGAGACTCTCTCCCCCTTTCTCTGGACCCCTTGCAATGGGCCTTGTCCAACACTGTATACTTCACGAATAAAGTGAACATATAATTTAATATCCAAGACAGGACACTTTCAAGCGTTAAAAGACAGGCACTATTAACAATTAAAAACTATTAATAATTACACTATTAATAATTATAAAACTGTTGGTGCCATAGGTATAAAATGGATGACATTCTATTTTAAACCATTTTAGATCCAGTCTTTCTTATTTCAAGCATAATATTTATCCATTTTACCTCCTAGCCAGCTTCCACTTATCCTTCCTTTCTAAAAAGAAACTATACTAAAATACAGAATAATCCAAAGATTAGTGTATATTAAATACCCAGGAATTGAAGAATAGTAAAAAAATGATAAGTGGTTATCATACTTTATTTAAAATTTCTTATTAAATAGATATGCATATATATGTGTATGTCTATGTATGTCTATGCATGTATATGTATATATACACCCACACATTAGATATGTGTACCCACAGAATTTTTATCTCTTGTATAGATGTCATTGCTTAACAAATTATATTTTTTTCATTCGCTAAATGGTTTTTACACTCAGTATTAACCTTTTCAAAAATAACACTCTCAAATTAAATAAATTATTTGAACTTAGGATTCAAGCTGGGATATCTTCACAGAAAGAGACATGAAATATTTGTTTGTTTTTTAATTAGAATGTATGGTTTGAAATGGGGCAGGAAGATATACAATTACTGGATCTGGAATACCATGGGAAAAACAAGCAAAAACAAAAACAGAAGCCTTGTTGCTAGAACTAGAAACAAAGACAGAAGAGGAATAGGATAAAATTTAACTCAATTCTGAGAAGTCTGACTTTAAAAATTAATACTTCTTTAATTTCTTCTGATTAAGGACACAATTGGTCCCCAAACCTAAGGTAGATCAGTTTGCAAGTGTGAGTCAAATGACTACAGACTTGGAGAGAGGATGCTCTGAGGCCTGGTGACAGCAAGGTTAGACTAATTATCTATTCTGCATTGTCAAATTTAAATCTGCTTGCCAATTTTACATTATTTACATTTTTTTGAAATTTATTTTTTTAAAGTTATATTTAAGATAATTTAAATCTCTGTATAAAATCCTTAGTCTCAATTTATATATATATATATATATATTATTATTACCAAGCTGGAAAGACTCAAAGATGTAATTAAATCTATTCCCCTTGCATATTGGTGACAAAATTGATGTCCAGAAAATTTAACTGATTTACCCAAAGCCACAAAATTAGTTTATGGCAAAGCTGGAACTAGATTCCAAGGCTCTGGAATCCTAATCCATCATCTCTCCAGTATATCATGATGCCTCATGTTGCCCTCATGTGTCTGTCCTAAAAGATGCCTCGTTTTTCTCCAACTCTGTATTTCTAAGGATTTATTTTGTTAGCCTTCAGAAAGTCTGTGCCATTTTATGAAATGCTAGAGTAATTCAAACACCATCCATTTCTAATATATATATTGTATATATATATAATATATATAATGAAGTATATAATAAAACATATATTCATACAAATGTATGTTTAAATATGCATATTTTATATTCTGTTTGTTTTATACATATATATACAATATAACCATTGTCAATCTTATAAGATAAGAGCCTCTAGAATTCTTTTAATTTAAAATAATTTAAGTAAGTTTGTATTATATTTAAGGCTAATAAAATATATCTGGTAAATGGAATTTTTTTACTTTTAGCTTATTCATTAATTCATCCTTTCAACAAAGTTACAGAGCTATTGTTATGTGCCAGACAGTCTTCCAGGTACTAGAGGAAAGGCAATTAAAAACAAAGATGATAATTACATATATGCCCTTAAAGAACTTATGTCTCTCTTTTTCATCTCTTTTTAGGGGCAAGGGTATAAGATTTTTCTTTCAAAAGAAAAACTGAAGAATAAAAATATAGTGACTTAAACCATGAAGTAAAAATAGGTAGTTTATGTGATGTTTTAGAGTATACTTAAGTGTCACATTAGATTTACTAAGTAGCCATCTCAGTTTGAATATTTAAACTTTTCAATATTTTTTCATTTTATTACAAGTATTTTTAAAATTTAGTTTAAAAAACACATATTTAAAATCATATGAATAATTAATATGTTCCAGAATTTTCTAACCCTATTAGTCCTATGTCCACTTTTGCATGTTGAAAAGAAGTTACACATTCTGCCACCTCATTTGGCACTGCATACAGTGGGATATCTTGATCATAAACTGTTTCATTTAAAATTTTTCATATATACTGCAAAATTTTCTACTTATAATGTAGATAAGTGAAAATTCTCACAACTTCAGGTTCCTATAAACTATAGTCAATATATTAGGCATTATCAGAATTTATAAAATATTCAGTTTGGCAGGAGAAAATGGTTTCTTGTTGGTTTGAGTTACATTTTTTTAAATAAAAGAGATTTTCATGTGTTTAGTGGTCATTGGTATTTTTATTTCTTGTTTTTGGTAAACATCCATTTGCCCATTTTTAAAAATAGGAATCATGGTTTTTCAATTTTTCTGTCTGTGATGTATGTTGTAATCTTTTCTTTTCTCAGCTTATTTTTCTTACTCTCCATCATATATCTTCCATAGAAAATTTAATTTTTTCATTTATAGTGAGTTGTTTTCTTCATGAGTTTTTATTTTGCTTAGAAAAACCTGTCTCCCATATTATAAATATTTGCTTTTGTTTAGAACTGCTAAATATTTTTAACATTTACATATTTACCATTTAAATATCATCTGGAATTTATTTTGTCTAAGACATAATATAGAATTATACATTTTTTCAAAATGAAAAGAAATTAGAACTATAGATTAACAAGATTAAAGTGCAAATATTAGTTCATACTTGAAATATTTTACATGAATTAAAAAATGTTTAATATTAAAATTTATCCTTATTTTTAAATTTTAAGCTGAAGAAGGAATCATGAAAAAAATAATTGTTGACTATTACATGATTATTACAGAAAATAACTGTTCATACAGAGGAGGGGTTTCGTTACCAAATTATTTAATCCACATGTAAAGTACTCTTTTTGCTTTGTAGCTTGGAAAGCTTCTAAAGGGTTTTAGTATTTTGCAATCTTGTTACTGCATAGGAATAAATGGAACAGAACAAAATTGGCTACAAGAAGTCTATTTAAGGGCTTATCTTAGTAGATCATGTTGAGAGAAAATGAGAGCTTGGACAATATTGGTGGCAGTGTTGATGGAAAGGAGTAGAAAGATTTGTGTAAACTGAAAACTTAAAGGTCTTATTAATTGATTGAAAATGGTGAGGGAGAGATAAAGAGAGATAGAAGTGTCAAGGGTAATTGACATATATATGTTAACTTACATATTACATTTATGATACATATGTAACATGTTACATTAATGGTGAAAATTTAACAATGAGGAAAGAAGAGATTTAAATATAGAAAGAGATGAAGAAATCTCTTGGCAAAAATGATACATAAGTGATAATGTAATGATCTATAGTGCATACAGATGGATCTCCAGGGAAGGGGTTAGCTCTCTCCTAAAAGATGCCCTTCCAATTCAACTATATAGCTTCCGAAATGCCATTTATACACATTTCCCATGTTTTCAGAAATATGCCTTTAGAATGTTAAAAACTCCACAAAGTCTAGAAATATTAGTTAACAGCAACTAATATATGATATTCTAGTAAAAGTTTGTTTTTTTTTTTTCATGGCAAAAAGAGAGTATCAAAAAAGCACTCAGTTAGCTAAGAGCTTTCTCTAAGAATAAGGACATATACATTTTAATTGGTTTGTACTTAAGAAAGAAATTTCTATATGAATGATCTGTCCTTTGGGAAACTTTGGCCTGCAAGAGGACATGAGTTCATGTAAGCAGGAGAATAAGATAACAGTAAGTGAAAAGCAAAAGAGAATTAGGAATCAAACAGACATTGAGGAAATGTCACTTACTTCATAATTTCCCTGAGACTGACAGTGATTCTATATTTACAGTTATCCTATTAAAATTAATTATTGAATTTTAAATAAATTAATTTTTGAAATAAGACATTTTATCAAGTATTGAATTATAATTTTTAGCAATAGAAATAGAGTTAACCATTCTTCAATGTTTAATTTTCATGCATTTGACTCTTGTAATACCATTTCTATCTGTCACAAAGCAGACTGACACATGATAGCAGTTTACACTTCATGCCATGACACATTGAGATTAGGCTGTCAAACCCTTTCATATAGCTCACTGACTTGAGGTAAAGAAAGTACTGGGAGACATCTTTGAGATTTTTTTTTCAAGTTCTTAATTTTAGTACTAACTAGACTAGAAAAAATAGTTCAAAGTGTTATTAAAATTTTGGTTTTGTATACATCTGCTACATTCAAGGTGTGAAAAATAACTTAAAAATAAATTATGTGCAGTGAATAGCAACGTCCACTCTACACACATATTTTCACACACTGGTAGAAAATAAGTAAAAAAAAATATATATTTTAACAATTTCCAAAAAGAAAATTTCCCTGATTCATTCTAAGAGTGAGTGGGAAGACACTGCTTTACCTATTCAGTCCAAAGCAGATATGTATTTCAGTCACTGATACATTTTTGCATTATCTATGTGAAAAAAAACCCCAAATCAGTTTTCTTAAATATTTGCAAGTGACCATAAAATGATAACAAAGTAAAATACTTAACATTACTTTGGAAAATGACCATTTCTACTCATTTATTTATTTATTCATTCATTCTTTATGTACCATTTTTTTTTCCTAGAAGTTCATCATTACACAGGTTTGTCATATGGCAGACACTGTTACAAACTATTAATGTTAAAAGAGTCTTTTTAGTGTATAAATATATGTTGTAAAATAAAATTTAAAAATATAAGCATTGTAACAAATGTTGCCCCAAATTTTTAGCAACCAAAACACATCCTAATAACCAATGGTCATCTTAGAGAACTACTTTGATGAATAATAACATATCTTTTATGTAGATTTAAAGTTTCAAACTTAAAGATCCTAGGATTAGTCTATAATTAATTTTTATTTATATGGAGTGTCAATGTCATCTAATCTGATCAATTTCTTAACATCAAGAAATGGCATAAATTTATAAACAGGGCTGTATTAAGCTGAATTTATATTTCTATCTTCAATGATACAGTTAATCTGAAATTTGCACTTTTGTCCCCAAAACCCTATACAAAGGCATATACACACACCCAGAGTGATTCAGAGTATAGAGGCTATTATCCTAAGCTTTTTGTGTGGAGATAGTACTCTTGGAAGGTAATTCGGATGTAGAAAGAATACAGACTATTTTGTATTGGTGAAAGTACTATAGCTAAAGACCTAAGTAAACATTGAAAGGCATCTAGAATGTGTTGACATTCTAGAAATTGATGGTGTCACCAAATACTTGGTAAATATTCTTATATTCCTTTATTTTAAGCACAAATGTCATTTGTGCTTAAAATAAGGAAAAACATGGTCATGAGGTTGGTTTAGTTTAGTTTTGTTTTAGCAGGAGATAATTTTGGTGACTACAACAAAATATAGCATCAAACTCCAAAGAATGTATAGTTGGTCATAATATTGTCCAGGTATCTACATAGATTATACTGAATATATCACAGATGTTTAAGAAGATCTCCTGATAAAATTAAAGATCCTATTAAATTAAAGAACATTTTACTGGGAAAAGGCTTTTATCCTATATCCACCACTAAGTTTTAGTGGATTCAAGCGCTAGACACTTAAGTCCTCTATAAAAGAAGGCCTTTGATTTGTGTGGTCTCTTCTCTCTTAAAGTTGTTACGTAGAGCACTAGCTACTTGAATTACAGGATGGGGTCCATTTGAAGGAGTTTCTTTGTGGTTGGTTCTGGGGAGTCTAATATTCACTGCATCACTCTCCTGCCAGACTGAATACAACAGGAGAACAGGTAATAGCACCAGGAATGGAAAGACACTCATGGAAGAGGGCGGCAGCGGGGGTGGGGGGGTCGATTATAATTTGATATCCCATCATTCTGACAGCCTGTGAATACATTTTTAAGGAATTTGAGTACACCTGAGGGCAATGAAGGAAGACAAGGCTGCTCTCTTCTGATGACCCTGGGCAGTTCACCCCTAACCCCAATTTGCAAATCTTACACTAGTATTGCCCATTGGAAAAATGGGGATCCTATTGGCAAGGGATTTTAGAAATGAAGCTCTAGGTTTTTCCTCTGCAATTTATGGGTGTACTATTCCAATGAAACTTCTGGAAGGGAATAAAGTTGAAAAACAAAAAAAGGATGCAAAAACAATTTTAGAGCAGCACAGGAAAAGCCCTGTCTTTAACAGGATTGACCTTGGTAGAAATCAAGTTATTGATCAACTACCAGTGTTAAGCAAGTCTTTGGGGGATCTGATCCTCTAACTGGAGGGGCTTGGCAAGATTTTCTTTCAAATTCTGTGCTGCTGTATTCTTCTGGGGAGGAGTTCTGGTAAATACAATTTTGTCTCTCAGAATACATCCTTCAAGATTGCTGCCTCAGGCATCTGCTTTACTGATCCACTCTTTAATCCACATTTGTTGACAGAAAATCAAAGCTGCTTAGAAACTAAGTTGAGGAGGGGAGAGAGAGAGAGAGTTAAAGGGCAGACGTATGTTCTAATGACAGAATCAAGGATGCAATGAGGTAGCATGACGGGATTCCGGGAGTAAAGCAGCAGCAAACAACTCATATAGCAGTAATGAAACTAATCTATTCAACTGAAGATCTTGTGCAGTCTTTGAGGCAGAATCCAGAGGAAACTGATGGAAGACAAGGTACTCACTCCAGACTGTTCAACCCCACTTGAACCTACTAATGGAACCATCAGTTAAAGGCATCACCTCTGACATTATGGACAGTGAAACAATAGGCATTGTGATCTTTTGCCTGAAAGAAGGATTCATACACGTTTTGTTACCTTCTTTTTTTCTGCCAAAAATTAATGTACCATTAGAACAATTGAGGAAGAGAGCATTAAAGGGAAGTCAGTTACTTCTATCCTGAGTGTTACTTCATAATCTGGAGGAGCACTTTTGAAATGAATTCAAGTAATAGTAGACTGTATAGATTGCAGAACAGTAAGCTTTTGAAAGTTATACTTGTGATTCTGTCTATGTGGTGCTAAATTTTTACAATGTTTAACTGATCTAAGCTCTTAAGTGCAATTGTGTTTATTCTTTCTCTCTATATTCATTTCCAAGGTACCTTGAAACATGATACTTTCTCATAGCACTTGATCTTTGTAATTCCAGTTCTAAGCAGCAAAATCTGACAGCAGTTTACAGTTCTTGCAGTGACATATTGAGAAGATTAAGCTGTCAAACTTTTAATGCTTTTTTTTGATAGCTCTTTTCTTTTGGGTGACTTTAAAATAGGAATTCAGATATTAATAAGAGAATTAATTATAGCCCTTCAGTTAAAGGAGGTTCTGTTGACAAAAATTTGTTCAGTAATATTAACTCTATTTGTGTAATTTAAGAATATAAGACAAGGCAGATTTTAATTCATTATTTTAAGACATAAATAATGTTATAAAATGAGGTAGCCTGTAAAAACAAATAGAGATAATTGAGCTTTCTTAAATTAATATACCTAATATTTCTACATCTTAGAGCTTATATTTTATATTATTCTTCTAATAATTTTCACCTCCATTTTGTTTATTCTCTCCAGAAATTTGCTTTAACAACTCTGCCAGTAAGTACTCAGAAGGAAATGAGAAGCCATATAGAAGTGATATATCATATTAGAAAACACCTAAGTTATCATAAACACACTGTTGGTAGAAATATGGACCATAAAGGTGATGCTAGTGAGAGCTAAGATGGAAATAAGGAACACATTATTGGGAACTTGAGGTAATATTATCCAGTGTTATAGAGTGGCAGAAAGCTTTTCCTTTAATTCTTTTTTTTTTTTTTTTCTGCACCAGCTCTTAGTTGCGACATGCAGGATCCTTTTTTTTTTAGGTTGCAGCATGCGGGCTTCTTAGTTATGGCATGAGAACTCTTAGTTGTGGCATTCATGTGGGATCTAGTTCCCCCTGACCAGGGATCAAACCCGGGCTCTCTGCATTGGGAGTACGGAGCCTTACCCACTGGATCACCAGGGAAGTCCCTAGAGTGGCAGAAAGCTTAACTGACTTGTGTTCTGCAGTTATATGGTAAGCAAAACATGGAAATGCTGAACTCAGATATTTAGCAGAGATTTCAAAAAATAAGGTTGAAGATATGACTGGTTTCTTCTTGCTGCTTAGAGTAAAATATGAGAGGAAAGAGATGGATTGAGGAAAAAAACTGTTAAGCAAAGATGACCGAGGACTTGATGATTGGGAAATTCTCAGCCTATCCAGATTGCTAAAATTAGGAGATGCATTGCCAGGAAAGCATGCTCCAGAGAAAAAGCCAAGGGTATGGCTGGACAACCTTTTGCTAGTATCTCAGAAAGATTAAAAGGTCAGAGTATTCCTTCACACAGAGAGCTTTTTGAAAGATTAGGTGCATGGCTCATGGATTCCCCTAATTCCTTTTAGCAGAAGTCAAAAATAGAGATGGGGTTATACAGGAACGATCTATGGAGGAGCCTCTTGTCTAATGGAGTGAATCCAGGACACATACACTGGAGATCTACAAGGCTCCTGAGAATGTTTTCTCAGCAGAAACCCTGCCAGCTTGGACTGAAAGGGAAAGAGAAAGGACATAATGAAACAAGGCTATCAGATTCCCCAAATTCTACTTGAAGGAAACAGGCTAATAATACTACTCAGCTGCAAAAATGTGTTATCCTTCAAGAAAAAGGGAAAGTAAATCCAAGGTCAGAGACAGGGCTCAGGTGATGGAGACTTAAGTCAGACTTACTGACTTAAGATGACCTGATTATACTTGGGTCATGAAACCTAAAGGAGTTTGTCCTGCTGGATTTTGAAATCATCTGGGACAAATAACTACTCTTTTCCTTCCATTTTCTCCCACTTAGAATAGTAACGTCTATATCTGGTATCTTATACTTGCCCCATCATTGCATTTTGAAAACAGATAATTTGTATTCTAGTTTCATAGGTCCACACAGGGAAAGGAATTTTGCCTCAGGATATACAATATACTAAGAGCCTCACTCATATCTAATGTAGATGATTTAAATGATACAATTTGGGATTTTTAAGCTGATAAGACTTAGGTGAGATTTGAACTTGAGTTAATGATATTAAGTTAATGAACTTGGGTTAAAATTTTGGTGGAGTTTGGGATGCAATGAATGTATTTTGCATGTGGAACAGATGTGAATCTTTGGGTACCAGAGAGCAGATTTTGGTAGGGTAAATAATGGCTGCCTAAAGATGTCCATATCCTGTTCTGCAGAATCTGTGAATATGTTGCCTTATGGGAAGATTATCTTAGCTTATCCAGATGGACCTAGTGTAATCACAAGGGTCCTTATAAGAGGAAGGTCAGAGTGAGAAAAGGAAATGTGATGATAAAAGCAAAGATGGAAGTGATATGGTCACAAGCCAAGGAATTCAGGTAGCTACTCTATAGAAGCTGGAAGAAGCAAGGAGCCTATTCTTCCCTAGAACTTGCTGACATCATAAGTAGTGAAGTTGCTTTCAGACTTCTGTCCTCCAGTACTGTAGGATAGTAAACTTGTGGTAATTTGTTACAGCACAATAAACAATTATTAAAGAAGAGTGCTATATATGTTCCCCACAACTCTCCAATGTTTTGGTGCATGGCCAGTAATCTTGAGGAATGGGAAAGTCCTGGCATTTGAGGCCTTCCAAAATATGTGGAGTGTGAGGTTTCTGCTTTGGCCAGGGGAGGAACTTTTAAGATTCAGTTTCAGTGCTTTAGTTAGTGCAGTTGCTGCCATTGATTCATTATTTGCCATTTGCCAAAGAATAATATAATTCCTCATGTTAAACATAGCATTTATGGAAAGCAAAAAGAGGGTACATTCACAAATTCATTTTTTGAGGCTAGTTTAACCTTGAACAAAAACCATGGTAGAGTAATATGATAAAATAAAATTACCAACCAGTCTTCTTCTTAGCATTACAAATCTCAACAAAATACAAACAAATGATGATCAAGTAGGATTTATACTAGGTATACATAGTTGGTTTAATCTTCAAAAATCAGTCAGTGTGAGTCATGACATTAACTGATGTAATTAGAAAAAAGTTGCATGATTGTTGTAAGAGATGCAGAAAAAGTGACAGCTAAAAAATATCAAAGTAGGAACTATTTATAAGGAAAGCTTTTTAATTTTTATAAAAGGCATCTACACTTTAAAAAACATAATAATGATACATTGAAATTCTTTTCATTCACATAGGAAATAAAACAAATATGTTCATCATTTCCACTTCAATTTAATTACGTTTTTATTACGTGTCTAAGCCAGTGTGTTAATATAAGAAAAAAATGATACGTATAAAGATTATGAAGAAATAAGCACTCTTTACCATTTTTGTCCATATAGATAGAAAGTTGAAAGAATTTATGAATAAATGTTTAGCATAAGATGAGAATTTAGGAAGATTTTGAACAGAAAAATTATCTCTGAAAAATCTTTTGTATTTACATTCTAAAAATTTATAATTAAAAATCGTCTCACAAAAGATATATTTAAAAATCATCAAAAAATATTTTAAGAAAAATCAAACAAATATGTGCAGTTTCTTTGTGAATAAACAGTTAATGGAGGAAATTAAATGTGACAAATAAATGGAGATATATACAAAGTTCATGGATTGAAACACTCAATATTGTAAAAATATAAAAATTTCACAAGTTGATCTAAAGTTTTTACATAATTCAATCGAATATTTTTCTTTTTTTCTTTCTTTCTTATTTTTTAGAACTTGAAAGGCTGATCCTAAAATTACTTTGCAAATGTAAACGTAAAAAATATAATTAGGTATTCCTGAAGAAAACAAGAAAGTTTTGGAATACTTGTTCCTCCAGATAACATGCCTTGGTGTATTCCCAAGAGAAATGAAAGCAGATAGCCACAGAAAGGCTTTTGTACAAATTTTCATGAAAACAATATTTATAATAGCTAAAATTTGAAATCAACCTGTTGTAGGTTGAATTATATTCCCTCTAAATAAATATGTTGTAATCTCAACCCCAAGTACCTAAGAATATGATCTTACTTGAAAATAAGGTAATTGCAGTGGTAATTAGTTAAGATGAAATCTTCAACATGTTGAAGTAGTATGGGTCCCCAGATCAATAAAACAGGTGTTCTTATAAATAAAGGGAATTTTGGACACAAATATACCTACATAGAGAATGCCATGCAAACATGAAGACAGAAAATGGGGGGATGTGTTTACAAGCCAAGGAATGACAAAGATTGGCAGCAACCCAAGCACAGAACAAATTCTCCTTCACAGCTTCAGAAAAAGCCAACTTATCTTCTTAGCATTACAAATCTCAACAAAATACTAACAAATGATGATCAAGTAGGATTTATACTAGGTATACATAGTTGGTTTAATCTTCAAAAATCAGTCAGTGTGAGTCATGACATTAACTGATGTAATTAGAAAAAAGTTGCATGATTGTTGTAAGAGATGCAGAAAAAGTGACAGCTAAAAAATATCAAAAAGTAGGAACTATTTATAAGGAAAGCTTTTTAACTTTTATAAAAGGCATCTACACTTTAAAAAACATAATAATGATACATTGAAATTCTTTTCATTCACATAGGAAATAAAACAAATATGTTCATCATTTCCACTTCAATTTAATTACGTTTTTATTACGTGTCTAAGCCAGTGTGTTAATATAAGAAAAAAATGATACGTATAAAGATTATGAAGAAATAAGCACTCTTTACCATTTTTGTCCATATAGATAGAAAGTTGAAAGAATTTATGAATAAATGTTTAGCATAAGATGAGAATTTAGGAAGATTTTGAACAGAAAAATTATCTCTGAAAAATCTTTTGTATTTACATTCTAAAAATTTATAATTAAAAATCGTCTCACAAAAGATATATTTAAAAATCATCAAAAAATATTTTAAGAAAAATCAAACAAATATGTGCAGTTTCTTTGTGAATAAACAGTTAATGGAGGAAATTAAATGTGACAAATAAATGGAGATATATACAAAGTTCATGGATTGAAACACTCAATATTGTAAAAATATAAAAATTTCACAAGTTGATCTAAAGTTTTTACATAATTCAATCGAATATTTTTCTTTTTTTCTTTCTTTCTTATTTTTTAGAACTTGAAAGGCTGATCCTAAAATTACTTTGCAAATGTAAAACGTAAAAAATATAATTAGGTATTCCTGAAGAAAACAAGAAAGTTTTGGAATACTTGTTCCTCCAGATAACATGCCTTGGTGTATTCCCAAGAGAAATGAAAGCAGATAGCCACAGAAAGGCTTTTGTACAAATTTTCATGAAAACAATATTTATAATAGCTAAAATTTGAAATCAACCTGTTGTAGGTTGAATTATATTCCCTCTAAATAAATATGTTGTAATCTCAACCCCAAGTACCTAAGAATATGATCTTACTTGAAAATAAGGTAATTGCAGTGGTAATTAGTTAAGATGAAATCTTCAACATGTTGAAGTAGTATGGGTCCCCAGATCAATAAAACAGGTGTTCTTATAAATAAAGGGAATTTTGGACACAAATATACCTACATAGAGAATGCCATGCAAACATGAAGACAGAAAATGGGGGGATGTGTTTACAAGCCAAGGAATGACAAAGATTGGCAGCAACCCAAGCACAGAACAAATTCTCCTTCACAGCTTCAGAAAAAGCCAACTTAGCCAACACCTTGATTTTGGATTTTCAGCCTCCAGAACAATAAAACAATAAATTTCTGTTGTTTAAACCACCCAGTTGTGACATCTAGTCATGGCAGCCCTAGCAAACTAATACGCAACCCAAGTGTCAATTAACTGGTAAATGATTAAACATATCATGCTATATCCTTATAATATAAGCCATGTAAAGAATGAAGTATTAATATCCACAATTATTTGGACAAATATGAAAAACATTAAGCTATGTGAAGGAAGTATAACATGAAATACAACATTCTGTATGGTTCCGTTTATATGAAACTCTAAAAAGTTAAAATTCTAATAACTTGAAGCAAATCAATGGTTATCTGGGGTTGAAATTTTAATGTTCTGTGTTACTCAGGAAATCTTATTAATAAAGACCCCTCCCTCACAACATACAAAAAATCATCTACTGTGGGTTATAATTAAGGTGACCAAATATTTTGGCATCCAAATTGGGATGTTGATAAGAAAGAAAAACATACAGTTGAGTATCCTGGACATAAAATAGGAATGTTGAAGGGAAACAAAGATGGTCATCCTAATTATTGACCCAAATGTGCAATTCCAAGCTATCCTTTAGAAAATTATCTGGTTGAATGTCTTCATGATCTTATGATAGGAAATTTTTCTTAAGACATAAAAAAGTCTTAAACACAAATTTAAAAAGGTAATTTCTACTGTGTAAAAATATAAATTTTTATATTTAAAATTTATAAACGGTAGACTCATATCCAGAATATTTAAAGGCTCCTTATCCCATTAAAAAAACAATATCAACTGTAGAAAAATCAGAAGGCTGAATAAGAACTTCACAAAAGAGGAAATATGTGACCAAAAAGATATAAAACATGATGTACCGGGCTTCCCTGGTGGCGCAGTGGTTGAGAATCTGCCTGCTAATGCAGGGGACATGGGTTTGAGCCCTGGTCTGGGAGGATCCCACATGCCGCAGAGCAACTAGGCCCGTGAGTCACAACTACTGAGCCTGCGCATCTGGAGCCTGTGCTCCATAATAAGAGAGGCCGCAATAGTGAAAGGCCCGTGCACCACGATGAAGAGTGGCTCCCGCTTGCCACAACTAGAGAAAGCCCTCGCACAGAAACGAAGACCCAACACAGCAAACATAAATAAATAAATTAATAATAATAAAAAAACATGATGTACCTTCAGTAGGAATAAGAGGACACAAGAGATGCTAATCTACATTCACTACACTGGCACAGAATGTTGGCAAGGATGTAGATCAAAAAGAACTCTCATGTACTGTTGGTGGCAGCATGACTAGTTATAAGCTTGGAAAACAGTTTGGTAAAGATGGATCCTACTCTTTGATCTAGCAGTTCAACCTACAGGTGTTTGTCATAGATGGATACATGTACATCAGGTGGTCCCAATTTAAAATCAAAAACTCTGATGAACATGCAGATTTTATTCACTGAAGCTCTTTATGCAGAAGTAGTGTATATAGTAAGATACAAGGTACTTTTTAAAGTCCTATCAATTTCTAAATGTAAAATTAAGATGAAAAAATCTTCAGTCATGAAAATGCTTATTGGGCAAGAAAAAGTGCCTAAAACATTAAATAGATATAGTGATGTATAGGCATAGTGATGCAGCTTCCTACGTGCCTCAGATTCATTTCTATTTCTTCAATTTATGATCATGTGGACCAAGTGACATATGCTATATCTCTCTCACTCATAAATAAGTGAGAGACAGGTGTTATTTCTGCCTCCCAATGTCATGATCACAAACAATATTTTTAGAAGAGTGATATATAATAGTTCTTGACATTTCTTTAATAGAATTACAAACCAAAGAGAACTTAGTGTTGTTGAGTCCTAAAACAAAACACTCACTATAAATAATAATATGAAGTACTTTAGGCAAACAAATGCACAAAGTCTGTAATGACCTGGGAGCCTATTTTAGAACTTATCTGTACTAATTTCTGCAAGATACTCTATGGAATCTTAAGTCCAATATGATTAACTGTGTTCCCTACCAACATGAAGGACATCTATTCAGATCCCTCTTCTATGTTTTAAATGGAATGCTTTGCAAGGTTTAATAACCTTCTTAGTAGCTTAGGTAACTTTGCCTCTTGAAAACTCAAGTGAAAGATGATAGAGAAACTGGTCAACATTCAGTGTAGCTAAAAGACACTCCACATGTGTGTGGAAAGAGCTCAGGGCCAACAGTCAGAAGACCTGGCTTCACAATGCAAGATAAGTCAGTTTGCTTGAGTCCTTGTTTCCTCATCCATAAACTGAAGGTAAAAACACAAGCTCTTTTTACTTTTAGGGATATTTGTAAAATCAAATGAAATAATGTGAGAACATGTTTAAAGCTATTCATGAAAGATTTCTTGTTATTATTGATACTTTATCAATATCATGTTTTGGAAAGAAAGGTTTTTTTGTCATTGACATTGGATCATTTGTTAAGGTATGCAGGCAGGTGTTTTGATTTGTGCTTCTAATTTCAATATTCAGTTACAAATATACATGATTTGTTTGCTAATAAACATGTAATAAAATAAGTTACATAAAATAAGTTACATGGTTGGTGATAATATGTCCCGATGCATGAAGTTCTTATGCTGGTATATGTATATGTTTTTATGTACTTACATTTATGTCAATATATTTAATAGATTTGGAGACTTTGTAAAAAAAGATGAAAACTAAAGACTACTTCAACATATTAACAGATGGCATAAGTGGGAAAAGAATGAGACCTTGGAAGACTAAATTGTCATAAAACAAAGAAAATGCCAAGGACTGTATGATTTTAATTTTTCAAAATCTTTCCAAAATAAGCAACTTCTCTTTGTTAAATGATGACTTTAAAGATTTGAAGGAAGCACTTCATAACTTTTGACCTCAGGTTTTATTTCCTCTTTTGTAATATGGAAATCAAAAGAATTATTTCTTAATCACTTAATATAATTCTACTTTTTAAAAAATCTATATTTTTATGCAGAGTATTTATGAAAAGATCAACTATTCAAATTACAGCAGTCTGGATTAAGTTAATTCTTCTTAAAAAGGACAGGCTACGAAGAAGCAAAAATGGTACTAAGAATGAAAATATTTTATCTATGATATTAGGTGTGCCCTTCCTTTAGCAAACCATACACATTGTGTTTTTGTATTGATATGCTTGGTAAGATTTTTAAAATAGTTTGAAGATTTTTTCAGCATTATGATCATTTTTAGCAGGATTACAAATCTTACTAGTGAAACTCTGGTATTTCCCCATTACAAAGGAGTAGTATAGAATAGTCAGTAGGTTGAGTTTTGGGGGTGAATTTGATGTAGAATTGAATCCTGGTTTCTCCTTTTCTACCTGAATTGGGACAAGTTACTTGACTTTTCCAAATCTCAGTTTATTCACCTGAAAAATGAAGGTGATGATATCTACCTTTATGTATTTGTTGTAAATTATACAGTAAAGTATGTAAATTGTGCAGACCATTTCCTGGCCCATAGCAAAGCACTTGGAAATTGGCAGTATAATTCTTGGAAGTGAAGGAAAGAATATCTTTTTTGCAGTTTATCAGTATATATCAATAGGTTGGATATAATAGAAAGATATTGAAATGTTCTCATTAGCTAATCTGAAGCAATAATTTTTTCCCTGAGTTAAGAAGTTGTTTGAACTTGATAGTTAATATTTTAAGTTACCATTGTCACCTAAGTAAAATTTATATTCTCAGTATATCCATGATGGTGAAATATGAAGTACTTCTTAAAATATAAGTAAAACACAAATATAAACATATCATTCCTCATTTTTAGGAATTTTGCCAACCTCAGAATAACTTCAGAAACTAGAAAATTAAGATCTGTCCTTGAGAAAGTCATTAACTGTTACTCACTTATGTAGCTAAAATACAGCCAGAACTGTGATATCTAAAAGTCAACCCTGAAGAAAACTTTCTAAATTTATATTCTTATGATAGCATTCTGGAAAATATAGTATTATGAGAAATGTTTATATATAATGTTTCATACTGCAACACAGTTTACATTAGCTTTTATGGAGTAGTACAAAGTATTCATCAAAATGCCCCAGCAAAAGTTAGGCATCCACTTGCCTAAGGGTAAGTGTTAAATGATGCAGTTACCATAATCTACACCAAGGCAATGCTGGCAGATCAATTCTCACTTTTGTGAATGGTATCATCTACTTCTCCTTTGAGTCTCAGGGGAAATAAGAAATGAGGCAAAAGCACTTTTCAGCATTTTGTGGCATTCTGCACATAGTGATACTAATTATATCATCCTTGACTTATTATATCGTTTAGTAGTGGCGTAAATTGCAAAGAACAGGGACTAACCCTTATAAATGATTTTAGAGTGTGTAGTATGCTGGTAGAAATGGATTAATCATTATTAAAAATTATGAAATCAAACTGATAACTTCCATAGTTTTTACTACCACCACCCCTCCCCCTCCCATGACCTCCATCCCCGAATCTGCCAAAATTTTATTTGCTATTTGATTCAGCACCTAAGTAAATGCAGTCTTTTCCTCAGTCTGGTTGAAAAAGAGATTTAAACAATGCTCTGCCCTGAAGACTTGATCTATGTAGGAAGGGTTTACAAGTTGTTTTCTGCCATGTGACTTTGTTACCATAGATAAAAAAAATTTTTTTCACCTCGTGTATAATACTGAGGTCAAAGCTTTTCTGTTCCACTGATGTTATTACGACAGTAGTTCAAGGAACTGTTATTGTATGACAAACAAAAAACATGCATAGGCTATAACGTTGAAAACGTAATTTTACAAAGTAACAGTTGTGTAACCAGAAGTACCTATTGAAGTATAAATTTAAATAAAATACAAAAACATATGCTTTTAATAATAATACTTTATGACCCTTTGCTCCAGGTTTCCTTTCCTCCATCTAATTATTGAGCAGTCATTATTGACAAATGGCAACTAAAAAAAGAAAAAAAAAAAAGAAAGAAAGAAAAACAGTTGTCTTTAATGGCAGAGCTATTGTATTTTTAAAATTGTGGCCTCATTTCAAGGAAGATGATTAACAGAGGCATATTATTATTACTGAATGCCTGCAAACAAAGGGCATTTCAGAGATGAAATAGGATGTAACAATAAATGTCAACATATTTTTCTAATATTTGTCATATGTTATAAAATAAACATGACAAATGAAAAACTAACTTTTTACTTTAGTTAAGCTTAAGGTTTTCTAAAAAAAGAGCTAATCATAACCCAAAATTTCTTTGTAATGAGACAGATGATACAATAGCTTATATTCTTAATAGACTCTTAGGTCATTATTAGTTACCACGAGAAATTGCTAAAAAGAGACATTTAAATTTATATCATTAGACCATTGCAATGGAATATATAGTATTCATTATTAGGGCTATATGTGATTTTTTATATAGCACAGATTTGCTTTTTGCTTGTAAAGTGCTTACTTTTCATTTACTACAATATTAAAAGTAAATAAAAATTATGGTAATAATTGTTTTGAGTACATTTGTCTTACTGCATTAAGATTATCCCACCCGATTATTCTTTCATTTTGTTCCAGTTTATGTGTCCTTTCTCTACTAGTTGCTTTCCCTCTTTCCTTCCCTGGGATATATATGTCTGCTACAGGTATTTTAACAGCAAGACAGAAGTAAGGGACTGAGGATACAAATTTAATCTCCATGTTTCTAGTCTCATCTTTCATTTCCATCTTCTGTTATCCTTTGCATCTCTAAATCCAGAGTGTCTGTAGGAGAAATTAAAAATAAGCAGCTGCTGGAAGTATACGGCAGGTGCAGACAGATACACTAAGCTACCTTAGGAGGGAAAAGGAATCTGAGTATTGAACCCCTCTATTTACAATCTATCTTACACTATTTCCTTATGCTTCCAAGTCCTGGGCCGTCTTTGTGATTCAAAAGTAAATTTTCTTGCACTTTCTCCTCTTCCACTCTGAAGGCTCTTAGGTAACAACTCTTTCCATTTTTCAATTTACCAATTCTTCCCCCACAACCTGTATTTCAAAGCTTTATTAAAATTTATTGTGTCATCTCATTTTCTCTTTGTCCTTGTGGGTTTACACCTCTTTATTTCATCACTCTCCCTTTATGAGCTTTTGAGAAGCAGACGTGATAATTCTTTGTAGTAAATCTGCCACACTTACCCAATTTCTATTAGTACTTTGGAGTAACTAATTTCACTGCAAATCACTTCGTGCCTCTCAGATCCTAAACATTTAGTAATATCTTTGAACCTGTATATAAATGTGAATTAGCAAGATTCTAGGACCAAGACTTGGAGGAGAGAGATGAAGAATGGTACACTGTACTCCTTGTTATTAAGAGACATTCAGAGGTATTTTAATGATCTGTCTCTGACCTTGTGAATACCTTACAGGCACTCAGGTCATACACTCATCTATTTACCTCCTATCTGTAGAGTATCATTGGGATAATTTCTGCACCCTAATGAGACTTCATCTACTAGAAATGCATCTTCAAAAAATTAGCTGAAGATAGGGACAATTATATTTTCAGTTTAGTTTTATAATCTAAGAAACCCCTATTGAAAAAGCAAGTATAGTAATTTTGAGTAAATTTATTTGACTAAAAAACAAAAAGAAAAGTGAATTTACTAGACATATAAAGAAAGAAAAAGTGAGGTGCCCATCTTCTTGATTGCTGTTGTGTTCTTCACATTTAAAGGGCAGATAAGATCAGAAGTGAAATAGAACGGCTGCTTTTGTTATGACAGTAATGAGCTAGAATGAGACTTAGGTCAAAAAGACTGTAGATATGGGGTCACAGAACGGTGAGACTTCATGAATTTATTCATTGAAATGTGGCCGTGTCCCCATAAAATAAAGTGTCATCATTGCAAGTGCAGGTCGCTTTGTTGCACAGGACTGCTGTCTAACTCTGTTATGAGGGAGTCATCCAAAACTGGTTTATATATTTGACTGAAAATAGGAAAATTATTAAACTTTCAAAGAGAAAAAAAGCACAGGGTCACTCCTTAGAAGATATAGCATTTTGCTTTTTGATAATAATAAAAATGTATGTTTCTGAAAAAAGAAATATGAAATGAGACTTTTGTGGATAAAATATTAAATTTTGAATTATTCCAAGAGAAACAAGTAAGATGTTTGTTCTATGAATCTGAGGAGAGTTTTGTTCAATGGAGCTTTAAAGCTATCTGTTCAGAGAGAAATACTTATTTTTAAAAAGTTGCATTGTTTTGATATCTTGAGGTATATGCTACTTTAATACATCCATTCATTCCTTTGGCAATCTCTAGCATATTCCATTTCTTATTTTCTACAGCCCAACCTCACAGTTCACCAGTAAAAATAATAATTATTGCTAAAATTTTAAAACAGCACAGTTTGGAAATAAAAATTAATTTTTTATAAATACGCCAAACTTTTAAAATAACAATAATTTTGAAATCTGTTATGATGTTAGAATACCCTCATCTCTGTGGCTTTACTCAATATTTCTGAAAGGGTATTATTTAGGCTTTCATTTCTACTTTCTAACTTAGAATCTTTTTTCATGTGACAGAACTAAAGGACAAATGTGTTTTAAAAATAAATAGGGTATATAGGGACATTGTAAAAACTACATATTCTATTGAATTTTCTTTTAAAATATATGTCATAAAAACTACACATTCTATTGTACTTTCTTTTAAAATATATGTACATAATTTTTGTTATACCTATTTAAGCCATGTAGAAAAGTACAGGGTATTATATAACAAATACTCATGAACACACCATATTTTCTTTAGTCCTTCCAAAAAAAATTACAGATGTAATAAAGCTTACTTAATATCATGTTCTAATACAATTCTCCTATATAACTCCACAGAAATAATCAAGAATCTGTTGTTAGTTTGTATTCTACATGATAGTACTTTTAAAGATATAGCTACTTCTTATCTTTCTATTATTTATTTTCTATTTTAATAAATTCTATTTTTATCTTTATTATATATTTTTTAGTTTTATTATATTAGTTTTATTTGTATTTGTTGCTTTATTTTCTAACTTCCTAATGATTAACATATTTACTTTCAATATTTATTAAAAAACATATTTAAAACAAACAAAAAACAAATGCCCACTTTTACCACTACTATTCAACATTATACTGGAAGTTCAAACCAAAGCAATCACACAGAAAAAGAAATAAAAGGCATCCAAATTGGGTAGTAAACTTTTAGTTGCTTGTCTTAAAATGTCCTTATCTCCTTTTAAATAATTTTGAGCTGAGTATAGAAATATAGTTTGAAATCTTTCCTTTGCAGATTGAAACTATATTGGCATTATTGTTACTATGGAGAAATCTATTGTCAATCTAATTGTCCGTCTAGTGATCTTTACCCTCAAGTAGATTTAATGAGTTTTCCCTTACCCCTGATTTGCTACAGCTTCACTAGGATGAATCTAGATAACAATTTAAAAAAAAAATCCTGCTCAAAAATCATGATATATTTTCAATATGAAAACACAGTTCTGGACATTTTTTAGCTATTACCCCTTAAGTTTTCCTTTTCTGCCATCTCTCCAATGTATTTTTGAAGTACTTCAAACTACTCTTTACATCTTTACAAATTCTTCCATATTTCATATCTCTTTGCCTCTGAGTACTCTTTGCTAGGTTCATTTCTCTACTGGATCTTTCAATTAACTGATTATTTTATTCTGTGGAAACTCTCCTTCATTACAGAGTTAATTCCCTTTAAAGATTCTTTTCAATTTCAGTGACTATATTTAAAAATATATTTTAAATGTATGTTTTCTCTTATTTTGTTTTGCTTTTCTGGACTCTATATCTAGTAGATCTGCAGTTTCAGTTCTTCTCAGTTCTAAGCATTTATTTTTCATTTTCGCTTCATGGAACTAATAGCGTTTTGAGCATGAGAGAGGTTTTTAATGTCTCCTCTTTTGTACTTTATGTATCATTCTTATTTATTCAGGTGGAGGAATGGCGCTTTCAAAGTGTGAATATATAATGCAATCTTCACTAGAAGTGTGAACAATTTTGTTTTTTGTAAAGATATTGTAAGGGGAGACATAAAAAGAGGCAAATGGGCTTCCCTGGTGGCACAGTGGTTGAGAGTCCGCCTGCCGATGCAGGGGACACGGGTTCGTGCCCCAGTCCGAGAGTTTAAATTTTTTTTTTGTAATATAAAATTTTTGGATAGTTTTTCACTTTTAGCTAACACAAACATATTTTTCAGTTTATTAAACACCTTTCGATAATTGTTTACTACTGTGTCATGTGCATTATAATGTTGTAATGCCATGACATTCTTGGCTCAGTTTTTCACAACAATTTATGAATAAAGCATTTTAAGAAAACTTAGTAGAGATAATGATCAGTGTTTGGTAAAAAATCCTTTCAAACTTCAGACTTTCCTTTGTTACTCTCCACAGGTGACATTTCTGCTTGGAGGACACTAAACAAAGGCTCACATGTTTCTTTTACCTGTGAAGTGACTGACTCTACCAAATGCTGTAATCAACATGAATCCTCTTTTGGCAGCAGTACTGGCTCAATAGTTACTATGATTTGGAATAGACTATTAACCACTAAGGAAAGATGGCTTATTTTATTCTTCTTTTTCTATGAGTGAAACTTTTTACATATAACAGTAAACTTCCTTTCAAATAATAAAGGGTAATTGTATTTTTAGTTATGCATGTAAAATTCTAAGCAATTTCAACTCTATTATGAAGTTATTTGAAAAAATATATAATATTGATGAATATAACATTATCAGGTGTTCTTATCTATATATTAGAATTTCAAGATAAAGAGCACTAAACATATTCGGTGTCTTATTTACAGATTTTATAGCCACATAGTGAAACCATGATTTCCAGAACAATGTTCTAGCACTGTGAGAAGAATGTGAGAGAATGAGAGAAAATGTGACTTTCCTCTATAAATCAACTGGATCTGAGCTTCAAGTAATTTAATCTTCTCTATTTTCTCATGTTTTCCCCTATGGTCTTTCTGACAGAACTATTAATGCTTTCAATCTTTCCACTAAAATTGTAAGTGTAAGAAAGACTTGCTTTTCCTAATCAGCTGGGGGGAAAAATAAGTCTTCGCTTTTATCACACATGGAAGCATTTACTATTCAGCTAGCCGATGCTGAGAAGTCGATTTCTCAAAAGATTTAGTTTTTAGTCAAATGCTCCCAGAGTGAACACTCTTGAATCCCAGCATGCAAAATAGGAGGATACTTGATACTACTAGTGCTCTTTTGATTTCATTACTCCCACTCAGGAGTAACTCACAGAATTTGAAAATCAACTAAAAAGTGACTCAAAATTATACTTTAAGATGAATTCGCAATGAAGGCAAAAATTTCTGCATGAAGTAAAAAGAGGCATATATTCTTTGTCATGTTTTCTGGTAGAATGATTTGAATGCAGGGTAAGAATGACCAAATAGGAATTTCTTTTGGTGGTAAACTAATTAAAGTCACTTCTCATAGCTGACTTTTATGATACACTTCATGTATGGCTTAATGGGCCTCTAACAGTTTCTTTATGGAAAAAATTTTTCTGAGGCATTCTGGGGTATATAACAAAATAAAAGTAATTATGGCTAGATTTTAAAATGAACTCCTTTTAGACAAAGCTTTCCACATGAAGATTTAGTAAAGTTACATCTGTTTTAGATAGAGATCTTTAAGCATCAGTCCTCAACAGCTACTTTGATAACAAGCAAACTGAAAGACCTCCAGGGTTTCTGATTTCCTACCACAACTGGTTTCAGTCAAAATGACTGTTATTCTTCATATTTTGCAGAACTCATTTTATTTAGCTGAAAGTCAAATGCTACTGAAAATCAGTTTCAATTGGGATACCCATCCAAAGCTGTAAAAAGGAAAAAATCTTTTTGGTCAGAATAAACGTTTCTCAAATATCTAAAGTCATACAAATGAAGCATTTGTTTTGAGCCAGTGGCCCACACTGGGTGCCGATGGTGGGTGGTCATCACTGTATTTGCTTCTCAGTTTGTATACCTCAAAGCAACGGAAAGGCTGGACTCCTGAGATTACTAAATGCTGCCATACAACATGGACAGAAGCTCCTTAAGGTCAAGGGAACTGTGTTTTAAATTTGTTTACATGCTCAGTGTCTTTTTAAGGGTTCTACACTAAACTGAATGAATTATAATTACTCGGATTTCTTGAAGTACCATGTCTTTAATAAAAATTCTATATTTTTGCTATGTATGTAGGTATGTATGTTACTCTATGAATGAAAAAGAGGAGATTTTTCTTCTTAATAGTTAAGCTAGTAAGATTAATCTTTTCCTTTTACAATTTTTCTTTCTCCCCGCTGATTGCACTCATCACTATCTGAATCTGTCCCACTCCCAACAAGAATGCAAGCTTCATATAGGCTGGAATTTTGTTTGGTTCATTGATATATCCCCAGAGTCTAGACTAATTGTGCATGGCATATAATTGACATTCAATAAATAGCAATTGAGTAAATAAGTTAGCAACTATTCCACATTTTGGGAGAAGTTAATACAGTAGTTCAGTTGAAGTCTTATGGAAGGAGCCTTAGGAGCAGAGACAAAGATGAATAGCAAGACCCCAATAAATATTAGCAATTATTAGTATCAGCTGTTTGTGATCCCCTTTTGCTGATGAAAGTTTACTTAAGAATCTTAATCTCAAGAAGAGATAAGGAGGGATTCATTACACCTAGTAAAAATTATTATGGAAAACATGCTCAAATATTATTTCTTTCAGAGGGTCTATTTATTTTTATCAAATATGTGACGTCCTTTAGACAAAACAATGATTCTACCATCTCAGATGCAACAACAAGAAGATATGTAGATGGATAGTTACACATTTACATATGTACAATGGTATGTCTATATATCTCAATCAGTATTTATATCTGTATATTATATATACATATATTTGTCTACATATTGTGTGCATTTCCACCATTGTGGTTATTTTTTTAAATCTGATCCTTGCTAAATTTAATTATCTGATTTCACTACAGTTTATCTTCCTGTGAACTCCCAAATTAAGTATCGATATAATTATTTTAAATGAATCTTTAAGAGAATGAGGAATACAATACATACCTCATCTCATAGATTTACTTTGAGAAAGCTAACACTAGCTCTTACCAAGTTGATTTGCTTGCATTTTATTTTCCACTCTACCTACAACTAGTGTTCCTTTTTATTTTAGTCGTTAAAGCAGGAAGTTATACTTTGATCTTTGGTCAATCATTTCAAACCCGCAATTAATATTTCCATTATATTTGTTTAATCAAAATGTTTTTGTTAACACACTCTTAGTTTGGAATAAAATAATTTTATAGTTCAAACTCTGCTTTGAAAAAGATATTCTAAAATTGTATGTAGGAATAATATGTAAAAATGTATTGCCATTCTACCTGAGACACTAACCAGGCAATCTTAAGTAATCCAGTGTTTTCAGTAGAACATATTAACAACTTACATGCTATGATCACAGTAAGAAACACAGTAAGAAATACAGTGAATAAGCACAGGTCATTTCCTGTAATTGGAGTTATTAAGTACACATATAATACTGTATAATTTAGTATTCTATAACTTAAAAGTACACACAACAAAACCCATATTCTTGTATTACTAATTTTTTAAATAAAAGTAGCAGTAAATAAATGAAATTGCATAAATGAATAAACAAAACAGAATAATAATTTCAAACTCTCTCTTATAAAAACAGAGTTTCAAGAGCTCAAAAACAAGAGACAAGTAACAGAAATAAAGTTTCTTTACCCGTTTGTCTGTCACCTCTAGGATATAGCATCAGGGATATTCTTCCTTAAGGGATAAAGTCATTTAAGGATTTCCCCCCGAGGAATGACTTGAAATAAATCTTCCAAGTCATGTCTAAAAATCCTGAAATAAGAGCTGTGTGGAAATGCTGATTCTGGGGATTGTGAATTGTGAAGGATTCATTGCAATAATGTCCTAACTGATCTCTAACATGCGTGATGCGAAGTATATGATAATCAAAAGCAAATGTCAAATTTACTGTGTCCTTTTTCTAAGCAAAGAGAGAATAAATATTTTAAATGGAACAAAATTCTTTCCATGTAGTTGCATGTAGCACTAGTTTATTTTTTACAGTACAGTATTCTATTGCATAAATATGCAGTTTATTTATCCTTAGTATTATTGATAGACATTTAGATTTTTCCAGTGTTTGAATACTACAAATAATGTGATACTACAAATAATGTGGCTACAAACATTCCTGTACGTATCTACTGGTGCAGGTACAGACACATTTCTTTTGGGAAAATATCTTAGGGGTAGAAGTGTTGGTATGCATACGCTAAGTTTTGTAGATGATGTCAAATAGAGAATCCACCTTGTATCAAATTACATCCCCACTAGCACTTTGAGATAAGATTTGCTTTGCAATTCACCTATAAAACCTATTTTTTTCATTTTAATTTTAACCATTCTGGAGACTGTGTAGTGATATATCATCATTTCATTTTGTATTTCCTGAGGAATGATGAAAATGATTGCTTTGTAACTTGCTTCATGGCCACTATCTTGTCCCTTCTCCCTTCCCTCTACCCACTGGTAACCACTTATTTTTTCTCTATACCTGTGAGTCTGCTTATGGTTTTGCTTTTTCACTAGTTTGTTTTATTTTTTAGATTCCACATATAAGTGATTATACCATAGAGTTTTTGTCTTTCTCTGACTTATTTCACTAAGCATAATACCCTCCAGACCCATCCATGTTGTTGCAAATGGTAAAATTTCATTCTTTTTAAATGGCATAGTATTCCATTGTGTGTGTGTGTGTGTGTGTGTGTGTGTGCATGTGTGTGTGTATGCCAGGTCTTTTTTATCTATTTATTTGTTGGTGGACACTTGGGTTGCTTCCATATCTTGGCTATTGTAAATAATGTGGCTATGAACATTGGGGTACATGTATCTTTTCAAATTAGTGTTTTCATTTTCTTCAGATATATATCCAGGAGTGGAATTATTGGGTCATATGGTAGTTCTAATCTTAGTTTTTTGAGAAAGCTCTAGTATACACATATTGATTTGCAACAGTATAATAAAGATAACATCTCCTTTCAGGAAAAGTTTCAACAAGTTTGCTTTCAGCATATTATAAAATATTGGTTCTCTAAACTTGTAATTCTTTGGCTAGGTTGCTTTCTGGGGAATCCAATCATATTTCTTAGACTTTTTACTTTGTGACTCATGGATCTCTTATTTTCTTAGTTTGCTTCTTAATATATCTTTTAGTCTGTATGTATTCTGATCCAACATAAAACTCACTTATACTCTTACTTGTTGAGTCTAGTCTGCTTTAATCTATTTGTTGAATTCTTCATTCGTTGTTGAATCTGCTCTATTTCTGTGCATTTCTGTTTTAGATTTCATTTTGTCATATATTTTCTTTAATATACTATTCCCAGCTATTTCAATGTCTAGAAATTTTAATATCCAGATAACCTGTGGGTCTTTTAAAAAGATCTGGTTTTTCTCTTGGCTATTCTTTTTTATTGAATAGAATTTTTACTGAATGCTGAAAATTATGTATGAAATAACTTGTCCCCAACCTTTTATTCTATAATCTTATTTTCTGATTAAGGCTTTGAAGTTCCATTTCAATAATTAAATCACAACTGCCTAATATTATACAATTATGATTCCATCTTCCTTTAAAGATTCTTTACGTCAAATAATATATGTTTCAAGTGCTAGCATAGAATTAGAATTCTATATTCAGAGAAACTATCCTTCAAGGATAAAGGTGAAATTAAGGCATTTTCATGAAGAAAAACTGAGAGAATTTCTTGGTATTTGATTTTCTCTAAAAGAACAACTAAAGGAAGTTTTTCAAACAGAGGGAAATGATAGCAGAAGCAAATTTGGAGTATCAACAATGATAATACCATGTGGTGGCTAGGATTTGTAGCAGCAGCTAGAACTCTTGGACATTGCTGGTGGGAGTGCAAAATCGTCCAGGTATTCTGGAAAAAGGGTTGGCAATTTCTTACACAGTTAAACATATACTTTCCATATGGTCCAGCAATCCCAAAAAGACCTGTCCATGAATATTTATTGTAGATCTATTTATAACTGCCAAGAATGGGAAACAACCCAAATATCTTTTGATGGGTGAATGGATCAACAAACTCTGATATGTCTATATCTGCACAATGGAATACCAATTAGAAATACAAAGGAATGAACTTTTCTTTTGACCTTGATTTTGGTAGACATTAAACACATTTATAGATATATTAAGATATTAAAACAGTTTTAAACTCATATTCTTTGTGAGTGACTGTAGAGGAAACTCAGGGAGATATTGTGGAGGTATTGAAGCTCTATAATGAAAATCTATCAAGACCAAATAGCATGGCTTCTGCTATTTGAACCTCATTTGTTGATGTCTAATTAAAAGAATCATTTGCATTTGCTAATGAATGTGTTTAGCTTCTAGTCAAATAATTATTGAACAAGCATGTGATTTAATTTTAATCTCAATTTTCCAGTGGTTCACTTTTCATGCTTATTTAAGTGTTACCCTTTAAAATGAGTGTTATTAATGTGTATGGCACTTGTGCCTTGTCTTTTCATCATTATTTTATTGGCTTTTTCTCCCCTTTCTCTTTTACCCTATTTCCAGCATTTATTTAGCACACTAACTCTGGATGAGCTTATACCCTGGAAAGAAATGCATCAAATTCCACAGAATCAAGCCTTATTTTTCCAAAAATTGGGTGAGATCCCAGAAGACATTTAATGCTTCATAGTTTTATAGTTTAAGCAATAAAAGAGAGGAAACTAATTCTCCATTCTCATACCCTCACTCAAAATATAATTGAAAGAGAGCCTTCTGTACTCTTGATGATTTGTTTTGACATCCATGAACAATCTTGCTGAGATGCATTTTTTATTCTTTCCTCTGCTATATACATTATAGATTTTTATTAATCTTCTGTTCCATATTATATAGCATAAATACGAAGTTATGCAACTATTAGGCCAAATCAACAAATATTCAAATGAGAAGCAAGGTAATTGATAACCAAGAGTGTAAGTATTCCTGTGAATAACAAGCTTTTATAAGAATACAATGCTTCTTATTTTTAAATTATTTTATCTTCCTGTGGATGTGGACATTTTGTCTGAACAAGATGTAAGGTTGTAGTTTTCCATACCAGAAAAATCCATTTTACTGACCAAAAATAACCAGAAACATAGCAATATATTTTACCTAGATTATTTCTGAAACTTTCATTTCTCAAATTGCTGTTAAGCATGGAAAATGACTCACTTTTTTGATATTTATGGCCTTTAGGGACTCAATTTGTGTTTCTATGAAATTAATGGTTCATTATATAGAAAAACCTTAATAAAATTATACATTTGGATAAGGAATATGGCATGTGTCAATAATGAGAACACCAATAATGATTTTTACAGAATTTAGCTTGGGCTCTGCTATTACAACTTTTTCCCATTAATTTTATTTCTCTTCATGAAAGTTGGAAAATATGCAGTGTAAAGCAAAATGCACAATTCCCAGATCCAAAAAAAGAAAAAGTGTTTTAATTTCATTTTAATAATATTTTTGTATTATTATCACTACTTTATTTTTCCTGTAAAATCAATTTGTGATTATTTGAAACAAACAAATGGGAATGCTCAAATGATTTGTTTTTTTCCTTTAATTCTTAAGAACAAGAATTAAGAGAGAAATCACAGCAACCACATTTATAATAGGAACTTTTAAAAGACGAATCCAGATTATATGATTTTTGCAGATTAATTTTGCCTTTTTCACCTTCTAGATTTACCACCTCCCACAGAGTTTGACCCTAGTATCTGGAAAATGGAAAATGTCTTAGAAGTCATCAAGTACATCAAATTGCTATTTTCTTTTGTTGAGACACTACAAAGTACTGACAAAGAAAGAGAAATTAAATTAAATTTAGTATACAGGATTTTAAGGTAGGAGAATAAATTATGGCATTTTAAAGGTTTTAAATTACTCACTTTTTATAGTTTATATAAATATGACACATCATTATGTGGGAAATCTTGAAGATTCAGGAGAGGATAAAGGGAAATTATTTATCCTTTCACTATCCACACATGGTTCTGAAAATATACTGTTGTTCAATACTTCTGCTCTTTATATATTCATTTAATCAGCAGCTATTTACAGAGCACCTGATGTGTGCAAAAACTATTCTAGACAGTCAACCTTCCGCTTTTGAAGCTTACATTGTGGTAGGAAGGAAACTAAAAATAAAATAAGAACAACAAGAAGTCTGATAATTATAATGTACTGGCAAGAAAAAACACAGTAGGATAACATGAATTGTGGCAGGGGAAGGCTGAAGGATGTGTAATTCAGTTGAATGGTCAGGAGAGGAGGATCTGATGTTTGAAATAGAGACTGAGTAATGAGATGGAGCCATCCATGGGAGAAAGTTTCTAGGCAGCATTAAAAAAATGCAAACCACCTAACGGGGGGAATAAACTTCAATATAATGGAAAAGAAAAAGAAAAGAAATGTCAGAAGTTGGAAATATTGAGCAAGGGGGAGTTTGATAATGAGGTGAAAACGGAAAAGCAGTTGTGCCAGATTGTGTAAGTCATGGTTAGAAGTTTGGATTTCATTTTATTAATTTTTTTAATTGTGGAAAGAATGCTTAACATGGGCCCTATCCTCTTAACAAAATTTCAAGTGTACAATACAGTGCAATGTTGTACAGTAGATCTCTAGAACTTATTCATTTTGCATCACTAAAACTTTATAGCCATTGAACAGCCAGCAATTCTCCATTTCCTTCTGTGGCCAGCACCTGGCAAGCACCATTCTATTCTGTTTCTATGAATTTGACTATTTTAGATACATTATATAACTGGAATCATGCAGTATTTGTTTTCTGTGTCTGGCTTATTTCACTCAGCATAATGTCCGCCAGGTTTACCCATGTCGTTGTATGTGGCAGGATTTCCTTCTTTTTATGGATAAATAATATTTCATTGTATGTATATACAAAATTTTATTTAGCTATTCTTCTGTTGATGGACATTTAGGTTGTTTTCATATCTTGGCTACTGTGATAGTGCTACAATGAACATGGGAGTTCTCTTGGAGAACTGGAGATCCTGATTTCAATTGTTTTGGATATATACCAAGAAGTGGGATTGCTGGATCATATGGTTTACTCTTCATTCAAGTTGAAATAAAATCCAACCTCAACAATTTTTGAACTTAGATAAAAGCTAATTAAATAACTATTAAGCAGAAGAGTGCTATGTATGATTTTCTTTGAAAACAAGTAACTTCTGGGTGGAAAATGGAATGTGGTGGGCTGGGAGAGGAGCAGAGGCTGAGTTGAAGTGTGGGCTCTTTAGTCCAGATGAAAGAAGGTGGCTTGGACTGGGAGAATATTGGTTAAAATGAAGAAAAGGAGGTAAAAAAAATATTTTTAGAGATAGGATGGATGATGTGAGGAGCTTAAGAAGAGTACGGAATCTAGAACACCACCAAGGGTAAGTAGATGGTGGTGCTATTTTCAGATAAAGGGTAAAATGAAGAAAATGTTAGGAGGGGGAGAACTCTGTCCAAAAGTTTCTTTGTTTAAAGCACCACATTCAAAAGGTGTTTGTTAGATATTCAAATGGCGATATCAAGTAGATCTATTAGTTTGGAGAGAGGTACATATATGCGTATGTATATACACATATACACACCATATATGTATATATCATGTTTTATAACATTTTTGTATTTAATCATTATTATTTATATAAGTTAATACATTTTCAAAACATCATTTTAATGACTACATAGATGTACATTATGTAAAAGTAACATAATTTATATGTAATCATTTGTGAAATGCTGGACATGAAATTGTTTCTATGTTCCTGGATTTTGTTTTTATTATTTATACTCTATGTGGTCATTATTCAAGGTAAATAATTATGCATATCTACTTTATTTCCCTGAATAAAATTTTTTATTTCATTTTATTTAATGGAATTGCCAGATCAAAGAATTTCCACACTTTTAAAGATTTTGACACAATTCCAACACTGTTCCATCACAATTTCCATCAATGGTTCACAAAAGTGCCATTTCTCAGAATGACCAGCCAATCTAATTATTTTTTTTGTTAACCTGTGCCATTTGCCAGAAGAAAAATATCATATCTTATTTGTAGTCTTTAAAAAATATTTCTTTGATGTTTTGAAGATGTTTATTTTTCAAAAGTGTTTAGCCATTTGCCTTTCTTCTTTTGTAAATTAGCTGTATATGGTCTTTGACTATTTTTCCTTAGTAATTTTCATCTTTATCATATTCATTTTTCAGGAATTTTTGTAGTTATTAACATTTCTATAAACAATGAAAATATGCCTATACTTTAATATCATTCATTTTAATTATGGAGGGTTTTGATGGTTGTTGAATATTGTAAAAGTATGTATCAATGATTTCCTCCCTGTGACATCTATGTTTGAATGAACACTTAATGTAATAAAAATTCTCCACTTTTCGGTGTTTGACTTCTGACAACTTTCAAGCTTCAGATCTCACTTCTCTCTTTCTGCTCCACATCTGAGCAAGCTGATAAGAAAGCCTGGGTTCTCCCTCTTTTGGTGTCAGGCAGGGCAGACTCAGACCAAGCAAACCCCTCCTTGCACATGGGAAACCTCATCTAAAGGCTACTCCTAACCACAATCAAAACCCCAAGTCAGTCTCCTTTCCTTACTCTCTTGAGTTATTTTCATACCAGCTTGGGAAGCTTGCCCCACCCTTCCCCAAATCCTCATTGTGTAAGTAATAAGCGTTTTCATATCCTCTTGGTATGTGTGTGGCATCATCTGTCCTGACATCTGAACTAAATCATGGTGGAGGGTCCATTCTGTTTCTGCAGAGTAGCTACGGCACTAAGAAAGGACTGTCGCAACCATAAGTCATATAATTATTTGCCAGTATTTTCTTCTATTTCTTAAATATGTTAAAAAAATTATTTCCTTTGAGGATTAACTTATTTTGGATTTTGATGTGAAGTAGGGATGTTTAGTTTTTTCAAACATTAACCCTGTTGTTTCAACACTTTTTGGAAGCTGTTAGGAGAAGGACAAGAGAAGTAGAAGGAAAAATAAGACTTCTTTTAATATCCTTTTAGATTTCCAAGGACATGACCATTATTTTATTTTTAGAAATTTATGAAATTCTAGAAAAATCCTAGATATAATTTTGATGGTCACTTCAATGTTGAAAACTTAGTTTAATAGAAATTCAATTTGATCAATTATTATTGTGCCATTATATGTAGTTAAAAGGAAAACTGTTTGGATTAAAAGGAATCTTCTGTTACTGAAATATAATTGGCAACATTAAATGTGGTGAATGCACTCCTAATTTATAGCACTGCCAATACACTGAAGCTGAAAAGAATTTCCAAGATTAAAAATGTGAAAAACAAATGACAGTTTTCAAAGGCAATCAAGAAGGCATTCATCTACTTTGCCACTTCCGAGCTAATGTAATTGGGTAGAACTCTTTGATTATTTGCTACTGGCCTGAAACCACACTACATACTTTTATTCAATTATCTCATTTAATACCTAGATCTTCATGGAAAATAGTATATATGTATGTATGAAAAAGAGTATATTCTCCCTCTTTACAGATGAGGAAACCAAAGCTTAGAAAGATTACAAAAATTGTAAGCCATAGGATGTAGCTTAGAACTCAGTTTAAGTGGAGACATTCCAAAAATATATTTCCTTGAAATTATTTCCATGCATTCTCTCTGAAAAACCTATTATTTACTTAAGGCAGCTAAAGGAAATGCCAATTAATGTTGTTATCATTGCAGGTTATATTATTTCAGTCTTCAAATTTGAAGTAATTTTAACCAATAAGTAAGTTTTTATAGAAATCAAGATTATATTACACTACCTTTCCTTTCTATCTTCAGGAATCTTTCTTTGGTAGAAACTCGTTAAAGGTATTTTCTATAGGCACATATTGACTTCTCTTACTGACATAAAGAAGGAACCAATTCAAGGAAAAATGAAAGGCATTATCAATTATCAGCTGTGCATCTGTTAATTGAGGAACAAAAGTAAGCCTTGGCAGACCTGAAATGGCAAGACTCTATGAAGCTCAAAATAAACATGGAACAGGTCAGTCAAAAATAAAGATAAGGGCTTCCTTGGTGGTGCAGTGGTTGAGAATCTGCCTGCTAATGCAGGGGACACGGGTTTGAGCCCTGGTCTGAGAGGATCCCACATGCTGCGGAGCAACTAGGCCCGTGAGCCACAACTACTGAGCCTGCGCATCTGTGCAACAAGAGAGGCTGCATAGTGAGAGGCCTGCCCACCGCGATGAAGAGTGGCCCCCACTTGCCACAACAAGAGAAAGCCCTCTCACAGAAACGAAGACCCAACACAGCCAAAAAAAATAAATTAATTAATTAATAAACTCCTACCCCCCAACATCTTAAAAAAAAAAAGAGATAAATCCACATTTTAAGTGCCACATTTGTCATCATATGTCATTACACTTATTGTCACATATCACTGTGGTTACTTTAGACTAGTTTCCAAGCTTTGATTTTCTACTTCATGCTTTAATGAATGAATACATTTCCTAGACATCAATGTGATCCTTTAAGTAGTATCCAGTGATAAGTATATCATCTACAAATGCAGTATATAGCATTTTATTGCTTGAAAAATGTCTCATGTATATATTTAATCAACTTCAAATAGGAATCACAATGATTTCTTTATTGTCTTATCAGAGAAAAGTACTTACTAGAAGGAAATCTGTATGCATTTAAAACCTTATTTCAAGTACACTATAGATAAGAATTATTTTTTCAGATAAGTGTTCACAGTAATACATTTTCTGGACTGGAAAAGAGAAATGTATATCACCCTATTAAGAGGTTCTATTTATTTTTGTTCTTTTGTAGCATTGTATTCTTTCCTGAGATCTTTCTTCTTTTATCAGTATACTCCTTGTTTTAATCTAAAATAAATAACTGAATATTTAGGGTTTTATTACTTTTACCTGGAAAATTTTGATTGTGCCATCATTATGTTGTCAAGGTAGCTAATGGCATATCTTTTTCCTTAAGGAAAATATATGTCCATTTTATGAAATAATATATATATTATCAAGATATGAGCTAGGGGTTTGAATGTGTTGATTGACCTGTTTAAAATAATAATGAGTCATAAAATGACATTTATACACATATACATACATTCATGCATGGACACATGCATATATATGTATATACACACATGCACACATGTATATTTCCATTTAGGGATACAAATGAGATGTGGAATAAATAAGATACTTTCCATGATAAAAACTTTCCACTATAATTGCTACATTATAACTATATATAAATATATATGTGTATATAAGTATAAATATATATTAATATAAACTAGATCGATATAAAATATCTATATATTTATATTATATAATAGCTATAGCTTTATCCCTTTCCTGAAATGCAATTTTTCTCTCTGATTCTATCTAGTAGAAGAATGTCAATGATTACCTCTTTTTTTTTCCTTTTGGTTCTACAAATCATATATAACTCAGGTTAAGAAATCAGCATTGCATGACTTAGAGCCACTCAACATGGCCTGTTCTACAGCATTTTCCTACCTACTGCCATTATTGTGACTTTTTAGATGAATATTCTTATTCTTTTTGCTTATAGTTTTTAAACCTATGTATGAATCCATCAAGTACATTAAATTTTCATACTTTAAAATTTTATTTAAATTGACACACACTTTTTAAATTTTTCTGTGACTGCTTTTGCACTCAACATTTTCTTTGTGAGATTTAACTGAGATGACTCATATTTCTGTAGATTGGTCATTTTCACTGTTGTATAGTATTCTGATAAATAGATAAACTACAAGGTATTAATCTAATATATTACCAACAGGTCTTTTGCTGGATTCCAGTGTTTGTTATTATGAACAGCGTTACTATGAACGTTCTTCTATATGTTTCCTTCTGTATATGTACAAGAGTTTCTCTAGGGAATATACTTAGAAATGAAATTGATTAAATATTAGGTCTATGAATTTTCAAATTTATTAGGTAATAAAAGATAATTCTTTATCAAAGTTGTAATTTACATATTCACCAATAGTAAAGAAAGTTCTCATTGCTTGGAACTTTCTTGCTAATACAGAATAGTGTCAGATTTTTAAATTTTTGCCAACCTGGTAGATGCATAACAGTATCTCCTTGTAATTTTAATCTGCATTCCCCTGATTGCTAATAATATTACACATCCTTTCTCGTTTACTGGTCGTTAGACTGACCTCTTTTGGGTTGTTATACTTTTTTCTTTGTAATAGATATATAAAACTTCTCCAAAATCTCTGATTACTAATTTTGTCAGTTATATGTGTTATCAGTAATTCTTGCCACAATAATGCTGCATAAAAAACAAAAATCATTCCTTAGTGGCATACAAAATAAACATGTATTTACCCCCTCAGTTTAAGAGTTGTCAGCCTAGGCTAGGCTTGCTGGCAGACTTTCCTGGTCTCAGCAGGTCTCATCCAAACATCCAGCAGTCTGACGGGCTTGGCTAATCTATTAGTTACAAAATAGTCCATGTACAAATGTATTATCTAATTAACCCCTCCTCTTTATTGAATACCTAGTTTCTAATCGTTTGCTATTATTAGCAGAGCTGTAATGAATATTCTTATGGAGAAATTTTTTTGCATGTGTCTGAGTCATAAAATCTTTAGGACAGATTCTTAACATGGAATCATTGTGGTGACATGGAGACAAATTTTCACAGTTTATATGTTCTGCCAAATTGCCCTCAAAAAGGGTTATAACAATCATTCTTCCACAAATATTAAATGAAAAAATCGACTTTTCCCATTGTTAAGACTCGGTACTGTCAATTTTGCATATTTTGGCCTAACTAATTAGTTCAAAAGTGATCCCAGTTTTGTTTTATCATTTTTTATTGCCAACATACTTAAGAATCTTTATTCTATTTTCAATGTCCTTTGTAATTACTTTTTCATTCCTTTGCAAATTTATCTCTTAAGTCATTTGTCCTTTTCAAGTTGATTTGTGGGAGTTTCAAATGTTCTTTCATTCTATGGCTTTATTTGGACATTGATTATGATGAATTTTGACATGCACAAGACTTCGTTTTCATTCAGCTAAGTTTTTCTTAAGAGGTCTCTTTTCCCCTTTTTGGAAGGCCCTCCACATACAAAGTATATTTTTTAAAGACACAGATCTATTTTTTCTTTTGAAAAACTTTTACCACACAAAGAATGAAGCCATCTTTTTTATTGTATTGCTATTTATGTCATTAGGATATTTTTCATTGAAATCTTAGATTTACCTAGAATTTGTTGTTATGCATGGGTATGAATTAGAAATGTACATTAATTTTGTTTCAAGTACCAAAACAAATTTTATGGCAAATTTTCATTTATATATAAGAATGGCTCTGAACTTTCTATTCCACATAATTCCATATAATTAAAAATGATGCTCTCAATCCAATCTTGCAAGTATCTTAGTTCCATTAGAATTGATTGTCAATCTAACCTACTCTCATTATTATTTACATTCTCAGAAATTCTTCTTCCTTTTCATCAGCTAATGGCTTCCTTCTAATTTTCCAATATTGGTAAAGATTTATTTAATTCTTATGTTTCTTCTCTCATTCAGTATGATTTTGAAAGAAGGAGATTTAAAAAGCCTTGCATTTGTTTACTCATTGTGAAACAAAAGTGGATATTTAATTTATATTTTACATTTGGACTTTACAAATATATTAAGTAATATGTAAAAATTTTAATTATTTTGAAAAGCAAATAATCATGCCATAATCTACTTTTATAAAAGGAGTTGTACACTCATTAAATATCTATTAAATAGCTGGAATTATTAAATACACATCTAATAATCAAAATGATCTTACAAGGTATTTATTAGACTTACAGAAAATTATCTGAGTGTATGTGTGTTTTCTTGTTGTTATTCATCCAATAGCCATCTCCAAATACTACTTCCTTACAAATAGAATTGTTATTTCCTTTGCCCTACTCTAAGTGAACATGAGTGATTTAAAATCTTCCCAGATTCAGGGCATAAATCTTTATATATTTGAGCTTTGCATGCCCTTTGCCTCAAATTATGAGGCTCTGAGATTTTACCCTACTCCTTAGGTAACAAGTTAGCCAGCCACAGCTTCATAGTTTCTGGAAGAAGCAACATTCTTCAGATGTGTCAGATGAAACACAGTTTAATATTCACTACAGATAAAATTACTATTAAAGATAAGAAATCTAGAATTTATATATAATATTTGTATTGATTATATTTAATTATGGTTATATTTTTATTATTGATAAATAATATGTGACTTTCTGCAATTTAACGAAGTTTACACTTTTGTATGTCTGCATTCTGCGATGATCCTTGAGATTTTAAGGGTTGTATTCTCCCATGAGTTCATTAAGTAGTTTCATATATTAGCTCAAAACCTTTCTGTGACCCTTCATTTCCGGTGTCACAGGTGCAAATTCCCAGGGCTCTAAACAATCACCTGCCAAACTTTTGGTGAACATTTCACCAAATGTGCTTAGCTTTTCTCGTGCTCCTGCCTTTATTCATGCCAATTCTCAGACATTGAATGTCTTGGATTCCATGTGTCAAAACTCATGCTATCATTCTGGAAGCTATATTTTTGCATTACATGTTGTATGTATTCAATGTTAAACTCTTTGTACTTTGATAATGTTTACATTTGAATAAAATGTCTTTAGAAATATTTAATTGCCTTCCTATGAAAATTAACATCCAAGGAGCCCAGTACCCCACAATTGTTAATAATAGTAGCAATGTATTTTTCTGCACTTAAAATATTCCACACGCAATTTATAATAGATGCTCTCTATGCCTTACTCATTACCCCTCTTTCAAATGCATTAAGTGCCAACATGTTTATCTTTGTGCCTAAGAGGTTTGTTTTGTTTTGTTTTGTTTTTGTTTTCCCTTGAAACTGCTGAAAGATATAATACCATGATTGGGACCCACCATCATCACCACTACCAGCAGCTCTCAATGAGTGACTCTCAGGAATTGGTACATGAACTGTCTAATTCCTTTATTCTTTGGGTAGGACAATTTTTAGATATATGGTTTCCATCTTTCTGCAGAATTGTATGATGCTCTAGACCAACACTTAAGAGCTCTGATGAACATTTGATACTTCACCACTATTGACAAGTTTCCCTTTCCTGTATTAAGTCCCCCACTTCCAAGAATTAAGTTCTCTGCACTTCCAAGTAATTATTTGACCTCAAATTCTTGTCTTTGAATCTGCTATTGAAAGACCCCATACTAGGACAGTTTATCGGAAGTGGTTCCCAAATGCAGTTCCTGAATCACTGTAGTCAAATGACAAGAAGCTCACTCCAGGGAATATAACCCCTGGAATGCTATAGTATCACAATTTTTAAGCCTCATCTGCAGTGAACTGGGGTAAGATAGAGATAAAGGAGGATGCATAGATTATGTAATTTTTCAAGACTTTTGACCATATGATAATAAAGAGAATTTCCAGCATTGTGGAGTCGGTTGTCTCTCATTAAGTTCCAATGATACAGTAAAGAAAGGAAAGGACAGATTTAGTTTAGCCAACCACCAATTCAGGTCACAATTTAAGAGCCAGAAGTTCTTTATGTCAGAGCCAAAGAACCTCATTGCCTGTAGCTGGTAGACTACAGGGCTGAAAACAAGGCCCAGGATCAGATTGTGAGTGAAGCAAAATTGCAGTGTTTGTTTTGCTTTTTTTTTCTTTCCTACTCCTAGGAGCCTTTGTTGCTAAAGTAAGGACTATGATACAGAAGTCCTGGGACCTTGCAATTTAGATAAGATCATCTGTGTGAATGTACTTAACAACCTTGAACCTCCAGACTCCCTGAATGTCCTGGGATGGTAGAAGTGTCTCACTGTCCCTCAAGGATGGAAAATTAGCCTTGTCTGGAGACCATGCAGAGACCTCACAGGAGGCAGATGCTTCAAACAACTATAACTGCCCTCTTTGAGATTTGACCCCATCTCCCCTTATATATTCTAGGCAAATAACTAGGATCATGTTTCAGCATGGCCCAGGGGAAGTATTTTTTCTCCTTCAGGAGGAAAACAGGGCAATGGCTAACTTCTTTCTACCACAGGGAAACATTAGAAGCTTCCTGGGAATGGATCATAAGACAGCTTGACTAGGATGCCTTGATAGAGTACTGAGGAGGGCACAAAATGGGAAGAGTGAAAGGGTTTATTCCCAAAGACCCTATGACATACCAGCTAACTCTATTCCCTAATAGTGACCAGAAGCACCTACTTTACTATAACAATAACAATGGTGTGGAGAATGATAGCATTATTAAAAAGCTCACAGTTGGCTATTTTTTTCATAAGTCAGGAATGACAGTAGGGTAAACCTCTATGGTATTGGTCTCTCTAGGGTCAACGGAGATAATACAATTCTGGAATCGTATGGGTCATGTAGCAGCATTTAACCGTCAGAAGCAAAGTGGATGTCATCTGAGGGAACCCAACCTGCAATGATCTACGGTAATAGCTAATATACCATGATGTCCCAAGAGGTGAAATAGAGTAAAAGGTGACTAGTTTTTTCCTTGACTTATACAACCAGCAAAGATCAAGAATGAGAGAACTGAAGGCTAACATCATTGGCCACAATGGAAAACAAGCTTCCACATATGGAGCAGCCCTATGACCCCTATAGCTCATTGTTTAAAGTGGAGGACAGTTCATCTTGCAAAAGAACCTAAAATGCCATAGCAAGTATACTGAGTAGTATTTTCCCCCAATAATCCCCCGAGAAACCTTTAGTCATTTATCAGAATATTTGTGCATGGGAAAATGAGCATACTAAACTTTTTAGGATATTTGAATACACAGTCTAAGATGACAATCATACTTGGAGACTCAAAACACCATTATGGCTCAACTGTAAGAGTAGGGACATATAGAAGCCAGGGGATAAATGGGATCCTGGCCAAAGCCTATCTCACAGCGTGTCAATGGGTTCTCCAGGTCTACCAAGTGCTTCCCCACTATGTATATACTGCATAGCTGGCTTGATTCATGCGCTGTTTCCTTGTCCTCTGGAGTTAAAGTCATAATGGTAAAAATGGCCAAGAGGAAGCCATACTACTCTCTTTTCTCTGGCCAATGTAGTAAATTGGAAGTAATGCTATGCTCTGGGTAGTATGGTAAAGATTAGTGCCACTCTTAATAATTACAAGGATTTAGGGGTCATAGTTCCACCTAATGTCTCTGTTTATTTTACTAGTCTAGTCCCTAAAAAAGGTCACATAGATTACAACAATGACAGACTACCATAAATTATTCAAGTCATAGTCCTAATCACAACTATTGTATTGTATGTGGTATCTTTACTAGAAGATTTTATATAAAGTCTGGGAGTTGGTATCTGGCTATTGATATAGCAAATATATTCTTTCAGTCCCTGTCATGGAGAATGAGAATCATTTACATTCACCTGGAATAAAGAGCAGCATAGATTCAGCTTTGTCACAGGATAATGTTAACTCTCACTCTTGGTCACAAAGTCAGAAGAGACCTTGATCATCTGGACATTTCACATTATATCACACTGATCTACTATATTGAGGGCACCATGTTCATCTGGCCTAGAAAAAAGTAAGTGGCAAGTGCCCTGAGTCCCCTGGTAAAACCATGTGTATCGTAGGGTATAAGAAGAATCATAAAAAGGTCCAGAATATGTCACACAAGTATAGTTTTATAAGTATCCAGACATTAGAGGTATGTCAAGATATCTCCTCCAAGATAAAGAACAAGTTGTGGCAGCTTGCATCCCCTGCCACTAAGAAAAAGGCACAGAGTTGGTAGGCTTCTTCATATTTGGAAGACAGCACATATTACACTTGAAAATACAGCTCCACCCCCATTTATTAGATGATTTGGAAAGCTGTCAACTTAAAGTTATCCGGCACATTAAAATGCTGTGCTAAAATATCTGGCAAGCCGAAACAAAAGTGTCGTAGCAAAGACCCTGGGCATGGAGGGTTAGCGCAAGGACACGCCAACTGCAGCAAAGACGTATTCACTGTTTTAAAAGCAGCTCCTGACTTGCTATTCAGCCCTACTACATGCTGGGCAACTAAGCATGGGTCATTAAGTGACTTTGTAACCAGAGCTGCCCATCATGAGCCAGGTATTATAAAAACCCACCAAGTCACAGAGGTAATCAGATGCAAAGCAATCCATCACACATTTGAAATGTCATGTTATGAATCAGACCCAATTAGATTAGAGGATACAAGTAACTTACAATGCAGGTGACAGTACCACCTATTCCAGTCTCATGGATGCCTCTCCCACAGCTTCTAACCAAGGTCTCTTAGGGGCTCCCCATGGCCAGCTATTGGAAAAGAGGAAAACTAAGGTTTGATTCATAATGGCTGGGTAGATATATTGGCACAAGCTTATGATGCACTGCTGCTGCATGAGAGTCCCACTAAACTGTATCTCTGAATGTCAGGGAGCAGAGAAATGCATCTCAATGGGCAGAGCTTCAGGTAAATTTGTGTAGATGGAGAGTTGACCTCAGATGAATATGTTCGCTAAATCCTGAGCAGCAGCAAATAGTTTAGCTAGCTGGCCAAAGACCTGAAATAACATTTAAATATGAAACAATCTGTTCTTAGAGAAAAACATGTGGATGTACCTACAGGATTAGGCTTAGGCACAGAGATGGTGAATCTCTCTGTCTCTCGCTGGTATTCACTAAAGAGCATCCACAGCAGAGGAGGCATTATAGAACAAAATAGAGAAGGTGAATTGTCTAGTAGAGATCGCAGCACCACTAAATTTAGCACACTGAGGTGAAAGCTATGGCTACACCTGATTGGTCAGTATACCAGCAGGCAAAGAAGGACTTCTTATGTCAGACCAGGAAATTGACCCTGATTATTAGGAGGAGGTAAGATTGCTGCTGTATAATGTGGGAAAGGAGATTCATTTGGACAACATTTTTGTGCTTCTATGTCTAGTAATAATCGTAAATGGGCACCTGTAGCAACTTCAGCCTAACAAGGACATGATAGCACTGTCCTTGCTTAATTGGAATGATCCAATTAAGATTGCTAAACAGTGCACTAACCAAATGCAAATCAAGACTCTGTAAAGAGAGATAATGTGGGAAAATTATTTATGCCTTACTTTCTATTATAAAAGAAGCAATTCTGGAAGACAAAAATAATCATGGTCTCTCATAATTGAGTAGTTCCAGGAACCTATATAATCACATGATAGCATGACTCCTCAGGCATGAGGTGTGCTTTATAACACCAGGCAAGCATACTAGAACGTATGTGCCTGCTGAGAGTAAGAGGAATCTGGAATGGGTGGTAAAGGAGGAAGATTAGTATCAGTTGCAGTAATGGAAACCATAATTTGTCCAGCTAACGCTCTTTTTCTTATATCTCTCCCTCCCCTGAAATTGTGACTGGCAACTATACTGAAGAAGCAATAATAGGAAAGAGTGAATTTAACATGAAACATTAATGGATGTGAACAGCACAAAATTCAGACTCTAACATCCATTATGTATTTCATATCCTTTGAATCTTTTTGTGTGTCCCGGTAGGCTTCCAAGTGCCTGTATCTGAAGATATGTGCCTGAGGGCTCTTTTGCTTCAAAAATCAAAAACTGTGGTGCCCACAATTGCAAGGCAGCCATCTGGAAATGCCAAGGGACTAGCAATCCTGGATCAGTTCCTCTCAGTTGGTGTTCAGTTATCCAACTTCCTCCCTCCTCAGGAAAGAGAATTCTGAGGGACAGGGTTTAGACCATTTTCTCAAGTTTCCCCCAACATTTAACATATAGTGGTACATTTAATAGTTCTCCACTTAATAATTTACCCTATTCTGAGTCACTTGCCCCATTTTTTTAAAACCAGAGTTCTCTGTGCTTCCCAAATAAACTACTTGCACTTGAATCCTGACTCTGAGTTGACTTTTGGGAAAATCCCAAATAATACACTAGATATGGAGACAAGTGAATAGAATATAGTATCCATGCCTGGAGAAATTTATATTGTGGAATTCAATACTAAGACATAAGAAAATGAATATAGTATGGTAGAGAATTATAATAGAATTAAGAACAAGATGCTGGGAGAGAAACAAGAGTAGTATACCTAACTTCCTACAAGAAGCTGGATGAATCAGGACCAATAGCGTGGAAGAGTTGACATCCCACTGGAGTCATGAAGACTGAAGAAATGAATAGTAAATAAGAAAGTATACAGCCTAATGAGAAACTCATTTTAGGATACAATACAATAAAACCACACACTGATTATTCATAATATTCAGTCCTTTAAGGTAAACCAACACAAACTTGAGAATTTCCAATGTGAGTCATTTCCTGTAGAAAGTTTACTCTTGTGGAAAACATTGTAAAAAGCAAAACTTCTACTCCTGTAGATAGATGATTAGGCAAAGAAACCTTTGCATTTGTTCTTCTTGAACTTATGCAACTGCCACTCAGACAGAAGTTAGTTTCCTTCTGTTAATTCTAAAGAGAGGTTAATGGATTTCTTTTGTGTGCTTTTTATGAGTAGATTTCTGGAAAATGAAATTTCCCAATTCCACAGTTCATCACCCTATACCTGATTGCAGAAACTAGTGATCAGAAATGAGAATATAAACTGAAAAAAATGTAATTTCCTTCTGTCTTTGAAACTGCTTTGAGATGGGAAACATTTTGCTGTTTCACGACATAATGTCTTCTCATATAATATGCTGTCAGCAGTAATGAGTTGAATGAGAATAATTTCTTTTCCTCTCATATAAAAAAATGATGTGAAATATTCAAAGGGTAAAAATCATCCTCAGAGCAAAATATATATATTTCAGTATTTTCTTGAAGATTAATGTACCAGATACCTAAAATTCTTTTTTCTCTCCTTTCTAGACTTATAAAAAAAAAGTATAGTTTTCTCTAGAGAACTATGATTCAAAACTAGTCATTTTTTCCCTAGTATATGCTGGACTACGTGACATTGCTTATAGAAGGATTTGTTCTTTTGCAAATGACTTGCCTGGTCTGGTACAACATGATTGTGTATAATGTTTCAATAGCTATTTTTAGGTTAATAAAAGGATGATCCAATTAAGATTGTTAAACAGTGAACTAGCCAAGTGCAAATCAAGACTCTGTAAAGACAGATAATGAGGGAAAATTATTTATGCCTTACTTTCTATTCCAGAAGAAGCGATTCTGGAAGACAAAAATAATCATGGTTTCTCTCATAATTGAGTAGTTCCAGGAACCTATAAAGTCACTGGGAAAAGTTATTTGTATATTAAGGCTCAGGGACTGTCTAGCTCTGACAAGAATAATGTTCTTTTCTACTTTTGAACTATAAGACTTCTATTACTGAATTCGCATGGTCTAGCAATGTGATGTATTAAATATTTATGAAAAAATGAAGTCTTCAGGATTTGGATCTGTGTATAATTGAGCTTCAGATGTTTATATGTGTCTTCAAAACATTTTCTGAAGCATTTGTCATTTAAATTTTTCATAATCTTTTTCATAAAATACTTTCTGTGTGCGCTAAGTTGAAAGAATGAACACGAAGAATATATAAGTAAAAATATCTTTATAGATATAAGAAGGATATTCAATTACAAAAAGGTTTAAAAGTGAGGAGAGTATATGGAGTGAACATACGGTTCTGATGTATGCAAAAATGCTCAAAGCAAAAAATGCTAAGTCATCTACATTCAATGTCCCTAAATGTATGTTAGTTTTAAGCAAAAAGAACTCTAAGGAAACAATTACCCATCAAATGAAAGTTCAAAGTACACAGTAGCCAAAGAGTAATATAAAAACAAAACAATTTTATGTAGTTCAATTTCAAAATCATAAAACATTTAACACAAAAACCCTTACCTTATGTTGCTAAGAATTAGAGTTTTTTCAGTATGTAGGATTAAATAATGTTAATAACAGTAAATAATGTTAAAAAAATAATTTTCGGGGCTTCCCTGGTGGTGCAGTCGTTGAGAGTCCGCCTGCCGATGCAGGGGACACGGGTTCGTGCCCCAGTCCAGGAAGATCCCACATGCCGCGGAGCGGCTGGGCCCGTGAGCCATGGCCACTGAGCCTGCGCGTCCGGAGCCTGTGCTCCGCAACGGGAGAGGCCACAACAGTGAGAGGCCCGCGTACCGCAAAAATAAATAAATAATAATTTTCGGTTGAATACAATCTGTGATCTTTATATGTACTTCACAGAATCTGCTGCATTAGCGTCAGGGCACTCTAAATGTGAGGTGGACAGAAGCAAGAGATGGCAGAGTTCCAGCTGGCTTTGGAACGTCACTGACACATTGAGGTGGCTGAGACCTGGCATCTTCTATCCTTGACCATGTCTTGTCTATAGTACAGTATGTTAATGTTTTAAATATAATAGAAAAAGTGGATACCAGCTTGAACATTCAGACACACGGAGTTAACAACTGTTCTACAAGGATATGGCAAGCCATCAACAGTAATGGGACAGAGAATCTAAACCCTAAAAAAGGCTCATGCTCCAGGAGAGTGAGAACTGTGTCTCTCAGTGAAGGGCACAGGGCCATAGTAAGTGCTCAATAAATACCACTGAAATAGTGAGGAGAAGTAAAAGAGTGATTACAATGACCAATAGTTCATAAACACTGTTTCTAAAGTATTTTGCTTATTCCTAAATGAGCCTAGATGCATTCTTTCAGGACAATAATAAACATAAATATAGTATATAATACACATGCATATATAGAATGTGATGATTTGCTCAATAGTTATCAAAAGGGCCTACGTTTGTGTTTACAAAATTGTAGTTTATTATCTATGAGTATTGTGTAGAGTTATGATTTCTAAAGTCAGACTATCACTGTTCAAAACTGGTAGCCTTACCAAATACTAGTTGTGACATTGGGCAAATCTATTAACTTCTATGTGTCTTAATTTCCTTACCCATAAAACGGGGACAAAAATAATAGCTACTCATTAATTGTGAGAATTAAATGAATTATCTCATGTAATTGCTTAGAAAACTGCTTGGCAAATCATCAGTGCTATATTCATGTTAGCTATTATTACTTCTTATACCATAAGAAATGGAAATAACATCATACCCTTATGTTATCTTGCCAGAACTACTATAGTATCTCCCCCTCTCCAATCTTTTCCTTTCTAAGTCATCCTACATACATTCCATTCAGAAAAATCTTTCTGAATCATGGTCTTGTTCATGTCAGACCTACACACTAAAAATGTCTACTGTCCCCAAATATGTATATAGTTCTTAGCCTGGCATTTAAGGCCTCTCCCAACCTAATTTTACCATCTTGTTTTCAACTGCTCCCTTTCTCTCATCTTTCATATAAATTAAGTTGAATTGCCCATTTTCTGAAAAGACCCTGAAATTTTCCTTCAATGATTGGCTGCCCTGGCCTTTCTCCTTGCTTACAATGTTGATACTTCATCTCCCCCATGAATATTTAACCAAGTCCTATAGCTTGAATTAGTGTGTTATACAGATAAGGTTATTATAAGGATGTGTACCTGAGCGTGAATAGACCCTTCAATGGTACTGAAACTACTCATCCATTAATTTTGTGCATCACAGCAGGACTAGAGGTTACAATATGCATTTTTAAAACTATATATTATTTCTTGGCTTACTCATTAAGACACTCCATCTCTTCCTGGATTTATGGCTGAAAAATCTTATTTCACCACCTCAGAAACCTTGTGCCACTGCTATGCATTGTTTGCACTACCTGCAATGTGACATTTTACCTTATTGAAGACTCTTGCTGAGGGATATCTTGTCTTTGAAAATAACCCAAGACCAGAATATAAGATTTCTCTTATGTGGTGGCTGTTCAGTCTTAACTCAGTTTTGTTAAATCATAATTAGCTGTGTGATCAAGGGAGGCTAATTCTTTTGATAAATGCTTCCTATGTGCTATAAATTGTGAGAATAAACAGGAAGATATAAGTCAAATATATCAGAGTGAGATAAACGAAGTAGATTTTTAATCAGATTATGCAGAGAGGAGTAGCTTTTAATTAGAGGCTGTGGATTTGGGTTCTTATTTTCAGTATAAGGTGGTTAACTGACATTTTACTTCATAGCTTCTTTATCTGTTAAGTGGGGATACCAGTGCCTGGGTAGCCTACGAAAAAGTTATTGTGAGGAGCAAATGAGACCCTGTAAACACTTTGAAATTTTGTGCTACACAAATAAGATTATTACGAAAAAAACCTGAGATAATTTCTATGCATTCTTGTATGTTTAAATGCAATGAAATTGTGACTTCGCTTAAAACCTAAAGTGCAGTAATTTTAATGCTTATCTAGTTACTAATTACAATATGAGTATAGATAATATATGATAGATTAGCTATCTTCTGCCCACCACTGAGCTGTGTTTATTATAAATATGGAAGAAGAAAAGACTCTGTCTTCTCAGAGCCTTGGAGGTGGAAGGACCACTTGTGAGGAAGGAGGTATGAACACATGGCCACTGAACCCTAATTTCTAGGGTTTAGAAGTAGTAGGTACCAAAGAAATATGTATTGGTTTTCTACTGCTGCTGTAACAAATTACCACAAAGTATGTGTCTCAAAATAATTCAAATTTATTCTCTTACAGTTCCTGAAATGTGTGTCGTGGGGCTAAAGTCATGGTGTTAGAATCAGAAGGCTGTAGAGGAGAATCCATTTCCTTACCTTTTTCAGCTCCTAGAGGCTGCCTACATCCCTTAGTTTGTGGCCCAGGATCACATCACATCTTCTCCTCCAGCTTTTGTTATCACATCACTATTACCTCCTTCCTTTGACTGTCTTGCCTCCCTCTTATAAGGACTCATGATTACATTGGGCTCACGTGGATAATCCAGGCTACTCATGCAGGAGCCTTAATTACACCTGCAACACCCCTATCCCATGTAGGATAATAACCACAGGTTCCAGAAATTAGGATATGGGTAGCTTTGAGGGGGAAGAGTGGGGCCTTAGTCAGCCTCTCCCACAGAAGGGGAGAATCCCACCTTCAAGTGGCCCATAGGTTACTGACTACTACAGCCAAATTAAATTACTTAATTTTATTGCCTCAGGACACTCACTACTAATTAAAACAGGGACAAAAAATATGAATTGAATATAGAAATTACTTCTCTAATTTCAATGCTTTTTTCCTATGTTTTGCAACTAGAAAATTCCTAAATTAGCACAATACTTAAGTAAGATGGCCAGATTTTCCTTATCTAGAATATTGTGATAGACTTTGTTACAGGCTGGGTCTTCACTTAGAGTGAAAATTCTTTTGATGATCTTACCATCTTCTAGCATCTTCTAGGCCTAATACCCACTTGGATGAAATAAGTTTTGAATCAGAGCATCAATGATTGAAAGCTTTCATCTGGGAACACTGAAATGGGATCAAATGATAGCTGTCTCTATTACAATGTTGCCTTGCATCATAGTTGCAGGTTTCCGTTATAAGAAATGATACTATTATATAAAGGCATCTTAGAAAAAAATATGAATGATAGGAAGTTCTAAGCTTACAAAGAAGCTATCATTTCAGACTTAGGAGAGCAATGTCATTGAGCCATCTAGTGAAGGCCAGAGAATTAAAAGGATAAATTATGAGTTAAAGCTTTTAAAATTCTAAAGTTGGTGTCTCATTTCCTATTATCTGTGTTCCATTGCTTTTCAGTTCTTTACAGCCTAATATCTTGAAAAGGAAAAAGAAAAAATCATTAAACAATGTACGAGTAAACACACAAGTGTCATGACATGCTATTACCAAATGCTACAGTAATGCTGGTCTTTTGTAAACATTTGACATTTATTTATGTGAACTTCATAATACTACAAGTTTTGCATCAATAAATAGAATTTAAGTACTACTAAATACTCATTTTAAATAGGATGAAATGGAGACATAAAGTTATAATACAGGGTGTTTTGGTCTAAGAAAGGCTGCACAATCTAAAATCACAACATTTAATGTCTGAATGAGAATATAAAAGTATTTTTATGGGAAAAATTATATTTTAGAAAGATGTCTTATCATAAAAATAACAAGTAGAACTTAAAGAAAATTGGTAAATATTAAAAATGTAAAAGGGGGACTTCCCTGGTGGTGCAGTGGTTAAGAATCCACCTGCCAATGCAGGGGACACGGGTTTGATCCCTGGTCTGGGAAGATCCCACATGTCGCAGAGCAACTAAGCCCGTGCACCACAACTACTGAGCCTGCGAGCCACAACTACTGAGCCCGCATGCCACAATTACTGAAGCCAGTGCTCCTAGAGCCCGTGCTCTGCAACAAGACAAGCCACTGCAATGAGAAACCCACGTACCGCAACAGAGTAACCCCCGCTCGCTGCAACTACAGAAAGCCTGCATGCAGCAATGGAGACCCAATGCAGCCAAAAATAAATAAAATAAATTTAAATTTTTAAAAAAAAAATGTAAAAGGAGTAAATTAAATCCCTGTAACAGCTACCAGAGAAAGCCACTGTTAATATTTTTGGTTGTGAGGATTTTGTTCTGTTTTTCACTTAACGTATGTGCATGTTACTCAATATTACAGAAACAATCTAATAGAGCAAACAAAATAATATTTATTACTTATGTTGTTGAAAAAGCTTAAAGCAAAACTTATGACAGAGACAAATCTAAATTTCCTACAATTATTTTTATTTGTTTTTAATTGCATTTGTCTTTTTCAAGACCTTGAAAACATTAACTCAAACACTGGGGTTAATGTCTCTATTTCAAAATCTGCAGAAGTACTATTAAGATGGATAAATATTTTATAGCCCTTTAGAGTTCACAAAGCACTTTCAAAAATGTATTTCTCATATATAATCTCAATGACACCTGTGACATTTAAATGTTATCTACAGGGTTCTTAACAAGCCCGAGCCTAGCATAAGGTCTCGCAGCTTTTGTGTTGTGACAGCTCTTTACCAAGAAAATAGAGCAGCTTCTAATAATGCTAACTGCCCATGATTTCAACAGTCCAATCTTATTTGCCATAATATGTGGATCGTATAGGGAATTTCACCTTAATACGGACACTATTGGCATACCACTAATTTCATACCACTGGCTTGTGGCCAGTGGTTTTTATAATTTTTAATCCCACCAAGGTTGTTGGAGGAGGTATGTTTCACAGGACATTCTTATACACATTCAAGGATGGTAGGATTTCTTCTCACTAAACTAAATGACTAGTAGTAGTGAACAAGGAAACAGAGACCTCAAGAGGACAATATTGCCACCCACTCTATTGTGAAGACTAGTAGCACTGTCTGGCGGATCACCCTGGAGACTGTCTATGGGCTGTCTAAGCACCCCTGGCAGGAGGGGCTGCACCTAAACTCAATACCTCATGAGGCTGGAGCACCACACGTTCTCCAGGTGCTAGGCAGCTGGCATTTATTTCCCAGCATTCTCCTAGAGTGTTGGCACCAAAATTCAGTTTACTTGGTTCTTCTCCCCCGAACATTTACCATCTCCTTTACACATCCATTCTTGTGCTTGTGCATCCACAGAAAACTGGAATCTCTCTCCTAGAGAGAGCCCAAGGGAAGTCCTTTGGGTCCTGCCAAGCGTGCCTCTCTGTAGGATGGTGAGACAGCAGGGACCCCTCACTGCTGTCGCTTCTGTCTGTGATTTCTGATGTCCCAAGACTCTGCAAGCACTTAGATAAATGCAAGGCTTTGCATGGGGTTGGAGCCAAGAAAAAACAAATGTTTGAATGAATTATAATGAGTGAGGAGAAGGCAGAGTAAGAATAGGAAAATAGAAGAAACTGACACCATAGACACTGTACTCAACTGCCGTGTTTTTCAGCATTACATGAACAGATAGATGGCAATCTTCAAATATTTTTTCCTCTTCTTTGGAAAATATTTGAAAATAATATTGTTGCCATTTAATGCGTGATGACTAAGCAGTAGACACTGTGTGTGTTAACAGCATAAACCATCTCCAACCATATGATAACCGTATTCGGTAGACTATTATACACATCTTCATTTTATAGAAAACTGAGGCTGGAGAGTTTAATAACATAACAATTTAAGTGGCTGAGTCAGGATTGAAACTCACTCTGACTTTAGCTGGTGTCTGTTTTCCAGAGGGAAAAGTATTTTAACACTATATCTGCTCATGGGAAATTAAGAAATTTATATTCAATGGTACTGTTTGTATAGGAAATCTATGCAAATTTGAGGGAATGACTAGATGTCAGAACATATCTGATTAGAAGGGGCATATTTACTTTTAAATGCTATCTTAGCCTGTTAAGGGGAGCTACATATTGAAATAATCATAACCATAGCAGATAATTCCAGTTGATACATACTTCTTATAAAATACAGATTGCCATTTTAAAAGATGGATCATCTTATAAAATCACTAGGAAATTGTTACTAATTCAGTGTGAAGTGCTCTTCAGTACCAAATAATGATGGCTGATAAGTTTATTTTCACTGTTATGTCAAAACCCAGTGTTCAGGAAAATTAAAAGAAAAATAAAACTAATCTGTGAGAAACAGACTTTTTTTTTACAATTAATTTTGTGTTTGCTAGTGGGAAAAAACTGCAGAGATACAGTTTACAACATTAATTTTTCAAAAAATTTATTCCTACTGAAGTATTGTCAAGCAGAGGTCAAATTTCCACATCCTTTCTGATTTGAGTTAAAAAAAATTAGGTCTAGAGGTCATGAATTCTCAAATGAGGTACCCTGGTTTAGAAATAATCCCTCTTCTCAGTTAGGCAGCATTCCTCTGAAATATCTTTTTACCTGCCAGCCTTGGAGTTTATTATATTAATATAACATATTATATGTGTGAAAATTATATTGATATTATATTGATAGTCCATATTATATGTGGAAATATAGATAATTTTGCTTAATACTAGGTCAACAATAATGAATAGTTTTTTGATAAACAGTTTAAAATCATCGTGGTAACAATATATCTTTTACTATATGCTCTTTTTTCTTCCTCTGGCCCTATAATTTTTTCAAAATACTTTCATTGTTTCCTTTGTTTGCTTGTGATAAGGAAAGGTCATTTAAGAGATGCAGAGCAACTTCATAATTGAAATTTGCTCACTTCTAATCATGCCACGTGATCAGTGTCTCTAGAACTAGATGCAATTACAATGCTCTGCAGCATTTACTGCTTCAGTGGATTATGGACTCTGAGAGGAATTAAAATGAAAGGGTAAGTTTAATACAAATTACTGTTACCACCAAAATACATACACTAGCTGTGAAGACAAAGAGGTGCAAAGATTTACATGTGAAGGATGCTATGTCTCCCCAAAGGTTCTTAATGTGTCTTCTGGTTTTATGTTATGTGGCAGTTCACATACAGAAAGAAATATAATGAAACCATAAAAAGAAAAAAACAATCCTCCAAGTCTGGCCATAAATGCACTCATATTTTATACTTGCCTTAGTGAGGAGGTTACCAATCAGAGTTTGCTTCTCTCTAGTTCTTTAAATATTCTGGATCGTTTAAATAATTTGATGCTAATTCTTAACATATTCTGGAGGATTGTTTTGATTTCCCTTTTCCATGGCTTAGACCATACAATTCAAGTAGTGTGACTAAACTTCTGTGAGTTCTGCTAAAAGACTTGCTGTAAATATTTACTTAGAAGAGTTCTGAATCATCCTTTGTGATGACTGTTTTAAACCCAGTCTCAGTATGGTGCCTTAACTTTTAATGCTGATGATTGGAAAAACATAACAAGCAAAGCTGGAGGATTTGGGAATAACAAATTTGGTGAATGTATAGGAAAATGACTATAGGGAAGCCAATATTTTCCCATCTCATGTAAAATCCGTCATCAATATTTCGAATGTACTTATATCATCTATATTATAACACAGATGGGCCCCATGTTCTTTATTATAATTTAATAGTTCTGTTCCTGGTTACGTTTAGTTTTAACTCCACTGAATTGTTGCTGTGTTTCTAATTATGCAAGTGTTTTATTGGAGACATGTGGTTTAAAACTAAGATACTTTTACATAGATTTTTGTTATTTTATAAAAGAACCATTGACATATGCATAAAATATAGTATTAAAATTTCCAAATTACAAACAGGTTTTATGATGTTAGCTTTTTGATCTACATTTATTGCCATTCTGTTTTGAACTAAACATTTAATATATAAATTTAAAAACAGATATAAGATTCAAGATAAGGTGAGAGAGAGAATTGAGACATAGGAAACTTGTCTAAGCAAATTAAATACTAACTAAATTTGTCAAGTCTTTTCTTTTTACCTAAGTACTCTTGTATTTAAAATAATTGATACATTCTGAACAAAATAATCTTGATTTTTAGCTGAATAACTAGAAATAAAACACCTTTTGACTTCATGCCAAAATTTAATGACCAATATTCAATGTGAGCTATTTAAAATTTCTGAGATGATAGAAATCAGGTCATCAGTTTATAGTCTTATATTTCTTTTTTGAAATTACACATATCTGAAATTTTGTGTAATTATTTTTGAGAATCAAAGAAAATCTACTAAAAGCTAGTGATATCACCTCATCTAAAAATTTTAGTGATTTAGCTACCAGATCAATAGGTTTCACAGTATGACTAATTATAAAATAAGTTTTTAATTTGACATTTCAGATTGCTAAACCTATTGACCTTTTAGAAGATCTCCCGCTCAATGGTCTATATTAAAAAGAAAAAACAACTGCTTACATCTCCCTTTCTAAATGAGTTAAGAATGCAGACATTTTGCTTTTTTAATAAGTTTCACACAATGAAGTTATTTGTAAATATTCAGAATGTCACTGGAATCTTTTGTTGGTATCATTATCCATAATTTTCAGTTTTCTTCACTCACAGGCTTTTTGCTCTACATTTATAATGCTTTGTTCATCTCTTTGTATGTTTTCACAGACCTGGGAGATTTTTTGTTGAAAATATATTGTTCATCATCTTCAAAATTTTTCCTAGATAAGTGAAGATTTGCCTAAGATTCACCAGGTGGTCATAAATTCTAGTGTTATTGTTCCTTTTTAAGTCCCACACATATGACCTCTTTTTACTCCCAGACTTAGAAACCAGTAGTGTGAATGAGATCCTCCCTAGGTCAAGGTAGCTTATACATGAAAAAGTTGCAAAATTTTACAAATGTATAACAGTAGAAATCTAGAAAATATAAATATGCATGGATTCTAAAGCTTTAAGATCAGGGAAGAAGGAATATAACATTAGATCAAGCCACGCTTAGCAACATAGGAACAACACTCACCATACAGTCAGAATTCCATATTAATTCAAGCATCTAGGAGTGGCAGTAATAGCTCACTCAGTTGTTAGCTAAAACCTGGGCACCGTAGTCACCTACATTAGAAAAAGGTGAGATGCCAGAAATCCTTTGGTATTATTTAGAGCAAGGAATCCAAAGACCAGAGAGATAGGTGTCTTAATGTGGATTAATGATGGTGAATTGCTTACCCAATTATTTCCCTGGGAGGGCCTGAGGAACTGTATATAGCATTAAGAACATTGGTGATAGAACATCCTTTAAAACTTCTGAGAATGTACTCAGCAAGCAAGAACAAATGTGAGAAATGTCACCATGGATATAGCCTTTCTGATATTTATGGTAAAGTTAAGATTCTAAAGTGGCAGAAGCCATGTGTCAGAGCTTAATTGCAAATGACACAATAAGCATGACAGCTGTAATGGAAAGCAGGGCCTGAGGTATAATCAGTAAATTGGGCAAGTTGCAATTTGGCCATGGCTAATTGATCATGAGGTTCGTGGAAGTGAAATAGATGGACACGCTATTAAATTCTTCCTTAATTCGGTAATAGAAAAAAAAAAATTCTTGGTTGGTGAATATAACTTATTGAGTCACTATAAAGGACACTCATGAATTTTCACCCAGTTCCAGACTTGAGACAAATTATGGTCCCATCTGCCTTGAAAGAAGAGGATGACAGATCTGCTTAAAGAAGGAGCAGAGACACAGCCAAGCACACGTACTCTAAATCTTCTTTCTATTTCTCCTAAAATATTCCTGTGGCTATTTAAAAGGGTGGTTGTGGTCTGAGAAAAAGAAAATTTCCAAGATTTTGAAGAATTAATAAACACTGGGTTTGAAGTGAAAATAATCTTTAAAGATCAAAAAACAAAATCACTCTCGGGGCCATAATTCAGAGAGGGTATTGTGGCAGTCTGGTGATAAATGGCGTTTTGGACGGAGTGTATGTTAAAATGAGCTCAGTGTGTTTGTGGATTTCTCCACGAGTTTTTCTCCTTATTTGGAAACTCACAGAATTCTTCCTTTGGCTAGTTGTCCCTTGAATCAACATTTATAATATTAGAAAGAACCAAGTGTAAGTTCCTGGAACTGGTTTCCCCTCTACCATTAATTTGTATTTTAGTAAATTGAAAAACAGAAACCAGTAATACATCCCTGGAGGAATGACAGAATTTAGTGCCACCATGAAAGACTTGAAAGATGAATGAACATTGATTCATGGTAGGTCTTCTTTTAAGTCATCTGTTTGGTGTGTTTAAATATGATGAAGAATGATGGGGATTATCATAAATACAATTAATTGATGACCCCAAAATCAGCTGTTGTACCGGATGTGGTTCCTTTACTGAAGCGACCCACAGAATGCGTTTACCCTGATATGTGGCATTTGATCCAAAGTCAATGTTGTTCAAGCCGAGAAATAAAGGTCATGGACTTCAGCAGGCAACAGAAGTGAGATTTTCTTGGAGGCAGTGTATGCATAGCTTCCCCTGGATCACTCATTTTTGTGCTCCAGGAAATTGAGATCATTGGTAGCAATTTCGTCTGATTTCTGCACTCTCTGATATCTTGAAGCTGGTAGCACCTTTCTGTGATCTTTGTCCCCTGGGCCCTTCCAGCAGTTTTATCTTCTAATTCTCTGTATTAAATCCCAACCTGCTGCTTTCTTATGAGTTGTAAAATGGTTTCTGTTTTTTTTGGCTGAACTCTGACTAATTTAACCCAGAGCTTTACTCTCTACATGTTTTCTTAGGCTCTGTAATAAAACTTTCATTTATCCAATAGTTCAAGTCAAACGTCTTACAGACATTCTTGACCCCAGCAGTATTTCTCACCATTCCTCCCACATAGCCTTCTTGTTGTCCCCTGAGTTCAGTGTTTTCTTACCAAAGGGCATTTGTAAGGCACTCTCCTTTCTATCTCTAGCACTTTCTCCTCAATGTTCTCATAATTCACTCCCTCACTTCATTTAGGTCTTTGCTCAGATCTCACCTGCTTGGAAAAGACTTGCCTGACTACTGCTACCTACTTCTTTGACTATTGGCTTTGCAGCATATATTGATTTTGATTTTGACTGATGTATTAATTTACTCTCCTCTCAACTAGAAGAAAAACTCCAAGAAAGCAAATTCTTCATCTCTTTTAATTATTAATATATCCACATCACCAAAGATAAGTTATACAATTAGTAGGATTTCAATACATTTTTATTAACATAAAAAATAAATATTTATATATAAATTGTGTAGTTGTGAATCATTACTTTAAATTTAGTATAAAATATATTCATAAAATTTTAAACTTATATAAATTATGATAAAATAGCATTATGGGAGGCAGTATTGAATTCAATGAATATTCTTACTGGTGTCCTCAAGCACACAGAAGAGAACTTCCAGATAAAAGTCAACTTATTTATTTATTTATTTTTTGTGGTACGTGGGCCTCTCACTGTTGGGGCCTCTCCCGCTGCAGAGCACAGGCTCCAGACGCGCAGGGTCAGCGGCCGTGGCTCACGGGCCCAGCCGCTCCACGGCATGTGGGATCTTCCCGGACCGGGGCACGACCACGCGTCCCCTGAATCGGCAGGTGGACTCTCAACCAGTGAGCCACCAGGGAAGCCCAAAAGTCAACTTATTAACACAGCAGCCTTGTGGATTTTGCTGCTTGCCTGGCCTTACTTTGTCTGCTCTGTGTATGTGCAACTTTATTGCATTACTAAGAAAATGTCTTACATAGTACGTATCTCAATCCTTGAAATGTTCATTTAATTCATCTTTTATGAAACCAATAAAAGATTCTCTTTTAATATTTGACCCAAATTCTGAAGTGGAAAATATATACTCTATAGAATCTTAGTCACAGCAATTGAAAAATATATAAACTATATACAGTATTTTTTTCTTAGCTGAACATCCAGTAAAGCTTATAATCAGAGGCTGATGTAGTATCTCTGTCTGTTGAAGTCTAAATTCCTCCTCTTCTCTCTTTATACAAGTTCTGCTGCTCCTTTTTTGATGGCACATGACGTCCTCATTTCAGTTTGGTCTGCCCTGGGTGTCGCTTGCTTGTATCAGGACCATGATTGCTTAGGCTATGCTACTTCACTTACTCTGCTGTCAGATTTCAAATAAAGGGGTAACAACAGTATTGTTCAGAAAACTACATCTCTCCAATACGCTGTGAAAAATACCTATCTTTAATTGCAGGTACCATGAAATGATGTTTCTTTCAGACTTTTGACGTTCTAATATAATTGGTACCTTTTACATTCTTTGTCACACTGCAGTGATAGAGAATGTTACTGTATTTCATTTTTTATGGTAGAGGAAATAACTTCCTAATGGGGTCTGTGTTAAAAATCAGATCCTTCACCGGACAGAAATAATATAATTCAACACTTCATGTTCAATACCATTAAAATATGTCCTTCTGGCTTCTGGAGATCTTTCTGTTTTATCATTTTATCCTATCAGTTTTCTTACACTGACAAATCCCGACCATCAAAGGTACATATTTATTTCACAGTAAGATATTAAAGCAGGAGAGTCATTTACAAAGAAGTTAGATTGCCCATTACCAGACATTTCTCTTTTCATATTTCTCAACTTCCTGACCCTCTTCTACTGAAGACGCTCACAGCATTTCTTCAATCATTGTGCACATCACCTTTAGACTCTCAACTCTCTGTCTCTGAGTATAAAACCTGGACCTATCTCAGGTATCCCAAATAACCATACATACAAAAGCTTTCAAGCAAGTACATGTGTACTATGTCTAGAATATATGATGAAGCTCAGGCGAAGGTCTGGACTCCAGATGTCCATTTGGGAAACATCAGTGTGTTGGTAATTAAAACTAGGAGAATGGCTAAGGAGTATGTGCTTTTTGGTGAATCACAAGGGACACCAAAAATGCAAGCATAAACAATGGAAGAGGTGTTCACAAGAGATGCAAAGATGTGAAAATAACTGGGAAATTTTGTGATAATGGAAACTGAAGGAATATGGAGTTTTAAGGAGGAGGAAGTGTGCAGTGCTGTCCCAAGGAACAGTGATTTACAGTGTGATAAGGACTCAAGTTATCCTTGTAATCTGGCACTGGGAGATTTTTGGTGACTCTGATAAGAATGATCTTAGTAGAGGAAGTTACAGGACACGTTACAGTGGTGAGTTAAGGAAGTGAAAACAAAGTGTGTAGATCACACATTTAAGAAATTTGAGTGGCAAGATTATAAAGCAAATGATATCAAATGGCCTAAATTATTTCAAAATACTAGAATAAGCATGCAGATAATACTCTGAAATAGTCATTTCAGGGAATAGAAGAGGGTTTTGACCAAGGACCAGTGAAATATGGTAATAAAGATTCAAATGAGTTCTCATTTGATACAGTAACAAGTCTTCCCTAGACCTTCATGAGCTTGGTCTTCATGAAACTTTCTTATTGAAGTTAAATGGGTTACTGGACTAGAGAAGGCATTTTGTAATGTAGATTTACAGTTGGGTTTTCCTGGGTGACTATATTAGAAACATATAGTAAAGAGATACAGTAAATAAATAAATAAATAAAGTATTAAAATGAAGGCATAATAAAGTTAAAGTTCCTGGTGAGAATGTAGGTTATGTGCTCAACCAAATGCCATTACTAATTGTAATAATAGCAAGTATTCACATAGCATTTACAGTGTGCCCAGCAATCCTCGCAGCATCCTCCAGAGGCAGCTACTAGTTCTTATCCTCACGTATCAAATGAGGAAGCCAAGGCACAAGGAAGGGAAATAACTTGTCCAAGTTCTAACGGCTACTAAGTACTACAGCCACGATTTGAACTGAAGAGTCCAAATCTAGACACTGTACTCTTAAAAACCAGCAGATGAATGCCTTCATAGTGGGTATAATTAGTTGCAATACATTTTGGCTAGTTTAATCAGAAGTAGAATTTGTTAAGAATGGGCTAGAATGCAGGACTTAGAAGCTGTGCAAAACAGAAGAGCAACCAGAGACACCCTACGAAGTGGCACAGGAAAGTATACAACTTTCCAGTGTACAAACACTCCAGCACAGATAACACACAGATAACATCACGGGTAACATCTGTGATAACGCAGAACTACACAGATGACATCACAGTGAGAAGCAACACTGGATATCAGTTTCTATCAGTAGAACCTCACTCACAGGCTCCACTAAAACTGGATGCAGTTCAGGCTACCTTTGCCAGTATAGTTTCTATGTGGTGCCAGTTTTTCTCATCAATTTTTAAATCACTAATTTCCAATTTGGAAAATAGAAATTTCTAAACCAGGCTAGGAAACAACCCTATCTATACAATAGTGTCTGGGAAAGCAAGTGTCTAGGTTCTAGGCAAGTGGCCATAGGAACATGTCCAAGGGTCTCAGCAGCCAAAGAGAAACAAAATGAAACAAAAAAGCAAGTGTCAGCTGCATAGGTAATTCCAGCTGGCTAGGATGGCAGAGAAGTTAGGGGAGGGGCTCAAAGGACTATACATGAGGTTAAAGAGAAGTTAGAGCGGGAGAGAGGTTGTGAGAGAACAAGGAAAGAAGCGTGCTGTCAACAGAGTGAATTATTCGAGTTTAAGGTATATAATGTAGATCTAGTCCAGGTAATGACCAGATCTCAGGTTTGGCCCTGGAGGTTGTTTGCCAAAATTAATGGAGGTAAAGTCATCACATTAACTAGCGTTGCACACTTTAATACTAGCTTGTTAGATGAATTTTCCCTGTGGATTTCGAAATCTCTCAACTTTGTGATAAGATGTCAGAATGCAAAAGGGAAGACATGGCCGGGTCTCAAAGGCTTCACTGAATGAGGGGTACTGACTTCCGGTGGATGAGTGACAACAGGGAAAAGTAGGGACTGCTAAAGTCCCAAGGCACTAGACTCAGACAAGAATGAGTGCTTCCAGAAGTGGTATATATACACAATGGAATGTTACTCAGCCATAAAAAGGAATGAAATTGGGTCATTTGTAGAGATGTGGATGGATCTAGAGACTGTCATACAGAGTGAAGTAAGTCAGAAAGAGAAAAACAAATATCGTATATTAATGCATATATGTGGAACCTAGAAAAATGGTACAGATGAACCGGTTTGCAGGGCAGAAATAGAGACATGGATGTAGAGAACAAACATATGGACACCAAGATGGGAAAGAGGAACCTTTGGAGAGGAAGGATTGCAGCTATGGGAGTTGTGTGCGTGGTTGTCTGCCCTTACTTATCCCATCATTCTGCCCCCAAATGATCTCAGCATTTCAGGCTGTATACGAGCTGTTCTCAAGGAAAAGTTGAAAACCACTATATGGCTGTACTTCAGGAATTCCCACCATTCTTCAGTTCTTCTTTCTTTATCTTTTCATTCATTAATTGATTCATGTATTCACTCTAGCCAATAGATAGATGGAGAGATAGAGGATATTTATGATGAGCTATAATGCTGTGTGAGACACTGGGTACACCACCATGATCAGATACATTGACGTACTTTATATAAAGAAAACTTACAGAACTAAGAGAGGAGGTAAAAGAGAGATGTAATTTAGACTGAAAGGTCAGAAACAACTCCCCTGAGAATTAACAGTTCAGCTGGAACCAGAAGAAGAGCAAATGTAAGAGACTTTCAGGTGCAGAAACCATGATGTACAAAGGCTGGTAAGTGGGGAAAAAAACGACTTGTTTGAGAAATTAAAAGAAGTCCAGTGTCTGAAGTATTTACGTTTCTGTTTTCCCTAAGTCATTGATTATGTTTAAGTATCTTATGACCTCAGACCACATATTATATACAATGGGAGGATTTAGAATCATAGTCTGCCCTGAAGAAACCCTGTAATTTCCTAAATCAGAAAAGAAACGGTATATTCTATATAACTTTCATATGTAATATAAATATATTACTCATGTATAATTATATAATATATAATATATAGTAATATGTATTATAAATGTTAAATCAATTACCATATATATGTGTGTGCATATTTTGTGTCTATATCTGTATCAGTGATCTGGTTTGATGGGTCAGGGTATTCCCCTCAACTTACAAGACAGTATACTCCCTTTATAAGTCATGTAGGCAGTCTATAAGCTGATATGAAGAAAGGCGATCTCTCTCTCTATAAATTGATGATTAGGTCCCTCAAAGCCAGCATTTATGTACCATCATTTTGTTGTGTGTTGAAAGGCAGGCAGATATGAAAATATGATATGAAAGCACTCAGATGAGACAGGCAAAAAAATCAATAAGAGAGAACACAAGTGCAAGGGAACAACAATTCAATCTAGGTGAGAGGGTGCTGAAAATGTAAGGGAGGCACGGTCTGCATAGCTGAAAACTCATGAGGAAATCTCATAAGACATCAAAGCTCAGCATTAATGTACTCTGAGCAGTGGGGTTCTGAAGAGTTTCACATCAGAAGTAGATTTTAAGGACAATGAATCTTAATTCTTCGGAAGAAATGTCATCTACAACTTTTATTTGTTATTTTAAAATATGTTTAGCATCGTTTTCTCCCAAGCCCATTTTCTGAGACTAATCTTACTGCCACACTTGCAGAAATAGCAGTACTTTTTGAAAGGCAGCAAGAGATTCGTGTCCTTTTTTCTTATCTCAAATGAAATAATCCTTTGGGCTTTAACGTTTCAAAGCATTAATATTTTATATCGCATTATAAAGTAAATAAACAGATTTGTTTGGTGCATTGATCTTGATGGAGGGAAGAATTGATAGATAAGACAAGACACCTGGTGGAGGTAAAGAGAGTTGCTACTCATTAAAGAAATGTCCCTTGATACCCACGTCCAGGACTGCAAGGACATATTTTACAATTTCTGAAGTGTCTGATCAGTGAAATGATAAAATATTTGTATGATAGCTACTAAATGGATGGTTATTATGTTCTTTACCTGCTTATGGAATACATATTTATAGATTGCCTCTGTAATTCTCTTTGTAGAAGCTGAAAGTTGAACACCATGAAAACCATGACTCATTATTTTGGGTCACATACTGCCAGCTCATATTTTTAATATAAACACAGTGTATCAGCCAAAGCCGTCAGCCATTGATTATTTGATTAAGTTGTATTGTTACAAAGACCATAATTACACTGTCTTCTAAAGAGACCATAATTTCATTTGTTTTGGTTCGAATGTTTTGTTTGTAAAACAGAAACCTAGCGACAAGCAAAACAGGAACTTATATAAAAAAGAAAGATAGGGCCTGAAAACAGGAATGCATCTGGATTGTAAGAAATATCTGAAAGCAGAGAATTAAATGTCTTCCAGGTCTTTCTATATCTTTCATTTCTGTTTCTGCCTGGGTATCCATTTACATGTCATGACAACCAGCAATCTTTTTGGTTCTCAGTCCCAGGTACTAGGGAAGGAAACCCTTGATGCTCTTATATCAGAAGTCACCCTGGACCCATAACATAGCCATTACATGTAATGGCCATTACATGGCCAGGGGAGCCATGTAATAAATGCTGGAGGTAGCTCCACTCACAAAAACAGAAAATCCCACAGAAGTGTTAAGGGGAAATCAGTAAGTTTCCACTATACCATTTGGTGGAAGCATAAAGTGAACTAACATTTGTCAGCATTTAATATTCACCAAGCACTACATGAATAGTCTCTTTTAATACTCAGTACAACTCACTAAGTATGTGCAGTTATCACTGTATAGATGAAGAAGCCAAGCTAAAGGAAATGTGAAAAAAAGTCCAAGATCACACATGTACCCATTTAGTTGAAGTAAATTTAAATACAATTATTGTGTTTCCGTTTTGCTAAGCAGTGTTCTAAGGTTTGAGGATTCAAAGTTCTCAGATATGATCAATTCATGACCTTGGAGAGCTCATGGCCAATTGGAAAAGAGAAGAGAAAAAAAAGATAATTATAACAAAAGTGGTTAAGCTTTCTATTTTAAAGAACGAATGATGTTTCAGAGGTTTATGTGTGGGGCATCAGACCCACTGTGACCCAGGCCAGTGGAAAAAAAATATTTGGGGAAAGGAATATTCAAATTTAAAAGAGGAATTGATATTAATTGGATGAAGAAGAAAGATTAGTGAATCCAGGCAGAAAGAGCAGGCATGTAAAAATGTGGTCATTTTAAAACAACACAGTATGTTGTTGATGAAACATAGGCAATTTGGCAGAGATGGAATATAGGAAAAAACAGGCAGAGAACGTCAAGCAGTGAGAATCAAGAGAGAAGTGGAGGCTAGATTTTGATTAGCATTGAATGTGTTTAGGACTTAGTTGTTATGAGGAAGCAATGAGAAGTTGTGGAAAGATTTTTTTAATAAATTTATTTATTTATTATTTATTTATGGCTGCATTGGGTCTTTGTTGCTGTGCCTGGGCTTTCTCTAGTTGCGGCGAGCGGGGGCTACTCTTCGTTGCGGTGCGTAGACTTCCCATTGCAGTGGCTTCTCTTGTTGCAGAGCATGGGCTCTAGGCACACAGGTTTCAGTAGTTGTGGCACATGGGCTCAGTAATTGTGATTTGTGGGCTCTAGAGTGAAGGCTCAGTCGTTGTGGTGCATGGGCTTAGTTGCTCTGCAGCATGTGGGATCTTCCCGGACCAGGGTTCAAATCCGTGTCCCCTGCGTTGGCAGGCGGATTCTTAACAATTGCACCACCAGGGAAGTCTGAAAGATTTTTAAAAGGGTATTGCTCTTACATGAATTGACATTTAAAAACAAATGATTCTGGCAAATATTAAAAATTAACGGCTGGAAGAAGGAAAGGCTATAGGCTAGAAACTAAATAAGATTCAGTGGTGGAAAACTATGCAAAAGATAATGAAGTTCTCTGAAAGAAGTTGAGACAGTTGGTGAAGCTAAAATTCTAGTCACGGTGTGGGTTTTTTTTTTTTTTTTTTTTTGGTCGCGGGCCTCTCACTGTTGTGGCCTCTCCCGTTGCGGAGCACACGCTCCGGACGCGCAGGCTCAGCCGCCATGGCTCACGGGCCCAGCCGCTCCGCGGCATGTGGGATCTTCCCAGACCGGGGCACAAACCCGTGACCCCTGCATCGGCAGGCAGACTCTCAACCACTGCGTCACCAGGGAAGGAACCCAAGGTGTGGGTTTTTAATGACCCCACACCCCCCCTCCATTGTTGAAACAAATGCAATGGAGATTGAATTCAATTTGGAAAATTTGGAAATTTCACCCCCCAACCACCAAAGCAAAAAATATATATATATTACAATGCCTGTCATTTATTTTAAAATAATTCAGCATAGACAGTAATTGAAATGTGAATATTCATTAATTAAGCAACATGCAGCAACAGTCATCTGACCTAGTGAGGAATTCCCTCTCAAGAGGTAGTGCTACACATCATAAGTAATTATACTCTGTGATAACTTCACTAGACAACTTTTTCCATCCTAAACATTGGGGTCAAAATATGGTTTGAATGAAATCAGTAGCTTTCCATTAGAATTCTTTAAATTTCTTACCCAGTTCAACAGTATGATCTGAAAGTTATCAAATGTTTTCCATATAATTTAACATACCAAATAATCCTAGTTACTTCAATATTTCTTCTGAGATGCCTAGCGGCCCTTTGGAATACTCAAGCTGGCTAGAGAAAGAAACTTACAATCTGTTATCAAAAGCAGTTCAATATTCCAGGAATTTTTTTTTCTCTTAACAGGGAGAAAGAAAACCAAATTCCAGTCTTGTACCAGCTTACTATTAATAACAAAATTCATTTACCTAATTAAATCCAATCTAATCTTAATCACTCCTAACAACATACAAAATTCTTTTTTCAAAGTTCCCTTTTCTCACAAACCTTTTATTACTTTTTGTATCCACATGATTTGTCCCATATTTTTCCCCATCCAGAAAAAAACAACTCTAGGACAAAATTATTATCATCATTTTCTTCAACAAAAATATCTCCATTGTTTATACCTCTGTCACCAACAACACATATCCTACTTGATTTACACACTGAAATGCTTCCCTTATCATTTTTAGTAGCTTTAATTACATATTACAGTTTTTAAGCCTTAAAAGCCTTAACAAAACCAAGAAACAAGTAATTGAACTGTTATACCAGCATTTACTGATTGGCAAACTTAAGAATATATTCCATAACCTCCAAAAACATACATTTTTCTTATAGCATAATTTCTCTTCAATGTGGTATAAGATGCGTTAATAAACCCAAACATCTTTAGTGTTTTTTCTCTCAAAAGAAGGCAAGAGTATGTAAACTTAGATTTGTTCAGCAATGGTCCAGTATTTTATCTTAAAAATGATTTAGACATTCAATTAATTTTATTCATTTAACTTAATTTAGCAAAACTCTAAAGTTTCAAGTTACCAAAAACCTGGAATAAGTATTTTTAGAAAGACATCCCCGAAGCATAATTATTTTCAAAGAGTTTATCCAAAAGCTTTTGATCCATTTATGACTATATCACATATAGACATATGATATTCAGACAGAGATCTCAAACAAGATATTTCAATACAGAACTTATCAGCTTATAAATAACAGTTGGAAAAAGTTCAATTTATTCACTTGATTTTAAAAGACTTCTCCCACTCTCGTTTTTTTTTTTTTTTTTTACCTTGGCTGGAAGTTCTACTAATTAACCCAAGACTGAAGTCTCAGGCAAAGTGGGCTGTGTTTGTATTTCAAGGACAGGATAAGAGTCAACTTCAAGCTTTCTCCTAGGCATATTTTTGTTCTCTCAGGGTCAGAATTCCAAAAACAGTATTTATCAAGCTAGCTTTCTCTAACTGTATATGCAAAAAGAAGCAGTTTGGGAATTTCAAAAGAATTTCATCTTAACCAATTTTCTCTGGAGTCTGAAGAATACTGTTGGCAACACAGTGTTAAAAAAAATCATCTTTCTGTTTTTTTAGTCATAGTTTCATAGCTTAAATTTTCTAATGAATTGAACCTGAATTTCCCATTTTACAAAAGGCAACAAGAATACTAGTCATACAAATGGAATACACACTCATGCACCAGAAGACAGAACTGTCACATATCCTCTGATAGGATGACCAATGACCAATACAGAGTCCCAAACAAATACTTCCCCAAAACAAATGGTCCCCAAAGTCAGACATGTCAGAACTAATTGGAAAAATGTCCAAATAGCACTTCGTGCTCAAAAAAGAAGCTTGTCCAGGTGCACAACTGGTGGACCTACTCGGTTTTGGAGTTCATCAGCTCATCCAGATGCATGTTTCCGTTCCACCAAGGAAAAGCGTTAAGTTGGCAGGCAGTAACAAGAAGGGGAGTAACAGGGAGGAACCCCGAAACAAATGGCTTTGGCAGCTGCTAGGAACATCCCCCCAAATTTCCCTCTCAGGGCCAGCTAGTCACCAGCAGCGGGCCCATCGCAGCCTTTAGGGCTAGTTGTCATGGCTGCGGCTCTACACGGGAAACCCCGGGGAGCCAGATGTCATGAGAGCGCAGCAGCCCCACGTTGGGTGGCAAAAAACTGTTACCGAAGGTGGAGCCCGGCGGCTTGCCACTCTGAAGCCAATAAAGAGGCAAGGTTGGTGGAAAGGAAAGTTTGTTTTATTTTAGAGGTTGGCAACCATGGGATTCCTGTCCACCTGCTGACTCTCCCCACTGATAATCAGTGGGCAAGAGCTTTTATAGATGGAGGGAGGGGGCTACCTGCAGGAAAAACACGGTCAGCTCTGACAGTCATCTTGAAATGGGTCATGCAGTTGTCTGATCAGTGTCACCTCGATTGTTTTAAGTACAGTTAGCCTTTAGTTCCAGGGTCAGTTTGTTCTCATTTCTTTAGGCCAGTTCTTGGAATTGTGGCAGCTTATGTCATGGCTACAGTCTGGTCATCGTGTAGTTAACTCTTCCACCTGGTGGGGCTTTCAGTATCTATAAGACAGCTCACAGGATGTGGCTCAGAATATTATCTACAGCCCTTGAAGAGGAACTAAAGGTCCTTGACTATGTTTAATGACTAAACTTATTATTTAGTCTTATTGGACTGTTTTCCTTTTTTTTTTTTTTCCACTTCTCTCATTAAACCTTTTCTTTGGCTAAAGTTTTTCCACAGACAAAAGGTAGGCTGAGGATATGGTAGGCAAGGACCATAAGGTTCTGCTTCATTTCAAGAGGACATTTCTTTATTATCTATTCTCATGGGTGTTTCTCATAAAAGATAAAATCTAGCGATAATCTTGATAATGTGTGTAGAATTAATATTAGGTGCACCAAAGCCAGTTTTAGAAGAGAACAACATAAACATTTAAAATTCTTTTGTAAAGATCGCTTAAATCGTATCCAAAAAAATTAAACAAAAATCAAATGCATCTATTGCTTAGCTATGTGAACAGAACTGTAGAATGGTTTTATTTGATCCTGCCCTCATTTTTGCAGAGTCAGACCACCTTGTCAGATCTTTTTTTACCAACCTGAGATTGTTTTCCTTCGAGACTTTTATCTTGCATTCAAGCACTAAATTGTTTGTTAGAATTTTTATAACTCCTTCAAAAGGACTCTGAGAACATTTCACAGTAATGAATACCGAGCCAGTTTTGACAACCTTGAATAGATGAGTCAAATTATTAAAGTGTATTTGCCACTTTTATAAACTTACTCAAATGCTGAAAGATCATTAGAGCACAAAACACTGGTTCAGTATAATAACTTCATTCTGTCATTGATATATTTACATGTATATCTTATTGTTAACTTTCTTCTTAACTCATATTTCAGTATATCATGTGATGTAAGATAATTCTCTTTTTTTTTTTTTTTTTTTTTTTTTTTTTTTGGTCCCCCTCCTTTTTTCTTCTTTTTTTTTCTTTTAGAGCCCGCTCCGCGGCATGTGGGATCTTCCCAGACCAGGGCACGAACCTGTGTCCCCTGCATCAGCAGGTGGACTCTCAACCACTGCTCCACCAGGGAAGTCCAATTCTCATTTTTATAAAGATCACAGAGTTGCTGAAAATAGTAATATGCACTGATTGTATATAAAATATTCATAAGAAGTCTAGTTTATATGCTTGTGTGAATGTTACTTCTATCATCATTTTTAACATGAATATCTCATAAATTTAACACATGCCTTGAATAGTATGGATACAGGTTATTTGATGTTCATCAAACATTTAACCTGTGACTCATATGTTTCATTCTAACAGTTATTAAAGGAAATATTATTCATCATTAATGATAGGCAAGTTCTTCTGCCAGTTTCTTATTACCAAAATAACACATATTAGTTTGAAAAACATTACAGAAACTCTCTTACTGACTTCTGCTTAACTGATTACCGAGTATAACTTTTCATGTTCTGAGACCAATCTCCCAATGTGAGTGGGGAGAGTGTTCCCCACACCACCAAGAAATTCTCCTACACCAGCTGGATTTCCTACAATTCAGCTCAATTCTGTCATCTACCCAGAGGTAGCATCAGATTCCACAGGTTAAGGGTTCAGTCTTACAAGACTGTACCCGGCCCCTTCAGACGCCTATCTCAAGCCCAGGTTGTTACCTATGCTTCTGACCAACTGGCTATAAATCAGATGTTCCCAAGACCCCCTCCTTGGGTTCAATTAATTTGCCAGAGCAGGTCAAAGAACTCAGAGAAATAATTTACTTGCTAGATTACTGGTTTATTATGAAAGGATGTAACTCAGGAAGAGCCAGATGCAAGGAGTATATAGGATAAGTTCTGTAAGAAAGATCTCAGAGCCTCCACGTCATCTTCAGGCACATCACTCTCCCCAGGTTTCCACGTGATCACCAACCCAGAAGCTCTCCAAACTCAGTGCTTTGGGGGTTTTATGGAGGCTTCACCACACAGGCACAATTGGTTAAATCATTGGTTAAATTAATTCAACCTCAAGCCCCTCTCCCCTCCCTAGAAAGCAGGAGGTGGGATTGAAAATTCCAAGCCTCTGTTCCTGGTAATTTTCCCTAACAACCAGCCCCCATCCTTAGTGCTGGCCAAAAGTCCCTCATTATCATAAACCCAGTTGTGGTAGAAAGGGGTTTGTTTTGAATAACAAGAAAACATTTTACATTTATGACTCTGAAGCTTTTCAGAAACTGAAGACAAGAGACCAAATATTATGACAGAAGATGATCCCACTGATTCCAATTTTGGGCTGTGATTCTGGAACTGTGGACATAAATTAAAATAAATTTTAATAAAAATAAATTTTTTATAAATAAAATGTTTTCTTATAAATCATAATATCACAATAACCAAGTCTCCACTGCCTCTATAAAGTGCTGAACACTCAAGGTTAGTAGGCCTCAAGCCATTGGAAATGTTTGCTTACTAGAGTTTGCTAAATATGGGTTAATTCTCCAAACTGTGTGTGCCAGAGTTACTTAATATTGCAATTATGCAATGTAATTCAATAAAACTGTGATATATGATTGTCAGAAGAGAATTACTTTCACAAAAATGAAATTTAAACTAAGAAACTAATAAATAATAGAAATTTTCTTGAAAATAAATTACAGATGAAATAGGCATGAGTGAGACAACCATAAAATATTGGCAAGAAAATTATAAAAATCTCCAAGGAGTCTCAATTTAGATTTCTATACAGATATCTATAGTTCTTGCTAACAGATATCTATAGTTCTTGCCACACATAAGAGAAAGCAAAACTTGGAATCATAAACATAACACAAATTTGGCAATGTCAAATCAGCTGTTGTTGGTTGCTTCTGCAATATTTTGTTTGATTTTCTTTTTTGTTTTCCCTGGTAATAACCAATCGGAATAAAAAACAACAGACTTAGTCATAATAAGAAGAACAGAAAACTTTTATAATATTGAGACACTAATCTTACTTAAATGTTTACCAAAACAGTTACAAACATATTTTTTTTTTTTTTTTTTTCTGTACGCAGGCCTCTCACTGTTGTGGCTCTCCCATTGTGGAGCACAGGCTCCAGACTTGCAGGCTCAGCGGCCATGGCTCACGGGCCTGGCCGCTCCGCGGCATGTGGGATCTTCCCAGATGGGGGGCACGAACCCGTGTCCCCTGCATTGGCAGGCGGACTCTCAACCACGGCGTCACCAGGGAAGCCCACAAAAAATTTTTGACGCATAAAATATATTACTTTAATGTTATAATAACAATAGTTATTTAGATGATGAAAGCTGATGTTTCTGAATGGTTGCAAAATTGTCTGTCTTATTTTCATTGTGTTCATTTCTCTGACTATGAGAAATTATACTTCTATTAAGATGGCCAGCCTCCTTAACATACATGTTACTTGTGCTTAATTATAGCTTATAAAGTATAGAACTCCAGATATGGTGTTTTCCAAAAATACATTATCAAAAGGATAGAATCAGGATGCTTCTGCCAAAGTATAGAGGTCTTTCCATGTCATATTAATGAAGTAAATTAGAATTAAAAAAATTCTCTGGTCAGCAATGTATGAGTACCAAAATACGAACCATTCCAGAGGATATAAGCTCTACTTAAGCTACCTCTGCACTAAACCATTTATTTAACAAACATTCATTGAGCGCAATGTATCCCCCAGGCTCTGCTTAAAGAACTAGTAACAAAAGAATTGATGACATGGTAAACTGATGCCCTTGAGAAGTCATTGGCATTGTATGCCAATGAAAAAAATTCCACTGATGCTTACAGGTGCACATGAGGGTGCTGTAATAACAGTGCCAAAGAGAAAGCAGGAAAAAGCAAGCAACATGACAAAAATAGAGTTCAGCTCTCAAATCTACCCATTTATCATCATTGGTTTGCACACTGAAAAAAACCATCTGCAAGATATATTCATGTATTACCACCAAAGAATATACCATTCTCAATTACTACCTTTAGCTGTTTTTCCTTTAAAATCTTTGTAATTATTTCCCTCTTGAAACCTTGCTCAAAGCCTAGTTTTGTTTTATTTTGTTTTTAATACATAGGAAATAACCAAATATCTAATACTTTTTTCATTACATTCTATGGAAAGCTATGAGACATACTTGAAAGTATATCATATTCTTTATTCTGTCAGTGCCAAAGCAGGATGTTCTCTTTTCAAAATATGTACTCTTTATTTAGGTTACTTCATACTCTTAAAAATCTATTTATTTATCATTCAAAGTATTTATATGCAGCCAGGAAAATATTTTTCTGTAATTATTTTTAATCATTCTGTAATTTTCTGTAATCATTTGCCAGTAATTCTGGCAAATAAACCAGAGTGAGAGGTACATGTTCTTAAGTTATTATATAAAAATCACCTTTCCAAACTACATCTATAGTTTGAAATCATGGAAAAAATTAAGAAAATCAGAATGTGTTTTAGAGGAAGGGCATCCCATATTTCATGACACAAATCACCAGAAGGTACAATTTAGATTTACCTCTACATTTAAAAATATCATTAAAAACTAAAATGTTTCATTATTTTTAAAATGATAACATTAAATGTAAAACCCAACTCCTGCACACATAAAGTTTATGAGACTTAGGGATATATTGACCCAAATTTATTATTTAAATGGCTAAAATAAAGAGCCGAAAGAGACATTATGATACTTTGTAAAGATGGCTTATATTGTCATGTTATTCATAATATAGATTCACTTAACATTTTATTAGCAACATCATTATTAAAAATTATGCTATAATACAATGAACATAGAACCATTTTTATATCAGAGATTCCAGTTACTAAGGCCTGGTGCAGATTCCTCCCCCTTTGTGGAAATTGAATTATTAAATCTACTCTACCCTACTAATGTCAGAAATAGCCTCAAAAACACAATATCACATAATCAGGATTGGCATGGAAAATAAAACCTATCTGAAAATAAAACCTATTGTTAATCCAGTATAAAGTACATCTTTCAGAATTAGGGTTACTTAGGGTCTACATTTCAGGCCCTTATGATTAAGGAAGGATGCCAAGTCCTTTCCTTTCCTATATCAAAGTCATCCCCATTCTTCCTCTAATATATAAGGAAAGTACAATCATGTTGGAGTTCAGTCACTCTTACCCATAGGCCCACTATCCAGGAATTACCTAGAATGGAACTGTAACCCCAAAACTCACTGTGCAGAAGAGTCTGGTGTGAGTGTGGAAGAAACTAGTGCATGAGTTAGGAGAAGAATAACAATATTGCATTAACTGATTCATCACAGAGAAAATGGTGGAGGCAACATCTAAGATCTCTTAGGACACAACTTTCACTTCGCTCTTCTGCTGTGAACTGAATTGGTTGCATGGCCCACCTGGGTTCTGTATTTATGTTTCATGCTCAAAGTGCAGATTGAAAGAATCAGATGAACATATCATAGTTATCTGATAAAGTGTCAGAATAGTTTTCTATACTTAGATAACTAGCTCAGTGCTTCCTGTTGGAGCCTTGGAGAACAATGGTAAGTAGGCCTTATGGGAAAGGCCACAGAAAAATGCTGCCCTCACATCAGAGAAAAGGGGTTTCCAGGAGGTGTTTTGAAATTCACAAATGCTTCAAACTATGTAGCTTTTCTATTTTTTTAGGTACAATAAAATTGTGATACATTGAGAGTGTTTTAATATGCCAAGGTCAGTTTTCTCACATCAAAAAAATTTCATGTGGTAATTTTGAGAAAATGATTTAGACTTCCCTAAAAGTAATTAAAATTTTATTTTGTTTTACAAACAACTTAATTGTTAATGAAATACAACATATTGGTTAAGATACTATTTGAGGCTTTTACTCTGTGAAGAAATATCTCTTTAGTAATAAGTGTATTTTAAAATTATGATATAGATATAATAAATTTAAAACCCTATTTTCATTTATAAGCCAGTAGTACAGCTTACTATTAAGAAATGCTAATATTAAACTTTCATTAGTTATATCTCTCAATCTTAGGCAGTAGTCAAATAATTTTAAATATAATTATTGAACGATTTTTATTAGCAAGATCCTTAATTTTATAAATGACAAAACATCACTTAGAATAAAGTTATTTATTATACATAAACAGCTACAGAAAGTAAGGATCAAAAGATAAAGTAGCATAATTACTATATTAAAGCTAAATATAGACAAAATTAGAAAATGATATTAAATAAAAATAAATAAAATCTGTTTTAATATTTTATTTCTCTTTGGTGGATGTTTAGAAAACCTTGCTTGGTACATGAAATTTTATGATAGGACAGTCTGTGTGTGTGTGTGATATGGATGTGGGGGGTGTGTGTGTGTGTGTGTGTGTGTGTGTGTGTTTTGAAAATTCATTGTGCACTTGGAAGGTTTAAATTTTTCATTATGCTATGATGTTGTTATTTTTTCCTTTGGATTTCTTGTATTCAATATCTGGTATTGATAAATTATTTATTATCATATTCTCTCCATATCCCAAATGGAGAACCAGTCCTATATATTGCTACCATGAAAAAATATGGTACACTGATTTTCTGTTTCTTTCTTAGAGCTCAGCCTTTTTTTTTTCTCATCATTTAATGATACTCTTCCAAACTAAGCTCATTTCCTTTTCTGAATTCATGCTCTCAACTCTTTCCAACCTCCCTGTACACCTGCCTAGACTTATTTTCGTGCTGAATTTGCCATTGCCACTACATTTCAGAGGTTCTAAATATAAAAGACTGAAAATGTAGAAAATACTAGTATGTGCATGTTTGGATTATGGTATGTTCTTAATGTGAGGTTTAATCCCTTAAAAATAGGTAATTTTTTTCAGGAGAGGCAATGGTTACAGAAGCTCAATGATATAAAATCATTAAAAAGTAATATAAATAGGAATCTAAAGGGATGAGGGTTGATGTGCAGAGTGAATAGGAAAATCTACAGAAGTTTCTACAATAAGAACAAAACCAGTAAAAACCAAGCAGTAGTAGGGCACAGGGCAAATGGCTGAAGTTAAATAAACAGATTGGGCTATACTTAATAATGGTGGGTGAAAAATAAAATAGTTTATAGTATTTTCCTAAATAAATATTTATTAAATAGTTTTATAGTTCAATTTTATATATTTTCTAATCTTTTTATTTTATAATTAGTTTATAAATTAATAGTGATGATATTTGGCCTCACTTTTCTCACTGTATTATTTTTTCTGCCTTTAATGCTTTGTCTTATATCTTTTGCCACGTAGATTGTTTCTGGTTTGGGGCATGTGTAAGGCTAGTAAGTGTGTGTGTGCATAGGGGAGTGTGTGTGTGTGTTCATGCACACATACGTGCATATGGCTTCTTTTCACTTATAATTATTTTTTCCCTAGCAGTAGTCATTTTGTCACTTATGTACTTTATCTATTCCCATCAGCCAAAAAAAAGAGAAACAGGAAGGAAAGGAGCATGGTCCTTTTTAGAATACTTCCCCTAAATTTCACTCACTTCTTTCATCTATACCCCATTGTCCAAAATTTGGTTATTTTCTCTCACTTAGCTACAAAGAGGATGGGGTTGGGGTGTAGCTTTTCATTTGGCAGTCATATTCCCAGCTATAATTTTGAGTGCAATTACTGAGGACAAAAGAGGAAGAGATTAGGAAATAGTGAGCAAACAGCCTGTCACACATGACTACATATATGTTATAACAATCTGGAAATTAGATAATGTGCTTTGAATTTAATAATCAAAGTTTTCACAAACATTCCTAAGTTTGTTTTCATTTAATCATCTCAATGTAAAAGACAACAATAATTTTTAATCCTTCTGACAAAAGACATTGTATTTCTGCTTTTGTTCTTTCCATCCTCAACTCTTTCAACTTTGCAAATTGTTTTACAATCATCTAAGGTCATAAATGCAATTTTTTAAAATGTCTCTCTTTTTATGTTATTATTTTTTTTCATGTTATTTTTAATAACAAGATATTCTTCCTTCGGTTGTGGACACCCAATGTCTTAGGTAGACATAAATCTAAGCCAAGGGAGATTATTGGAAATCAAACCCTGTGAATAAAGATGGGAATAAATAACCCCAAATAAGTATTTGTGTTTCTCAAAAATGTGTGCAGGTGACTCGTCCTCAGTGGATTCCTACCAGAGCAAGAGTAGCATCTCTGAGTTTGACTTAGGGCCCCCTCAATCAAATAAAAATTAAAATTAAAATTAAATAAAACCTTCACTTGCAAACCCATCTGTGTGGTCTTTTCAGTTTCAGAATCTTTTCCCTGACTGCTTTATACTTTAAACTATTTCTGTTTCTATGGTTTAAAAACATGAAGATTTACCACCACTGACCTTTAATTCTTATAATTATTAGTTACATAAAAAGTTTTTTATATATTTCTGTATCTTTTCATCCTACTTTAACACCAGCTATCTCAGAGAGAACTATATTTTCTGATTTCTCTTACGGTGATCTCAAGGGTGTCACTGAACATTCACCAAAGGCTTTCATTCCTGAACACCTGTATTTTCAAATGCTTGGTAGTATTTGAAATGATCATTACTCAACTCTTTCAGTGAAAATTTTATAAATATTATATGTTTTTCTTCAAAAAATTTATTTTACCCAAGGAAAGATCTGAATCTAACTTGATTTTAGTGATCTGTAGACAGTCATTTCTAAAAAATGTTTAAAGTATTTATTATTATCTCTCTTACTCATTTTTGACAACTGATTTGTTTTCTTGCATGTTCCCATGCCTTTCACAATTCCAAGTAATGGCTGTCCACCTCAAACTCGATGTTAATGGCACTCTTCAGAGTTGTACAGTGTATAGTTTTCAGGCCATGAGAGCTGGCCCAAGTTCCAATCTGATCATAAAAGCCTTCTTCACTTATACCTTTGATTATTAGTTCTGATAATTAACTTATATTTAAGTTTTCTTGTTCTTTAATCGTATCTTAGATTGCTATGGTTAATTTTCTATGTACACTCACTTCACTCAAAATTTTCATTTCTATTTTTTCTTTTTTAGATTCTGGAAATGCTTTAAAAGTCTACTTTATTATTGTTAATTTGAATTTCTTCAGTGTAAATCTGCTTTATAGTCTTCCAGTGAACGTTCTATTGGGCGTTTTTATAATCTTCCAGTGAACGTTCTATTGGGCGTTTCTATTATTTCTCATTGAATTTTGTACTTTTCTTATCCAGACCTGTCCTTGTTTAACAGAACTAAATCTTTCTTTTATATTACTAAGAATAAGAAACAAATGTGTTCTGCATTTTCTTTTGTGTCATGAATTCATTTCAGGGGAGGATTTTCCTCTGAGTCATTGCCATTTTACTTCTCTTTCTCTATATTTCATAATGCCTTCTTATATACCAGTTGACATTTTCTATTAACTCCTGTTAGAACTTGATTTTGTAATATTTGTTCATGTCATGAGGAAGGCTGATGCATCTTATTTTCATCTCTTTCCCCTGGATCTTATTGCAAAAGAAGGAAATGATTCATGCCCGGTGTTGGGGGAAAGTAAGGATGTGGGTTTTCAATACTCATTCCACAGTAGTTTCCTGGATGCTGGCAGAAGCCCCCAGTTGACTTGAAACCAGAGGACAGAGCATCATGTAATGCAGGTAGCACACTGGTGCCCACATCGTGGCATTTAGCGAATGTTAATTTCCTTAGTAACTCTGTGTGCCTTTTTTCAGATTGTTCAATAAATACAACCTACTCAATAATAAGTGAAAAATAAATTTCTATAGATCTATAGTTATGGTTCAGAGAACAATGAGAAATAGGCCAGAGGTTATTGATGCTGCTCCCAGGTATATACCTTACAGGGCTTATAGCTGTGACTAAAAGGCTTAAAGGCAAAAAAGCATAAAGTACTGGAGATTTTTCATTATGTGACTTCCTATGTCAGTGTTAGCCAGAGGCAGTTAAGGTCATAAGCCTGGAGAATTAGTTGTGCAGACTTTCATGGGCAGAAGCCAATGCACAGACGGTCAGTGGAAGCTGGTAATGATTATTCCTAGTATATTTTGGTCAAGAAAAATGTCAAAGAAGTAATAGAGGGATGATTTTTATTTCCAACTTATCTGCATAAATATGCAGATAAATCTGAAATATGCTCACTTCTTACTTCTCATTGCAAAGATATTAATCTTTCTTTCATTTCCAGATAGAATAATGACTGTTTTATTTATAAATAAAACGAAATGAAAAGCCAGGAGCAAGTGTTCCTGCCAGGTCTACTCACTCTTCCATCTTTCTTTCCGGAGGTAAAGTATGCAGAAAATGTGTATCTCCTAGTTAATATTTGGGATCCCTTCCTACAGAAACTACATCAAAAAACCAAGAGTGTAGACTCCAGAAGAACAAAGATTACATTTGAAGATCTAGCTGGAAGGAGGGAACAAAAGCTGCCTTTGGGAGAAGATGAGGAAGCACATATTGAATAGTTTAAAAGCCATGGTACCTGCAGGAGATGAAAGGACATTGTCAAACCTGAAGCAAATCACACGGGACACCCTTCCATGAGCCTGAGGTGACCAATAGAGGGGAGGCTGGCAGCATAAGGGCTTCATCAGTTAGACACTGAGCTCTTCCACACAAAGACAGACAAAAATGTGTCCCAGTTTTCCAGAGAATTCCTCCACAGTACTCGTAGAGGTGAGATTACACAGAAGGCTGACCTACCTAGAAACCCTTAGATCCCAGCAAGGAACATGCAGGCTGGATGTGCGCTTGGTAGGTGTCAGGTTCCACTCCAAGCCAAAGGCAAATCATGAGGCAGAGTCAAGAGGAATATTAAGGATTTGGCGGGAGAGCGTAGAAACTGAGTGGAGAAAAATGTCAAATACAGGTCTGAAGATGTAGCTAAGAACCAAGGAAAATTTAACCAGAGAGAGAAAAACATTGGGATAAAACCTATATAATTCTGTTAATTTTCTCTCTCACCCAGAGCTAATTTTCATAGTCTATTCATGCATGCAATGGTTTTGGCTTAATGACATCTTAGCAATGATGCACAACATTTGACATTTATCACTTTGTCTTGATTTTTTTTTTATCGTTGATGGCATCATCAAGAGGATATGAAGATGTCCAGATTAAAATATTATGAAAAATTTTTAGAGACGGGAAGAAAATTCCCCTGAGCAATTAAATGACCTTTCTGACAAGGGGTGTGTACACACATGTGTGTATATAGAATTCAACTTACTTAAGGGGCTGGGCTAGAGGCACATCCTACACATAAATGTTTTGTGGTAGAACTAAAATGTCACAACGTGTACACTGAGGATAGGCCTGAAAATAATTCCTGAATAAAAAATAGTAATGTAATATCAATGTGATTAATGATACTACTTAGCATATTGCATACATTCAGTATACCAAGCTTTGTAACAGGCATTATATAAGCATTTTTATATCAGGTTTCTAATGTTTTTTTTAATAGTCATTATTACTCCAGCTTTATCCATGAGGAGAATGAGGTTCATGAAGGAGATGTAACTGCTCCAGATAACAGACACAGGAGGTAAAACAGCTGGGATTTTACATAAGCGTTTCTGAATCTAAAGCCCATGATTTCTCTACTACATTATAGCAGCATATCTGAGGAGTCACCTTAAGTCTTCCAGACCTGAGGTAAGCCATAAAATTTGTCCAAAGTTTTTTGTATCTCAAGTATCCAGGATATCCAAGAACACAATGGAAACTTGGAGAAGAATAATCAGCCAGCATCTTAGTGAAGCTGAGAGAATCATACACACCCCTCACATCATACATCAAAAAAAAAAAAAAAAAAAAAAAAAAAAAAAAAAAAGCCAATTCAACCATCTGGAGAACAGTTTAGCAATTCCTTCAGAGTTGCTAAAGTTCCCTTCAGCAAAGTTCCCTTTAGAAGATCTTTTCCATACCATATTCTCTTGGGAGCAATGGATAATCATGGTGATGACAGTTTTTCTGAGCTGGATCTGATCTGGCCACACAGGTAATAGAGAAAATATGGAAAAAGTTTTGTGTAATTAGTGCAGGAAGAGTCATCATATCTGCACTGGAGGCTACTTGTCAGTTTGTTCCTGACACTGCAGTAAAAGAAGAAAAAAGCTTTATTTTGTTTTTTTGTTTGTTTTTTTAATTAATTAATTTATTTATTTTTGGCTGCGTTAGGTCTTCGTTTCTATGCGAGGGCTTTCTCTAGTTGCGGCAAGCAGGGGCCCCTCTTCGCGGTGTCAGTGCCTCTCAGTGTCGTGGCCTCTCTCGTTGCGGAGCACGGGCTCCAGATGCGCAGGCTCAGTAGCTGTGGCTCACGGGCCTAACCGCTCCGCGGCATGTGGGATCTTCCCAGACCAGGGCTCAAACCCGTGTTCCCTGCAATGGCAGGCAGATTCTCAACCACTGCGCCACCAGGGAAGCCCCAGGCTTTTTTCTTAAGGAAGAAATCCTCTAACATATAGAGCTGGACCAAAAGCAAGCACATAGAAACAAAAAAGACAAATACAAGAAAAAACCGGAAGGAGAAAGACACAAATCCCCCTCACGTATACAGAAGGGCCCTTGTAGTCCATCTATAGGCAAAGCTGCCTCGGAGGAGGGATGTAGGAATCAGATGTGAGCCAAACAGTAGCCTTGCAAATCCATTGTTACCACCAGTGTCACCTTCTGTTGCCATGGCACTACTTTGACTCCGACTCAGCTTCACTCCCTCCAAGAAGCTAATCAAAGCAGAGGTTCCAATAGTTCCATTTTCTTCTGACTGGGCTTTTTTTTTTCAATTTAATTCTTCGAATATTTTCTATTGAGCCATTGTTAATACACCAATTTCACACTTTAATGAACACTCCCTGGGTAAATATATTAGTGAACCAGAATCTTATCAGATTCTTCCCTCACCTCCAAAGTACTGAGTGAATAAATGAAATTTATTAAATTATGGCATGGATTAACAAATATTCCTATTCAATAAATAAGAGTAACTTGAGGAATGCAACAATAAAGCACCTTTTTTTTTTTTTTTTTGGTCTCCAACTGTTCATTTGATTTTTTTAGTGGGGTTAGGTTTTTTGTCTGTGGATGAAAACTCAAGGATGACCTATGACATATCTGATCATTTATAGGCAATATAATTCCTTTTTCTCAGCTATGCTTATAAAATATGTATAAATTCAGTACTTAAAAGACTCAGACTTGAGAATTCCAGTTTCAGGGCAGTGATATAGAGCTTGAAAGAACATCACTTTTACCCTTGCATAAAGAAAAAGCCTGAAAAAAACCTGCAAATGTTAACAAATTTTCTTGCACCCATTAGAGAAATGAAGTTTCAGGGAACCAGTTAATCTGCAATCTGGAGAAAGACAAATGCTTGCAGTGAGAAACAGAACCTGATCTTAAATATAGTGAAGCTTGTCCTAACATAATATTTGTCAGTAAAATATCTGCAAGCTCCTTTTAAAAATTCTCTTATTGATAAATTGATGAATCTATTAAAATTGAACAAATTTAATGAAAATTTAATAAATTTCGTTGTTTCTTTTCAGATTCATTACAAATATAATAAATTTAGACAAATAAAAGTAACTTTTTGCTAGTTGCAACTTTGTATATATATTAAAATTATGATTTTAACTATTTTCCCTCTCATGCAGCCAGACCTTTTACTAGACTCAGTAATATGTAATAAATAAAATACGTACTATTGTCTTGCATCCACATTCAAACATTTCTGCTACTATACTTCCAGTAGAATCTTAATCACCCGTATTAAATATAATTTGTATTCTAAAGAGCTACATCTACTTTACAGAGAAAACTGGGAGGTAGGTGTTCAGTAATTGTCATACAAAGCAGCTTAGCAAACCAGTAAGACTCATAAGCACGCACAATATGTTGACCTAAGTCCACTCACGTTCCTCCTACATATTTTTAAAGTGGTAAAACATGAACATATCCATTAACATGAACCATAAGAATAAGCACTCTGTAACATTACAAAGTATTGATAAAAAAGCAAAGACACACACACACACACACACACACACACACACGGAACACAATCAACTACTTGGTGACCAAAGCTTCAGTATTCTATCTAATTTGGAAAGTATCTGGTTATCAAAATAATGCCCATGAATTACCTTCATTTAATATTAGTTTGGGATCTTAAATTAAGGGTCTTGGAAATTACATTTAAGTCCATATGCTTCTGAACCACCCTTCATATAAAATGTCTTTATAATCACAAATAAATTTACTTCAATAAAATTTAACACTTTTCAGGGCTTCCCTGGTGGCGCAGTGGTTGAGAGTCTGCCTGCTGATGCAAGGGACACGGGTTCGTGCCCCGGACTGGGAAGGTCTCACATGCCATGGAGCGGCTGGGCCCGTGAGCCATGGCCACTGAACCTGCGCGTCCAAAGCCTGTGCTCTGCAACGGGAGAGGTCACAACAGTGAGAGGCCTGCATACAGACAAAAAAAAATAATAATAATAATAATAATAATAAAAATAAATTTAAAAAAATTTTAACACTTTTCAAAATCATAAGCATTGTGTAGAAATTGTCTTACCTTAACTGATAATAAACCAATATACTAAATTTAAGGACTCAACAGGTTAACTAGTCTCTTAGTGAAAATACAAATCTTATTTTCAAAAAATTCTATATGTATACAGAGAAAATCAAAGAAAAAACATATAGTTATTCTCTTGAAAGAAGAAAACATTAAATCAGTCTGAATTGTTCAAAGTTTTAGCCTTTCTTACACGTATTTGGATTCTTACAAAAAACTTCTGAGCTAGCAGATTCTATAAAATATAATTTCTTTTTAAAAGACTATCACATTTAGGGCTTCCCTGGTGGCGCAGTGGTTGAGAGTTCACCTGCCGATGCAGGGGACACGGGTTCGTGTCCCGGAGCGGCTGGGCCCATGAGCCATGGCGCTGAGCCTGCGCGTCTGGAGCCTGTAAAGGGGAGAGGCCACAACAGGGAGGCCCCCGTACACCAAAAAAAAAAAAAAAAAGACTATTACATTTAAAGAATGAAAAGTTTCTTTTCTAGGTATTTGGTGGGGATTATTAGATTTATTTATTTATTATTTTTTTAATATTTCATTTTACATTTTTAATGTCATTCTTGTTAGGGCTAATTTTTTTTAACATCTTTATTGGAGTATAATTGCTTTACAAATTCTCCATAGTGGCTGTATCAATTTACATTCCCACCAACAGTGCAAGAGGGTTCCCTTAGCTCCACACCATCTCCAGCATTTATTGTTTGTAGATTTTTAATGATGGCCACCTGACCAGTGTGAGATGATATCTCATTGTAGTTTTGATTTGCATTTCTCTAATGATTAATGATGTTGAGCATTCTTTCATGTGTTTGTTGGCAATCTGTAATATATACAGGTATCATTTTTGTATCCGTTCAGCCAGTCCATGTCTCTTGGTTGGAGTATTTAATCCATTCACATTTAAGGGAATTATTGATATGTATGTTCTTATTACCATTTTCTTAATTGTTTTGGGTGTGTTATTGTAGGTCTTTTCCTTCTCGTGTTTAATGCCTAGAGAAGTTCCTTTAGCATTTGTTGTAACGCTGGTTTGGTGGTGCTTAATTCCCTTAGTTTTTGCTTGTCTGTAAAGGTTTTAATTTCTCTGCCATATCTGAATGAGATCCTTGCTGGTTAGAGTAATCTTGGCTGTAGGTTTTTCCCCTTCATCGCATTAAATATGTCCTGCCCCTCCCTTCTGGCTTGCAGTTTCTGTTGAAAGATCAGCTGTTAACCTTATGGGGATTCCCTTGTGTGTTATTTGTTGCTTTTCCCTTGCTGCTTTTAATATTTTTTTCTTTGTATTTAATTTTTGATAGTTTGATTAATATGTGTCTTAGTGTGTTTCTCCTTAGATTTATCCTGTCTCTTTGTGCTTCCTGGACTTGATTAACTATTTCCTTTCCCATATTATGGAAGTTTTCAACTATAACCTCTTCAAATATTTTCTCAGTCCCTTTCTTTTTCTCTTCTTCTTCTGGCACCACTATAATTCGAATGTTGGTGCATTTAATGTTGTCCCAGAAGTCTCTTAGACTGTCCTCAATTCTTTTCATTCTTTTTTCTTTATTCTGCTCTGCAGTAGTTATTTCCACTATTTTACCTTCCAGGTCACTTATCCGTTCTTCTGCCTCAGTTATTCTGCTATTGATCCCTTCTAGAGAATTTTTAATTTCATTTATTTTGTTGTTCATCACTGTTTGTTTGCTCTTTAGTTCTTTTAGGTCCTTGTTAAACGTTTCTTGTATTTTCTCCATTCTATTTCCAAGATTTTGGATCATCTTTACTATCATTATTCTGAATTCTTTTTCAGGTAGACTGCCTATTTCCTCTTCATTTGTTAGGTCTGGTAGGGTTTTACCTTACCCCTTCATCTGCTCTGTGTTTCTCTGTCGTCTAATTTTGCTTAACTTACTGTGTTTGGGGTCTCCTTTTCACAGGCTGCAGGTTTGCTTTTCCAGTTATTTTAGGTGTCTTCCCACAGTGGCTAAGGTTGGTGCAGTTGGTTGTGTAGGCTTCCTGGTGGAAGGGACTAGTGCCTGTGTTCTGGTGGATGAAGCTGGATCTTGTCTTTCTGGTGGGCAGGTCCACGTCTGGTGGTGTGTTTTGGGGTGTCTGTGCCCTTATTATAATTTTAGGCAGCCTCTCTGCTAATGGGTGGGGCTGTATTCCTGTCTTGCTAGTTGTTTGACATATGGTGTCCCACACTGGAGCTTGCTGGTCGTTGAGTGGAGCTGGGTATTGGCATTGAGATGGAGATATCTGAGAGATTTTTGCTACTTGACATTACATAGAGCTGGGAGGTCTCTGGTTGACCAATGTCCTGAACCTGGCTCTCCCACCTCAGAGGCACAGCCCTGATGCCTGGCTGGAGCACTAAGAGCCTGTCATCCACACGGCTCAGAATGAAAGGGAGAAAAATAAGAAAGAAAGAAAGAAGAAGATAAAATAAAATAAAGTTATTAAAATAAAAAATTATTTTAAAAATTATTTAAAAAGTAATTTAAAAAAAGAAGGAAAGAAAAAAGAGAGCAATCAAACCAAAAAACACGTCCACCAATGATAACAAGCTTTTAAAAGTATAATGAAAAGAACAAAAATAAAAATGGACAGACAGAACCCTAGGATAAATGGTGAAAGGAAAGCTATACAGACAAAATCACACAGAGATGCATACACATACACACTCACAAAAAGAGAAAAAGGTGAAAAAAAAATATATATATATATCATTGCTCCCAAAGTCCACCTCCTCAATTTGGGATGATTCGTTGTCTATTCAGGTATTCCACAGATGCAGGATACATCAAGTTGATTGTGGAGCTTTAATCCGCTGCTCCTGAAGCTGCTGGGAGAGATTTCCCTTTCTCTTCTTTGTTCACACAGCTCCCAGGGCTCAGCTTCGGATTTGGACCCGCCTCTGTGTGTAGGTCCACTGAGGGCGTCTGTTCCCACTCAGACAGGACAGGGTTAAAGGAGCAGCTGATTGGGGGTCTCTGGCTCACTCAGGCCGGGGGGAGAGAGGGGTACAGATGCAGGGTGAGCCTGTAGTGGCAGAGGCCAGCGTGACGTTGCAGCAGCCTGAAGTGCGCCGTGCGTCCTCCCAGGGAAGTTGTCCCTGGATCACAGGACCCTGGCAGTGGCGGGCTGCCCAGGCTCCCAGGAGGGGAGGTGTGGATAGAGACCTGTGCTCACACACAGGCTTCTTAGTGGTGGCAGCAGCAGCCTTAGCGTCTCACTCCCGTCTCTGGGGTCCATGCTGATAGTAGCAGCTCGCACCTGTCTCTGGAGCTCATTTAGGTGGTGCTCTGAATCCCCTCTCCTCCTGCACCCTGAAATGATAGTCTCTTGCCTCTTAGGCAGCTCCAGACTTTTCACGGACTCCCTCCCAGCTACCCGTGGTGCACTAACCCCCTTCAGGCTGGGGTCTGACCTTTGAAGCCCGAGCCTCAACTCGCAGCCCCGCCCACCCTGGTGGGTGAGCAGATAAGTCTCTCGGGCTGGTGAGTGCTGGTCGGCACCGATCCTCTGTGCGGGAATCTCTTCACTTTGCCCTCTGCACCCCTGTTGCTGTGCTCTCCTCCGCGGCTCCGAAGCTTCCCCCCTCCACCACCCGCAGTCTCCGCCTGCAAAGGGGCTTCCTAGTGTGTGGAAACCTTTCCTCCTTCACAGCTCCCTCCCACTGGTGCAGGTCCCATCTCTATCCTTTTGTCTCTGTTTATTCTTTTTTCTTTTGCCCTACCCAGGTATGTGGGGAGTTTCTTGCCTTTTGGGAGGTCTCAGGTCCTCTGCCAGCGTTCAGTAGGTGTTCTGTAGGAGTTGTTCCACATTTAGATGCATTTCTGATGTATTTGTGGGGAGGAAGGTGATCTCCATGTCTTACTCTTCTGCCATCTTGAAGCTCTATATTGGATTATTAGATTTATGTAAGTAGATTACAAACTCTCTATACTAGTAAGAACATAGTTTTTTTTATTTTAGTAATAACAACAATGTCTAATAATAGGTATGGAAGTGGAAAAATATTTCACAGAAACACACAAAAGAAGTAAAGCCTTTTCTGACTTATATAGACAAAGAACGCTTATAGTTCCATTTGTCCAACCTCCAACATGGGTCAAAAGTAAACACTAAACACAAAACTAACTGGATCAGTGTGCAAAAATCTGTTCTCATTTCCAGTTGACACGAAATATTTTCTTATTCAATTTGAGCTTACAAATAAGGAAAATAGACAAAATAACCAAAAATAGATTAACAAATGTTATTCTCTCTTGTCCCTCATCCAACAGAAAATAGGCATCTATTTTCATAATAGAAATCACCAAATTGTCAGATGATCAAACCAGATTTTCAACACTTGTTGCCACTCATGGGGAATAACTTCTTCATCTTCCATAGATCAGATATATACAGAGAAAGCTTTCTCCGTATATAGTTGAGACCAACTCAGTGTTCTGAGACAAGAGTCACTAAGTCTCTGTTGTAGAAAGAGACACAGCAATTACCTTGACTTAGACAAGAGAGGGAAGGAATAATAGACTTAACCAGAAACAAAAACAAAAAGAAAACATTAGAATATTAATAACAACAACAACAACTAAAGAAATGGAATGTCAAAAAAAGTAAAGTGCTCCTCCTACTTGGGAATCACTCTGAAAGCCAAGAAAACAAACCTGAGCATCAATTGCCCATGAGGTGCACTCAGTCAATGCACTTTAACTGTCTCCATCAGGTAAATACACTTGAAGAATTTCAGCATCTTGAGGAACTGGGCATTTACAAGTATTATTTTTAAATAAAAATATTAGAATAAGATTGTTAAGTTAAAAATAAAACAAATCTATGGCATACAGAACAATAAAACTATAACCTTTGGAATTCTCTTTCCAGCTGGACAGAAGTGTACAAGTTGATGTGTAACTTCTCTGTGGGCTCTGAGTAGTAGAACATGGGTGTATTCACCTAGATAATTAAATAATCTTCCAATCTTCCTTTCAAAAAAATGCCTCAGTATGGTACATACTCTCTGTTGTCTTATTTCCAAATTTTTGGTAACTTTTCTAAACACTAGAAAATTCAGTCTTTCTAGTTAGTGGTCATTTGCATATTTTATTTTTTAAATAATATGTAATAGAGATTCTTTTTAAACCTGACTAAAATTGGAATATGTTTCTCAATATGTTCATTTTTATGTTCTGAAATTATTACTTTCATTGTCTCATTGTTCAAGATTTCATCTTATACACTAATCATTAAAAAGCTCAAGAATTTGGGACAAAAATTGATTTAAATTTAATTCAATTTGAATTATCATACTTTTCTAATTCAAAGGACATCAATGTGTCCTTGTTGGGGAATGAAAAGTAATTACTGTAAAACCCATAAAAACAAAATTTAGTGATCACACAATTTGATATACGCACACAGTCTGCCAGAATTTTTGATATATATGTAGATATATATCAATATTATCTACATATATGCATATATATCTAAAATTCTGGTATGAATATCATACATACACTTTACATAGATATATAAGTAGATATATACATATGTCATGTATACCTGTAAAGTAGTATTTTAATATATAAGTTTAGGTGTTTAGTATAGTTATATATATTTATATATTATACATTTTGTGTATTTACATAAATTTAGTATATAGATTTAGTATATTTATATATACATAAACTTAGGGGGTTCATACCATTATTTAATACTCTTATTAGATGTTTAACACTAACCTTCATTTTTGTCATTTTCTTTCATTCAAAATATTGTAAATTGAAAGTAGCCAAGAATTTTCAACTATTAAAACACAATATGTTCACAAAACTTACTTTGCAAAGGTAATGTCCCTCTTCTCATTGACAACATATGGAGGTAGGTATCTGTTTCTGTTATTTATGTCTAGTGTATTTAAGAAACAGAGAAAGAGATAATCCCTGGAGTTACCATCCATAATGAACACTTGAACTGTTTCATATAACAGTTTCATTACTTTGTCAAGAGCATTATTCTAAAACAATGGAAACCTGAAGAAAATCTCCCACCTCTTTGAAGGGAATAGATTTTGAGACTAAAAGAGCATACAGAGAAGGAATACTAATCTTTATTTCTATTTTAAAAAGCCATTGTTTTAATAAATGCTGGAGAGGGTGTGGAGAAAAATGAACCCTCTTGCACTGTTGGTGGGAATGTAAATTGATACAGCCACTATGGAGAACAGTATGGAGGTTCCTTAAAAAACTAAAAATGGAACTACCATATGACCCAGCAATCCCACTAGTGGGCATATACCCTGAGAAAACCATAATTCAAAAAAAGTCATGTACCACAATGTTCACTGCAGCACTATTTACCGTAGGCAGGACACGGAAGCAACCTAAGTGTCCATCAACATATGAATGGATAAAGAAGATGTGGCACATATATACAATGGAATATTACTCAACCACGAAAAGAAATGAAATTGAGTTATTTGTAATGAGGTGGTTGGACACAGAGTCTGTCATACAGAGTAAAGGAAGTCAGAAAGAGGAAAACAAATACCATATGCTAACACATATATATAGAATCAAAAAAAAAAAGGTTCTGAAGAACCTAGGGGCAGGACAGGAATAAAGATGCAGATGTAGAAAATGGACTTGAGGACACGGGGAGGGGGAAAGGTAAGCTGAGATGAAGTGAGAGAGTGGCATTGACATATATATATACTACCAAATGTAAAATAGATAGCTAGTGGGAAGCAGCCGCATAGCACAGGGAGATCAGCTCGGTGCTTTGTGACCACCTAGAAGGGTGGGATAGGGAGGGTGGGAGGGAAATGCAAGAGGGAGGAGATATGGGGATATATGTATATGTATAGCTGATTCACGTTGTTACAAAGCAGAAACTAACACACCATTGTAAAGCAATTATACTCCAATAAAGATGTTTTCTTTTAAAAAAAGCAATTGTTTTTTCTTATCTCAAACTTACACACATAGAGGAATGTGTTCCATAAATAATTAACAATTTTTTGAAGGTGATTTCTATATTTGCACTATTATCCTTTTATTCTTCTTATTCTTTTTTCTTATTGTTTTTATGAGAATTGAATAGACTGTAAGTCAAGTAAAAGTAAGGGAATTTTGCCTATCAATTTCCTAATTATTTTTATATACTTGTTTGCATTTCAGGTTAGACACTCCCATGCCTACTTCTTGAGAATAATGGGAAATTTGCTTTGGGCTGTATATTGGCCAGTAGTCACCAATTTAGATGAGGGAGGAGATAGGAGAAGGGAAGGTATTAGTCAGGTTCTTCTGCCCTGGTGGAATGCCAAGAAAGATGGAGAGGGGGTGGGCTGGGCTGGAAAGAACACTATATGTTTGATTCATAACAAATTGTTCTTTGAAAGTTTTATAAAAATCAAAAATAAGAAGTGAAATAAACTAGGCTAAATAAATTAGACTTAGAGGTTTACATTTCTCCTATGGTTGCTGGAAAATTGCTTTTTCTAAGCAATGCTGAGACTTTATTCCAAGGTTGCAGAAAGCTCATTAGGCAAGAAATTCTTGGAATCTCTTTTTTGGTTTATAGCAATTGGCTGTTTGAATTCGGCCTTATTTTTTGTAGCAATTAACTTTGTGGAAAAATCCCCTGTTAAAGTATCTTGGGACAATATTCACAAAACTATCAGTGATTGTTTTCTTATAACTAAGTCTTTGCTATTTCTTTGGCCCTTGTGTTGCTGTTGTTACAAAATAATTTTTCCACATAAGAGGGCCAATTTCCCATTGTTGTTGAACTAAGAGACTAGAAGGATGGGATTATAAATGCATTATATATACATTTCCGTCTGCTGGGTTAGCTATGCAAAACAATGTGGTATTCTGACTGTCACAATCTTGTGACTTGTCGTTTAATACTATTCCTTATGAATGCTGTTTCCTAGAAGAGGAAATCAAAAAATGTTATTTTGACCACTGAGAATTTAATTCATAGTCATGAGTCCTCAAAAACTACTTCTAGATTATTAAGATTGATTGAGCTTGATTCTTCCAAAGATGAGGGGCATACCTCCTAATTATTGAGACATTCAGTTATAGAAGAATGTCATTTATCTATCCATAGCCATATCTTTATCAGTTTGTATCTATCAATATGCAGCCATCTACTTATGTCTATCAAAGCTGATTCTGAAATATCTATCCATAATATATCTATCATAATACCTATCCATAACTAATCTATAGTTAGCCGGTTTCTTTTGCTTTTACTCCCTTTGCCCATTATGGCTCCCAGACAGGGACAGGGCTAATATATTGGAACAGAGAAAGACAGGCTGAAAGGTCACTTTCTTCCAGTGGGAAGCAGTGGAAAGTGTACCGGTCCACTTGAAGTGGACTTCGGAAAGGAGAGGAAGACAGAAGCAGAGCTAGGAGATAAGATGCTGCAGTCTTTTCTCACGGTCTTGTGAATCAACCTTGGGTAGCATGTATGGAGCTAGGCAACACCTCGATAAAAATTATGAGGCATCAGGCTTCCCTGGTGGCGCAATGGTTGAGAATCTGCCTGCTGATGCAGGGAACGTGGGTTCGTGCCCCTGTCCGGGAAGATCCCACATGCCGCGGAGCGGCTGGGCCCGTGAGCCATGGCCGCTGAGCCTGCGCGTCCGGAGCCTGTGCTCCGCAACGGGGAGAGGCCACAACAGTGAGAGGCCAGCGTACTGCAAAATAAATAAATAAACAAACAAATAAATAAATAATGAGGCATCTGTGGACATCAAAGCGACAGGCCTGTTTCTCAAACATACTTTGTGTTACAGACTCCTTGAAGAAGTCCAACAAGCCCAGGTGGATGTGGACAGATGAATTGGAAGCCATGTTCTTGGTTCCCATAGTCTGTAGTGGGGTGAGGATTATTGGTGGTTGAGGTTCCTACTTCTTTGGTGGGGAAATAAGGAAATGCTGAAATGATCAGTGGACCAGTGGAGGATCGATGTAACCATGAAGGCCTGGGGTTTCCACAAAGACAATATAAGGGACAAGGACTTCCCCAAAGTCAATATGCTTGTAGGATTATGCAGTGTAGCAGGGTATGTCTAAAGGGGGCCCCAGAGTCAAAGAGGATCTTAGATAGAAAAACATCATATTGAAAATCAGACTGCATATGGGTCTCTTTCCTCCATAAAACTATGAAAATTCCATCTACCTGTACACCATCTTACAGAAGAACATGGGTAAGCTGAGACTATCTTTACTTTTATGTTTAACACAATGCTCTGAAGGTTCAAATGAAATAAAATATGACAAATAATTGAATATATTTTTTCATGTATAAATTTGGATCATCTTTTATCCTGACAATTTCACTCAAGTCCAAGACATTTCAAAAAGGAGATTGTAATGAAAAGAAACATGTAAAGTGAAAGACGGTAAAATACTGACGCATATTAAGTCTCTTTCCCTCCTCAGTCACTACTCAGTGATGTAGGAATCATGAGAAATGTTAAATAAGTTGTAGGAATGATTGAAGCTAACTTTCCTTTCTCACCTAAATGATAGTGGATATAAATTTGTGATCTCACATATACATAATATATACGAAAAGCTTGGAAATCTGTGTAGATGGTGGAAGATAAAGTAAGAGTCTTTTAATTTTATTTTTTTGCAGTATGTGGGCCTCTCACTGTTGTGGCCTCTCCCGTTGCAGAGCACAGGCTCCAGATGCGCAGGCTCAATGGCCATGGCTCACGGGCCCAGCCGCTCCGTGGCATGTGGGATCTTCCCAGACAGGGCACGAACCTGTGTCCCCTGCATCGGCAGGTGGACTCTCAACCACTGCACCACCAGGGAAGCCTAAGAGGCTTTTTAAAGTTATTTGAAAAAACTGTTTTGAAAAATGTCTCTGAAAGCCAAATTAATATATTCCCATTGTAAAAAATTTAGAAATACAGAACTTCACATAGAAGAAAATAATCTGTGAATACATTGTGTTGTAATCTTATTGGGAAGAGTGTGAATGAGGGACAGTACTGTATTTCAGAGAATTCAATAATTACAGCCACAAAGCTACTTCATTTTTGTAGCTTTTCTTTGTTCACATTTTGGGTAAATTCACGCTCCTTTTACACAAACCAATAATCTGTTTCGAGCTATTTTAAGACTTCCTTGGTGTCTTGGAAAGTGATTTTGGCTGAGTATGAAAATGTACCCTCATCCCTGTTCAGCTTCTGTGTGATGAGTTAATGTTGGATTTGCAGGTATTTTTTTTTAAAGTGAAGTCACAAGAGGAGGAGGCTGGTTCTGTAGGCCACTCAACTACTTAGCTATTGGAAGAGCTAAAGCCATGTCTGGTCTCTCCTGACCACCTGTCTGTGTCCTTTCCAGCACACTGTCCATCAGACAAGTTCATGAAACATAATTTCCAAGTCCAACCCAAGTTAGAACTTTCTGTTTAGAAGGATGAGCCTTTCTCACCTCTGGGGATGCCTGGGAAATTCTATCATCACTACTGGTGGCTTCTGATGACAGGAGAAATCTGCTCTGAAATAGCCCAAATACACTGGTAGGCATGGTTCTTTGAACAGTTAAGCTGATCTCTGCAAAGCTCCCGGTAGAGATGAAGCAGAGGAAGACACTTTATATCACTCATTTTCTTAAACTGCATGGGGCAGGCAGTATAACGGGCTTTGTTAGTATTGATAACTGGGAAAGTGTCCCATAGGGAAGTTTCCTCTCCCAAATATTCTCTTTCCACTATTGTCTCCACTTTGTTCCTCTACTCTCTTCCTAGCCCTTCCACACCTCTTCTATCTAGTATCTTACTTTCATTAGGAATTATTACCCTTCCCTGGACTAAAAGAAGCTCTTTTAAATTCAAAGATAGTTTCCCTAATAGAATGATGGGGATTGCAGATGTTTTAATTCAACCCTCCACAAAGAAATAAATCGTTTTCAAGCACAGACTTAAATATGGACCATGTTAGAAAGATTTTTTTTGCTGTTATGTATTAAACTGTGTACTTTCCTGCATATGCATGTGATATAGGTATGAACATTCTCACATAATTTCTTAGATAGTTAATGAAACAAGTACCTACTGTATCGTTCTAATTAGAGGTTGAAAAATGGTTAATGATATGTGTGTCCTTATTAGAAAGACCATATTATCCATGTAAAAGTGACTAAGAGAGGCTAACAACAGACACTGTCTCAGTGTTTTTATCGTCTTTATGAATAATGACACTAAATGATGTGCACTGAAGTTTCACTGCCTTCACAGCCCCAGGACAAGGTAGCAGCAGTACCACCAGCTGTAATTTGGATTCTGAATACCATCACACATGTTGTTCATAAGCATACAAAAGATAATTTTCTGGTTCTCAAATACAATATTTTTCTTAAAATCTCCAAATACTCTCAAGGTTCATATGAAAGAAAATATAACAGTACTTTAAGGTAATTTCCATGTATAAATTTGCTCCAGTTTTTACCTTGAGAAATTTTAAGTTAATATGGGTTTAACCTTAGTAACTATGCATGGAAGCAACCTAAATGTCCATCAACAGAGGAATGGATTCAGAAGATGTGGTACATATATACAATGGAATATTACTCAGCCATTAAAAAAGAACAAAATAATACCATTTGCAGCAACATGGATGAACCCAGAGATTTGTCATACTGAGTGAAGTAAGTCAGACAGAGAAAGACAAATATCATATGATATCGCTTATATGTGGAATCTAAAAAAAGGGTACAAATGAACTTATCTACAAAAGAGAAATAGAATTACCAATGTAAAAAAGAAACTTATGGTTACCAGGGGGTAAGAGGGGGAATGAATTGGGAGATTGGGATTGACATATACACACTACTATATATGAAATATATAACTAATATGGACCTACTGTATAACACAGGGAATGAAAATTGTGTATAAGTGTAACTGATTCACTTTGCTGTACACCTGAAACTAACACAGTATTGTAAATCAACTATACTCCAATAAAAATTTAAAAAATAAAATAAAATAAAATCTGGGGACTGAGAGTTTTAAAAAATATATATAACAGTACTTTAATGGAACTTCCATGTATAAATTTGTTTCAGTTTTCACCTTAAGAAATATTACGTTAATATGGATTTAACCTTAGTAATTACTCAAAAACATTGTAATTGGTATGAAAGGTTCCCTGATCATATTATATATACATAAAACAACAGTCAAAATAATAGCAAGGGAGAGCAACAAACTCAAAACTTCTTAAGCAAAATATATATATATATATAAACAATAAAAAATAACCAATTTATTCCTTGGCATGCCTGGTCAGATGGCCTTTAGCCTGTCTAGACATGCAGACTTAAACAATGTCATCAGTGTTCTATTAGCTTTCTTGGTGTTTAGCTCTGACCATACGTCCAGTAGAAATGGCCTCTTTCCAACAAAAACTCCACATTTCTCACTGGCTTTTATTGGCCTGTCTTGTCCCTCGTGCCCACACAGTGATCACTGTAACTGGAGATACCCTATGTAAGGCACAGAAGTCCCTGCAAACAGGGTAAGTCACAGACTCAGAGTTAGGAAATAGTGTTCCCAAAGAAATTTGGAGTACTATTACAAGAGGAAAGAAAGATGGTTGGTAGGAAGGAGAGAATTGCTGTTCATTCACTCATTTATTTAATTAACATTTATTGTATGCCTATGATGAGCAAGACACAAGTCTTGGCACTGGGAACAAAGCAGTGACTAGAACAAGAAAGCCTGGGTTCTCCAGACACTTTCATTTGTGTAAGAGGATGGACAGTAAGCAAGTACTCAGATAACAATATAATAGATGAGGCTAAGGGGCATGAAGAAAAGTAAGAGACTAGAGAACAACAGGCCACATTATGTTCAATAAAGTGGCTGTTAAACAGTATTCAGAGAAGAATTCACAACAATATTAAAAGTAGGGTCTACTACTATTTTTCAGTTGTAAATTAAAATGACATAATTCTAAAGTATAAATATATTTCTACTAAGCCTAAAAGAAATGTTTGAATACCTGTGATTTGCAGTAATTTATATAGATTTTTCTCCACATGTATACACACAGACACATTTGTTCCCCTAAGTATGTATGTATATGTCCGAGACAGAATTTAATATGAGAGCGCATGTAATAAAAGTTGTATTATGAATTATCTTCATCATTAGTAGGTTATTTGTAAAAAACTATCTGTGGTGGCTAACTTGCCTTTGATAGAGAACAATGTAACTGGCCTTTACATGTATCAACCCTGTGACTTAGCCAACATGCTCTCTCAAAGAAATAAATTTTGAAAATATTATTATGAGTTTACTTCCATTAAAAGAAAAGTAAAATTATAATAAATTCATTTGGGGACATAAATAAAATATTTAAACAATGTTGTTAGTTTTAATAAGCTTGAGACTTTTTCAACATTTTTGAATTGCTATAATGTTCTGAAAAAAATTAATCATGGAAATGCATGTAAACACTGATATAAGAATATATATTTTTCTTTTTGCCTTATTTTCCAATATGATTTGAAAGAGCTAGCACATAGATGTTCAAAAAAGGATTTGTGGAATGACTGCATGAACAGGTAAATCGTAGCCTCCAGTTACATCATTCATGGAAAGGAATCCTAGGCTTCTGTTGAAACTTTTTGCTTTCATTTCTCATTTTAAAAGTCCAAGTCGGGCTTCCCTGGTGGCGCAGTGGTTGAGAGTCCGCCTGCCGATGCAGGGGACACGGGTTTGTGTCCCGGTACGGGAAGATCCCACACGCTGCGGAGCGGCTGTGCCCGTGAGCCATGGCCGCTGAGTTTGCACGTCCGGAGCCTGTGCTCCGCAACCGGAGAGGCCACAACAGTGAGAGGCCCGCGTACCGCAAAAAAAAAAAAAAAAAAAAAAGTCCAAGTAGGCCAGATATTTAGCTTACTAAAGAGTAGGTAATGAAACAAATGGTCAGAATAGCATCATAGCATGAGTTAAGAAAGTTTTATGACAATACTTTGCTCCTGGGATATTAATTTCATAGTTCTTTTTATGGGACTAGAGTGCATTTTTGGTATTTTAATACTACTATTAATTAATACTTATGGAGCATTTACTACACTGTCCTCAGTCCTTTACACACATTGAATATAAAATCTTTTTAAAACTTTAAGAGATGAGGAAATAGAGTTACCCAGAGGCTAAACAACTTCACACACGTATTGGGTAAAGTCTGGTACAAACCCAGAGAGTGGGGCTTGAGAGTCAGCGATATTAACCATGTTGTTCCTATTCTGCCTAGGTGTATCCAGTTTTTTCAGTAACCATAAAATATTACACAAAACATTGACTCTTACAAAAAAAAAGTCTGTATTTTCTTCTAGTGACAAAAAAAGACTTTACCAAAAAAAAGACTATAGGCTTCCTACTGAGTATGACTAATCTTCTTAGAACTCCATAAGATTTTAATAAACTAAAAAATTTATTGAATATTATACAGACTCCAAAATCAATATTTAGCACACATACCTGGATAACACAGGAGTTTTTTTTTTTTTTCTCAATAGAGCAAACAGGTAGAACCTAATAATTTCATCTTATTTCCATAGCGTTTTTAACATGGTTTCTGAAGACTGTTGCTTGCTGTTCATAAGCTTTAAAGATAATGTTGCAGGGTTGTCATAGACATAGCTAAATAAATGAACTAAGAGAGTTTTCTGACGGCAGTGTTCTCCTGAGCTTATAATATTTTATGGCTCTTCGTGGTCTTAGGTGAGATATCCTAGACTCTTTCAGATTTAGTTTGAGGCTTTGTTTTTGTTGCTTAAGCTATTTCAAATGAGTCTCCACTTGAGTACGAAAGAACACAGACATATGTGAGATGCTCTTTACACTAACTTAAAATTTTTATAAAATTAAAAAATGTCTATTGAGCACCAAGCTAGCAGTTCTACACTTGCCTTGTTTCATCTGAGAAAAGTACAACTCAGAGCCCATTTCACAGATGAGGAAGTGGACACTTTTGTGAAGTAGCAGGTGAAGATACAGGATTTGGGTCTCAGTCTGTCACACTCATACTTCAGAGCCCAAGCATTTCATCATTGAGCCCTACTGTCTTTCCAACTTTATTAAGTAAAGGATGGAAGTTTTTCATCACTGAACATTGACATGTTCTCAGATGTTGTATAGTGAAACTAAGGCAATATTTTCTCTGTAAATGGGTACAGTAGTTAAAATCATTATCGTTTATAGAGTTTTAAAATTTCAAGAACTAGTTTGACTTGTATGTGAAACTAAGAGGTAGAATTAAAAGAATTAAAAAGAACATTTATTTAATTAAAGAGAATGAGGATCCAATGACAGCTGCCTAGGTGGTCGATTTGCTTAATGAGCCTCAACTTCACAAGCGGGGTAAGAATGATATCTATATGAAAGATTTCCTGAAAAACTTAAACTTATGTACATAGATGAAATGAGTGTTTTGTGTACCAAGCACACAGTAAACATTCAATAAACATGATTGCCACTTTCCTTTCTTTGTTTTATATCTTGAATTCTTGTGTATGGAATTTCTAATTTTCTTGGCATCCAAAGACATTGTTTTAGTGATTGATTAAATGTGCACTACATTTCAAGTACCATGCAAAACACCTGAGTTATTTTATACAATCCTCTAAAGCTATGATGTAGGTACTGTTCTTATTCTACAAAAAATAATCTAAACCTTAGAGAGTTTAAATAACATTATCTAAGGTCATTCACTTGTAAACGTAGGCTTGGATTTAATATGCCTACATAGACAGGCATTTATATCAAAAAACTACCATTTACTAGCAGATATCTTGCATACAAAACATGTGAAAGATATATGTTAGATTCTGATTCCCTGCTCCAACACTTCCTCACTGATTATAATCTAATCAAAATGAACATCAGAATAATATTAGGCTAGTATGGGTTTGGTTTCTGTGTATCCCATTTTGCTTTATCCCATGTTTTATTCTCTGTAGTATCTGTTTTTGGGGGGCAGCAAAATCTTTTATTACCAATTACCAATTTGGTTATGAAACTTGCTTATAAAAACAGTCTTTTAGAAGTAAATGTTTACCGATTTACTTCTAAAGATATACTCCCCTACAATATGCTCTGTAAGATGTTTATTATCACCTTGTAAACTTCTCGTTCCTCTAACCTTTCATTTAAGTGTACATTTTATGTGCTATGAATAATCTTCCTTTCGTGATGTAGTGATGAATCAGTATTTGAACACTTTCTTGGCTGGAAGAATATCATCCTGAATCAAATATTGTTCAAACATGATATTATAATCAAAAGTCTTGTAGCTAATTTTCTGGAATAGTTAAGACATGTTAAAGAACTCTCAAGTGTATGGAAGCAAACACTATTTTCTTATAATGCATTGTAAAACAGCTAAAGAAAAGTGGGTTTATCTTCAAAATCCTATTATAGGAATAGATTTAATATAGTTAAACCTATTAGGTTTAATAGGTTTAAATATAGTTTAATTTACATGGACTACTAAACCTTTGATTAAAGTTGGAAATTCTTCTGAGTTTAGAATATTAACTTACCTGAATGTAGAAGAAATTCTCACTATGTTTCAAGAGGTAATTATCCTACATCACCTCTTTTTATGGTTCAAGTAGAGTTAGTTGCATTGCTCTCCTTTAAAATGTATGTTTTTTTCACAGACAAGTTATGTCATTATGACTGAACCTTTTCTCAGAGACTTCTATCACTTTAACAACTTGAGATTTCAAACAAAATTTAAGAAATTATTTTTAATGAAATTTCTGTCAGTCAGAGGACTCAAGATGTACTAAAAGCACAATAATTTCAAACACACTTGATTTTAAGCACTTTACAAATGATGGAAATCTTGATATTTTAATATATCAACACAAGTATTAATTTTGTATTGGAAAATACCATTTTTGATTAATGTAATTAAACCCTAATGATAATTATAAGCAAGTTCATCTTTTAGGGTGTGAGTATAATGATTTTTAATAATCACTCGGTTATTTACATTCTTATGATTTTAGTATGTATTGAAATTATCTGTGAGGCTTAAGATGAAAAATGTTTGTGTCATTTAAATTTCTTTCAGAAAATGGATTCATCAAGAAAAGTGTTTAAAAAATCATTGATAGGACTCTGACAGAATAAGTAGTCATTTACAAAGCAATTTTGGGGTCATGGGTCCCTTTAATAACTTATCAACACATACATGGTGAGTATCTGCTGTCTGCCAGCTCCAGGGCTGGCTTGGAGGGTGTACAACCCTTTCAGTCACACAGGGCCCCATTCTCAGAAGCATCTCACACATGATTTAATGCTGCTTCTGTTTTGAAATTCTTAGTAACATCTGAACAAGGAGCTTCACATTTTCATTTTGTACTAGGCTTAGCAAATTATGTAACTGGGTCTATCTGGCCCTGTGTTCTGCCTGAGCCCTGACCTCAGGAAGTTCCAGCCTACCTGAGAAAGACAGCAAAGAAGTAGACAAATAAATCTGTAATTAAAAATTACAGTGAGTATCATGAAAAAAAAGGAGTGTTATTATAAAGATTAAGGGAAAGAATGTTAATCTACTTTAAATTGTTTGGTCTAGAATGGCCTACTTAAAACAGTGAAATTTGAGGTAATACCTGAAGTATGAACAGGAAATATTCCTACAATAATTCAGGGAAACAGCCTTCCATGCTTAGGAAATACATTGAGCGAATGGCCTAAGACAGGTGTGACAATCAGAGTGATGTTCTTTTGAGGAGCTGCCCCCCTGTTGGACTATTCCAACCATCAATGCCTTCAGAGTCTACCTCAGCTTCAATGAGCCACCCCTCCCAAAGTCCATCTCCTTCGCAGGGCATACCACATATTGCACGTCAAACTCCATCTTAACTTCTACTTCTGGAGAACCCAACTTGTACTAGTTGGTACCAGAAGTGGTCCAAGAATTCAGACTATGGGTGTTACTACAGTCCATATATTGGAAGACATGAAAGCTGATAGCTTTGAGTGGGACCCAGGAGGAATTGTCTCTATAGCAAGTCTAGGCTACAGTACAAGCAATCTGTGGTTTGGGCCATAAGATACATAAGACCCTATGTTGCTGGGAAAAGGTGCCCATGGGGAACTTATGGCAAACCCAGGTGAGAGAATTAGATTGGCCACTGTGATTCTATACCAAGGCCATGATCAGGAAATTATATATGTTTTGAACAATAGCTGCTGGCATATTACTTGGCCCTGAGAGCGATAGAATGTCTGACCAAGGGACACCAAGTGACCATGAAGCCAGAACTGCTCTCCACATATTGGGCCCTCTCAGAACCACCAAAACATAATCAAGAAGACCCAGCAACAATCCAATGGAAGATGGAAATGTAACATTAAGTATTGAGGACAAATAGGTCTAGAGCACACAGGCAAGCTGTCTGAGGAGGAAGATGGGGCCCCATGACACACACCACCATTGCTGAACTCAATGGCTCTCCCTCAGCTCATGCCTGTGGCTGTATAATGGACCCTATACAACCAGCTGGGAGAGGAGAAAAAGGCCAAGCTTGTGTTATAGATGGGTAACCTTGGCATGTGAGTACAAGCCAAAAATGAACAGCAACTACACTACAGCCTGGTCTTGAAAGATAGCAGCAAAGGAAAATCACCCAACGGGCCAAGCTTTGGGTGGCACACTTGGTCCTACACTTTGTGTGGATATAAAAGTAGCCTGAGGTTAGAATATATATGGCCTGGCTGGATTAATTATTGCTTCAGTTCCTATAATATAATCAAATATAACTATGACTTTCAAAAAGAACATTGATTGTTTTAACATCCAGGCTTATTCACCATTTCATATTGAGAAAGGTCTAAATTTACTATGCTATATTATACTATACACAATATATATATTATACATGCTAGTATAACATATATACTATACATATGATACTATACTTACCTAATTTACTATGTAGGTTGAGAGTTAAATTTTGCATAAAAATAAATATATACATGAGATGTTTGCACAATTTAAAAAGAAAATACATGATTAAAATTGATCAATTTATGAGCTCTTTGAATTGAATAAACTCTTTGAATATGGCTGATTTGGCAGTAGGACATATATTTAACAATGTTACTTTTAATAACTGTAGCAAAATATCATGAATTTTTAAATGATTTAATGTTAAGGAAAACATTAGTGCTGGTAAGTGTCATTCATTATTAGTGTTTTGCTTTGAGTATATAGTAGTATTAGCTATTACTTGTTGCACTCTCACTATATGCCAGTTAGTCAGGATTTTATTATTCTTGTTTTACAAAAGAAGAAACTGAGACTTAAGAAGGAGTTTCCCAAGATTACACAGCTAGAAAATGGTAGAACTGAGACTGAAATATGGTTGCCTTTGCCAAAGCCTGTGCCCTCATGTACTGTGCTGTTCAGTGCTAGTGCAGGGAGTTGGAATGGATTTAACCTAATATAGTTTTTAGAACAATAAAGTAAATTCTCATCAAAGACCTAATTATCTAAATAATTCCAAAAATTGTAATGTTTAAACAGATGGTATAACTCTAGTAGAATTAATGTTTTCTCATTATACTTGTAAATTTATAATTAGAAGACTAAACATATTGGTGTAAATGTACCTTCAAAAGACTTACAATATGATTAGATTATTTTTCTGTCCTAATAAAATGGGGTTTTGAGAGGTTTTATTGTGGCACATTTGTGAGTTTTGTAATTTGTCATAAGTTGTTCCACATTTCTCTTTGGGGTTTGAGTCTTGTTTGTTTCAGGAGAGAATGAGACTGTCCTTCACACTGACTAGAAGACTATTGTGTTTAGTTTCCCTGAAGGGCAAAGTATCCTTTGGGCAAACAGCGAATGGTGGCTGTTTCCACCATTGTTTCCATTTAAATTGTTGTAGTAGGCTCTGATTAGCCACCAGATGCTAGAAGCTGTCAAGGTGCTAATGGCTTACCTCATAAAAGCATCACATAGGAAACTGAAATATATACAAGCAAATTCCTTGATATTTTCATGAGGGTTGATTGGTTTCTTAGCAATCTTTATAGTCATCCCTAAACTTACTTTTTTTGGTAAGGTTTTTTCTAAGCTAAATAACATAATTGTTTCCAGATACACCAAAGTCTTAAGCAGAAAACATGTCCACACACAAACTTGAAAGGTAGTAAGGAATTCTGATTCATTGGACCATATCTGAAAACATACCCAAGACTATCTCTTTTGTACCATCTCTTTTGGCACTTCTGGAGTTTTGAAACTATGCTGATCCATCACTTCAGAGGAGAATATTCAAAGTGGAGGGTTTTCTTGATAATAACTTTTCAATGTGACTCAAAGAACCTCTAATACAAGGTGTCAAAGACATGGTTTGGTAGTGGTTATTTGTAATATAGCGCAATATCTTACAAGGAATCTTTATCTGTCCTCAACTGAGCTTGAGAAATTTGTGAATATGAATCTTATCCGAACTTTCGCAATGATATCCGACTCCTCTGTAAGAACTATGAAAACTGTGAAGGTCTACATGAAGCAAACTGTCCGCAAGACAGCACAGGCCTCGTCCCCTTCCAAACCAGAAAGAGAGATCGATTTCTTGGTGTTCACATCACAATGTTATATATGATCCCCTTTTACACTGAGTCAAGAACATCTAGAAGATTGAAAAAGATTAATTAAGGCCATGGCTCCACCTCATATTATCTTTTTTCATTGTTATTGCTGGAGTAGCTTTTACTAGAATTATGAGTTGCATAAAGATGGATTCTTGCAGTTATAACTGGGGACACAAAACCTTTGTAATAGAAGACCAGAGTAAACTTGAGTCAGTCACTAAGTAAGGGAGGGATTTTCAGGATGATTGGATACATATAAAACCCTTAGAAGTATATCTGAGTACACTAGTAATGGCTTTTGATTATGCATGCTGCAGTGTTACAAAAGAATTACTTCTTCTCTGATAACTCTGGGGCAAATTCTGAAAATGTAAGTACTTGATTTCTATATCTATTACTTATAACAAAGAAATGGCTTTGTAAATGTTTAAAGAGTTTGCTTAGCTAAGCAGAAATACTAGTTTACAGTACAGGGATTCACAACTAGAGCTCTTTTTGGTTTTTTGTCATGGTTATTTTGTTGTTTGGTTTACAGGTTGTTTTATAAGTTATAGAATTTTAAGTGTGGCTTATTTCAGAGTATTAGTTGTAACAACAAAGCATTGCTTTCTTCAAAATTGATCTTGTTCTGAAGTTAATTCCAAACAGTATCTATAAAGAAACATTGTTAATCTTTTCAGGAGTGCTATTTTGTGAGTATCTTAAGGTTAAATATTCTGAACATACCTTTAAAAATAAATTTGTGAAACTTTCACTTTGAAAAAAAATCATTTTATATTCACATCATCTGTTCCTGTGTTAGAAGCAGAAAGCCAAGTTGAGTAGAAGAAGCAACCGTTGAAAATCAACAAATTTTACTTGATTTCAGAATCAAAATTTTCTCAACCCATCAGTCAAAATTCTAAGAAAATATTTGTCACATATTGAAATACTCATTGGAATTTGGAATATGTCTTCAGTTTGAAGTCAACCCACCACTTTCAATATTAATGTGTTAACAGCTGCTATAAATCTAGTAATACAGACATTGAGAGATTTTGAAATAATTTTATACAGTTGAAATAATATTAATAACATAGAAATTATATATCTTTGGGACACAGATAAGTTTGTTTTAAGTATAAATATAGATTAGCTTTCTTTAAATATTTTTTAAATCGAATTCAATGCAATGTCTCTTAAAACTTATCCCATCCCATACTTAATTTTTTATTTATGCTGAAATCTTCATGTAGATTTATTATTCAGAAGGAGAAATGTAACATTATTATTATGGGTCTTGAAATCCCTCCTAAAGCTTGAAACTTTGTATAAGAAAATTTCTCCTGAACAGAAGAGAATTATTCTTTTAAGGCTATGTGTGCAATGCATCCAAAGAGGAATGTGTAATCTACTATTGTGCTACCATAGTCACCTGCAGGTCTTAGAAAGAGGGAATGCTAAAGGCCATCTGCTCTTCTTGATGTTCAAGTTCATTTATTTAAGTATATCTCGCAGCATAAATCACATAGCCTCTCACAAACTCCTAAATAGAAAAGGAAAGGCATGAGAAAAATGTTTCTTTCTCTGGTAGCCTTGAAGAGTGAAAAACTCAATAGCGTTTCTAACTCCTGAATCTTCGTATTTTTATTGATTTTTCTTGAATTATTAATGCAATAATACTTAATTTTATGTCTTTCTTCTTTCCCAGACTGTGTGTATATGTTCCATCTGTACCTCAATACCAAGAAACCAAAAAGTGTTTAATTTTAGAGATAAGATGAGATACATTTCTAATCTCTATTTGTATACTTATGTCTATCTGGCAACAATTGGTTTCTAAAAAGCTATTATCACCTTCATAATATGAAGCTGTTCCAGTTCTATATTTTTGTACAATAAACCATCTCAAACACAGAAGTTTACACAACAATGTATTATTATCTTTCATAGTTTGGAGGGTTGACTGGGCTCAGCTGGACGCTTCTCACTAGAGGTCGCTCATGGAGTTATATACGGGTGGAGGGTAGGGCTGGAGTTATTTGAAGGTGCACTGCATTAAAGATTCAAGTTGTCTGCTTCGCTCAAATGTCTGGATCAGAACTGAGATAGCTGGAAGAGTCAGGGGCTGGCCAGTCATATCTCTAAGTGGCCTTTCCAGATGGCTAGCTTGGTCTTCCTCACAGCATGACAGTTTCAGGGTGGTAAGAATTATTACATGTCATCAGCTAAATTCTCCCAAAGCTAGCTTTCTAAGAGACTTAATGCAGAAGATTCAAGGTTTCTTCTGTCCTTGCCTTGGACATCACTCAGTATCATTTTCCCCATATTGTATTGGTAAAAAAAAAAGTTACAAAGTCAGCCCAGACTTAAGGCAGTAGAGGAGAGCACACAGATGAATACCAGAAGGTAAGCTTCATCGGTGGAGATGAGCTACTACACAGGATATGATAAAATTAAAATTGGATCCTTAAAAACCATTAAGAAACTCAAAATAGCTTAATTACTTTCATAATATCCAATTTGACTCATTAAAAGAAAAAAACATTACCTCTCCCTATTTTATCACTGATAAATTGTAGCCAAGAAGATGAAGTGATCTACTGAAATCAAGGTAGAACCTGGTTTCCAACTCCTACATTAAGGATTTAGTTGAATTCATTCAAAAAAAAATGTTTGGTGTACTTTAATTTGTTTTTAATTTTAAAAAGAGTTTGTTAATATTTTGAATTTAATTTATGTATTCATGTGGCTACATGCACCTTTTTTTATTTCACAGGGATTCCTCAGGATTACTGATCATGGGCTTTATCTTATTATGAGAGTGGGCAGCTGCTAGATTCAATCAGATGCTACTTAGCACAGGAAAAGATGGAAATGTTAACAGAGATTCTCCCTCTCTCCCAGGGCTCTGGACTAACCACCACCTGCTCAGGATAAACTAAACTCACTACAGGTTCAATTCTGTGTTCTGGTCATCAGATGAGAGAAAAATGCCAGAGTGCCAAACAGTGAAACTAAACTCTCCAAGTTGGCCATTCCATTTTCTAAAATGAAAAAGTAATGTTTTTACATAACAGAAATGTGTTGAATAATAAATGTTGAACAGCTCACTAAACACATTAATCATTGTGAAGTAAGAATATCAACTTAAGTTTTAATAACCAGAGTAAGTGGCAGAAGTAGTCCTTTTCAAAATTTTTTTTCCCCTCCAGGAAATCAGAGGTAATTAAAGAGACTTGAATGATAAACAAGTGAGCCTCAGTTCATGTACATGTTATGAAGCGTGGAAAATATTGGAAACTGTTTCTACATCTTCTTGATCCTTGGATGTAGATTTTCATGGGAGAGAGTGATGAGCTCTACAGTTGAAAACCATGAGAGTCCACCAAGAAAAATAAAAGACTTCAGTCACCATGATCCCAGGATAATGGCATGGCTAGTGGCTTTGAGAAGGCTGAATACTATGAAACTTTATGGTATTATGAAACTCTGCTTTCCTAATTCAACTCAAGAAGGTTATAAACTTAACCTTTCCAAGTTCTAATTTATTTTTTGATTAAATGGAGCTAGAAATAATACTGCAGTTAATGACATAGAGCATGTAGAGGAGCTTCATGTGATGACTAGAAGAGAGTTTATACTAAATAACTGGTTGTAGCAGTTATAGGATTAATTAATTAGTTCTTCTAAAAAAAAGACTGTGCTCTTAAAGAAATATCTATTTTAGAAAGCTGTATGTTGAAGATCTGTGAAATACCCATCAGTTGTAGACCAAAGGAAATAAATTCATTTAAAAAATGTTATTCATTTGTCTAGTATTTGTTGAATGACTTCTTTGTGCCAAGCAGTGCACTTGGTAAGTAAAACAAATTCCCTTCCCTTTTGGAGCTGAAGACAATGAGTAAACAAAAAATCAGCTGTAAAAGCCCAAATGCTATAAGGACGCAGATTGTCCTGAAAGAGTAATAGAAGGAGGATTTTTTTTATTATTATTTACTAAAAGTGACCAAGGAAGTTTCCTTAGAAAGTGATATTTCACCTTATTCAGTGATTTGACAGTTGCCTAACAATAGTTAATTGAAATAAAAGCTTTTATCAAAGCAAAAACTGTATTTTCAAAGGCTCTAACAAGAGAAATAGCTAGTACATTTTAAGAAGTAAGCAATGTTTATGTAGAAGGAATGTGGAAAAAGGGAAAATAATATGAGATTGGATAAGTTAAGATGAGCCAGAGGAGCATTCAGGGTCCTGAATGCCAATATTAGAAATTCAGATTTTCTCTGAAGGAAAATAAAAAGCCATTGGTAAATTTTACTAGGATATCGTATGGTCCAATTTGTGTTTTTTAAAAAATATTATTCCACAATTGTTTGAAGAATGAGTGAAATAAAAGTAATAGAGGTAGGGCTTCCCTGGTGGTGTAGTGGTTGAGAGTCCACCTGCCGATGCAGGGGACACGGGTTCGTGCCCCGGTCCGGGAAGATCCCACATGCCGCGGAGTGGCTGGGCCCATGAGCCATGGCCACTGAGCCTGCGTGTCTGGAACCTGTGCTCCGCAACGGGAGAGGCCACAACAGTGAGAGGCCCGCGTACTGCAAAAAAAAAAAAAAAAAAAAAAAAAAAAGGGGAAAGGGGAGAAAAAAGGGGGGGGGAC
>NW_020173215.1:3996813-4101550 GCF_003031525.2 Neophocaena asiaeorientalis asiaeorientalis
GGTAGAGTGCAGAGACATGAGAGGTGACTAGGGCCATGCTGGGAATGATGGGAAAATGTACAGATGTGAGATATAGTTTAGAGGAAGAAATGACAGGACTTGATAGATTGGACATGGGGATAAAAGTAAAAAGAAGAACAATTCCCAGGTATATTGATTTTGGAACTGAATAGATGGTAGTTCTATTTGCTAAAATATAGTAGATGAGCCTTTAAGAGTAGAAGCAGAAATTCGGTTTTAGAATTTTAATTTTGAGACTCTAGTCTGACATCCAAGGAAATTTTCAAATATATATAATTACCTGGGTCTGGACTGCAGATATAAATTTGGGGATCATCAAACTACAGATGGTCTCTAAACCCACAGGATTAGGACAGCTCAGCACAGGAGAGGATATACAGAGGAGAAGAGACCTAGTACTGAGTCCTGAGGGACTGCTTGCTGTGTTAGGGAGAGGGGATGAGCTCAAACATAAAGAATAACCAGAGAACTGGAAGAAAAACTGGAAGAAAATGGTGTTATAGGATCTGAAAGAGGACGGTGTTCCAGAAGGAGGGAGTGGTATATCCCGCCAAATTCTGTCAGGAGATCAAGAGACAGGAGGACAGAAAGAGAAACATACCCACTGACTTTGACAACAGGCAAACCAGTGATGATGGGTGCAAGTCATAGAGGCCCCCAGATGGACTCCCATGTGGCTCAGGCCCATTTTAGTTACCCAATTAAAGACATTGTCAAGTTGCCAACAATAATTAAAAATCTTGAAGCACATTTATATAAGAATATTAAAGGATATCCAATTTATAACCTAAAATGAAAGTTCTTAAAACCACAATTTTCTCTCCATTTCCACTCTCTCACACACCCGAACTTTCTCACATCCTCACATCGGCTGCTCATTTTCTCATACTCTCCGTCTCAGTTCTTTTTTTACTTTAATAGATAAAGTTAAAAAACTCTGAATTTTTGTTGATTTTTTTTTGTGTGTGGTTCTTGTTTTTGTTTGGTTGACTTTATGTTTTGAAAGAACAAAACTTTACTTTTTCCTGTTCTTTGTTTTCTATTCCCATTTTCTGCAATAAAGGAAGGCCTGGGCAATATTGCAACAAATAATACGATTATAGTCTTTCCAGCTCTTTCTTTGATCTTATCTTACCCTGATAACATGTTTTGACTTAAGGCCACCAAAAAGCTTGGGACGTAGGCTGACAAGAACAGACCTTTTCTCAGAGGACAATGGGAGAGTAGTAGAATGAAGAGCCAGAGGCACAAAGACAAAATTCATACCATTACAGAGGAGGAAAACCTGTAAATGTGTAGAAGTTAATAAATTTTGTGATTGTCACATGACAATCATAGAGATTTGCTACTCTAGGGTGACCCAGCCTGCAAGAAGCGTCAGTGTCAAACTTGCTTCAAAGAGCCAATTCGTTGCCAAATTCAAGGGAAGAGAAGAGACACGTGATCTTTCCTTATAACTCATTTTAATGGAGTGCAAATTATAGCTTATTACAAGAACTCCTGCACAGTTAGTTGATGGTCTTAAGGCTGAGTGATGGCATAAGTTATTTAAGAAAAAACAAAACAGCAGTGTGGCAAGCAAAGTATAGCCTAAAACTAAGCAAGCATATTTAGAGGGGTTTCATCAACTCAAAAGTTAGAAAGCCAGTATCTGAGATATATTCAAAGGCTAAAAGCATCCTGGCATTCAGCTTTTGGTTTTAGGTGTGTGTTCTAGAATACTGAAACTCTCAGGGCAATGAAAAGCCACACTTACTTGGAATATGATCCACTGCTATAAAAATGGGATTTACCTGTAGAACTCCGGACCACTGCCTCTGGACACCAACTTAATCATCAAAAATAGTATCCTAATGAAGGTTATCAAGTGGAGTAAGCTGTGGGTGATTTTAGATTCAAAACTGAGTTGTATCAAATATCTATTTTGACACATCATTAGAAATAACATATTCTCCAAACCAAAGATTTAAAACATTTATAGTTTCCTTTCTCTCATTTTACAGATAACTAAGACATTAAAAATCAATGACTAAGAAAAGAAGTTTGCAAAACAAGAAAAGGGTTAAAAATGTTCAAGTATTCCTTAACTAAAAAAAAAAAAAAAAAAAATGATTAGTGAAAAAGAGAACCCCAAACAGAGAAATCTTACATGATTATTGCATCCCTGCAGCCTTTATGAATGGGAATTATGAGAACTATGGAAACTAGTAGGTTGGAATTTTTGATTCTTCTACACAGATGTTAATTACATTTTTGTAGTTAACTAATGTAACTTACTAATGATGTTCCCAGATATATAATGGCTCTTATCATAAGTTACTACCTAGGTGTCTACTATTTTATTATTCTAAGTATCTTAATTTTATTCCTATCCTCATTGATTAGAATTTTGAAGTTCTTTTGGCCCTGATTTTCTTCAAAAACTTTCAGGTGGCAATATGACTCTAGCACTGACAGAGATACGGATTTTATACCTTGTAATTTTGAATTTTTTCATTTAACTCAGTGAATATCTTATCATCTGTAGCACATCATTTCCATATATAGGAAAAACACAGAGAGAGGGGATTTGATGGCAAAAGGAACTATTCTAGGAAATAAATTGCATGTTATCTGAAGTTCTATAGTTTTTGTATTTTTAACTAAAATTTGTGGAAAGGGGAAGGAAAATGTGACTGTTAATTAAGAGAAAAATATAAAATAGAAGCAGCTCCATGGATAATCCAGAGAATGGATTTAAAAGTCAAAGGCTTTAAAATAATTATAACTAACATATATTTTAAAATACAGAAAAAATGATACAAAATAGATGAAAATAGAATTTCAACAAAGAATCAAAATGTACATAAAAAACCAAAACAAATGGACATCCCAGAACTGAAAAATCCAGAAGTCAAAATTAAGAACTCAATGGAGGGGTTTAAAAGGAGAATAAATAAAACAAAAATTAAATTAGTAAAAATATGACAGATTATAAGAATATATTTCAACTGAGACAAGAGAAAAAGCTGGAAAGAACCAAGCCTAAGAGATATGATGATCAGTCAAATGGTCTAATGTATATTTAATTGGAGTTCCAGGAGACAAAAATAATGAAAATGGGACAGAAACAATATTTGAAGAAATATAAGCGGAGAATTTTTCAAAATCGATGCAAGGCATTTGTCAATCCATGAATCCAGAAGTTCTGCAAACCTCAAACAGGATAACTACAAAGAAAGCAAACCCTAAGTATGTTGTAGTCAAGTTGCTATAGCCAATTGAACATGAAAAAAAACTTCAGCTAGAGAAAAAAGAACCATTAACCTCAAAGAATAATAATGAGTGATAATTGATTTTTAATGAAAGCCTAAAAAAGTGGAATATTAGTGTTAAAATGCTGAAAGAAAGAAACATAAATTACTAGCCCCAACTTCTATAGCCAGCAAAAATATCGTTCAAAAAGTAAAGTAAAATAAATATGTTTGTATGCAAACAAAGGCTTTGGCAATTCATCACCAAGATCTGCAGCAGAAGAAATATTAAGGGAAGTTAATTCAGGCTGAAGGTAAATAAACCCAGAAGGAAACACAAAACTTCAAGATGGTTATGGTGAGCAGGTGAACAAGGGATGTGCTACAGAAATCTGGTTGAAGGTGCAAAGTTGCTCTTGCCTTGAAGAGGAAGGAAGGGGTCAGGAGTCAAGAATCTGGACAGCCTCTAGAACTTGGAAAAGGCAAAGAAACAGAAAGAAATACTCCTGAAAGGAATACAGCTGATGCCTTGATTTAAGCCCAGTGAGACCATATCAGACTGCTTTTTAAAACTATTAATTGTATAGTAATTTGTTAGCGCAACAGCAGAAAACCAATACAGAAAGGCAAATTGAAAATACGATAAAATACTATTACACACCCACCAGAACTGCTAAAACCATGTTTTGGCAAGAACGTGGTATGACTAAAACTGTCCCATTGCTGGTGCCCGTATAAAGATGGCACATGTACTATTGAGAAGTTTGGCATTTTTCTCCTAAAGCTAAAGCATACCCAAGTTATAACTTAGCAATTTCATTTCTGAGCATATATCAAAGAAAACTGAGTAAATATATCCACAAAAGAACATGCATATTATCAATCATTTACAATAGCCAAAACCTGAAAGCTCAACAGAAGAATGGATAAAAATTGAAGTATACCCACAAAGTGGAACACTACACAGCAATTACAAAGAATGAGCTACTCATGTACACAATAACATCCCTCTCTTTATATATATGTATAAATATGTATGTGTGTGGGGGCATGTTTGTGTGTGTGTGTATAAAATCAAGGTGAAAACCTAAGATCAGAACACTTTATGCACCTTTTTGTATTTTATCCTTCAATAAAAATACAATGGCCTATGGAATTATAACTTACACAGTGATGAAATAAATAGCAGTGAAGGGGAGCGAAATTTGCCACCCACCCCAAAAAATATGTCACTTTAGCATGTTGATTATTTTGAATTAAATTTACTTAAGAAACAGCTAGTATGCGAAGGACACTCTGACCCTCCTTTGTCTTTCTGAAAGCAGGAAATAAATCCTCCATGTGAAGGTGCCCTTCCTATACCAGGAGGGCAGAAGGCATCCTTATCACCAGAGATAGGGAATTCAAGGCTGAAGAGGCTGTATAAACAACCTTGTTACTTCTTTATTGATTTGCTACCACAAACCCAAACCCCTTTGTCAACTCTTCACAAATATTTGTTTGTCTAAAAGGTATAAAAGCTTTCTGCTTTGGTCACTTCCTTGAGTTTCATATTTTTATAAGCTCCATATGTACAGAATTAAACTGGTTGTTCTCCTGTTAATGTGTCTCATGGCCATTTAATTATTAGACTAGCAAAGAACCTAAAAAGGAAGAAGGGAAAAGTTTTCCTCCCCTACACTAAGAAGAGCAAAAAGGGCAAGAGACAATGCATGAATTAAATCGTGTTAAGTTTCTTGCAGAAAGCCATAAAAAACATTTAAGGTAGATTGTACTATGTCAGGGGAATACATTAAAGTATAGAGAAATCATTAAGAGTAATCCAAGAATAGATTACTAAAAGGCTAGTTCAAGGAGAAAAATAGAATAAAAATACTTGCTTAACCCAAAGTAAGTCAAGAAAGGTGAAGTAAAGTAACAAAGTGAAAAAAAATTGCCAGGTGATAGACATGAATTATTACATCATTATTATATTATTACGTTGAATGAGAAGAAACTAAACAATCCAATGGCTATTAAACACTTTTGAATGAGTAGAAGCTGAAAGTAGATTAAAGTTAGATATAAGCACATAGCACAGGAAAACTACTCACAACAGCAACAAAAAATATCATCATCATTACAAAGTTGAAGACAAGGGCATTATTTTAGGAGTTTAGCAGGATAATGTTAAACGGTATTACCCTAGACAAAAAATACAGAATTAAAACAAGAAGACAAGAGAGTTTTCCTTCAAAAGAATCATTCAAGTGGAAATCAAATTAAGGTTCTATAAAATGGTAATTGTAGCTAGGCATCCATTATAGTTTCATTTCTTAAAATAGTTTTGAATACCAGCTCTGGCTTTCAGAATTGTCTTCATTGGCCTAACTTTTGTAATATTGCTTTTTCAAGAATTAAATCTTATTAAGGATATGAAAAAAGATATTACCCCATCTTATTCCATATGTCTTTCTTAAACAGATATTATATTTATTTTAAATTATTTTGAGATAATTATCCCTTTGACATCATGAATAGGGCTATATCCTTTAGTGATAAATTAGTCTACTTTGAAGAAAGGGATTAATCTTACTGTCAATCAACCAATGTCATGTGTTGAGATGGGAAATTGAAACACACAATTCAGGTCTTATATACGTGTGCTGAAGGGAACCTATTTCTCTTTCTGAGACTCTTTCTCTTGGCTCTAGATTTTGAAGAAGTGGTCAGGTTTTAAATGTCTCATAAAACCTTTATCATACAAGGGAGGCTAGCATCCTATAGGAGAAATCAAGTTTAAGATAATAGAGCTTTATATTTAAGCTAATAATCTAGTTATATGTTTGTTCTATGTTCATCTTTTTGGTAGTTAACCCTACTATTCTTTGGTAATAGCCATTTTATTTCCAATTATTAGGCTTGTGTCATTTACGTCTCTGGAGTAATGTGAGTGATGGCAGAAATAAGTAGAGAAAGCCACATGAAAGCTGGGCTCTAGAAATCAAGCACTGGATCTACAAGCTTCAAATTACCCTACTGACATGCAAATTCTCTGTCCATTACCAACCACTGAGGAACAGGATTTGATTTCAGGTAGAAATATACTGGTTTTCTTTGCAGGATAGACAAAGGAGATTTTAATTAAAGAGCGGAGGTTGATGAATGATTCCACTTAACCCAAATTGAAAATTTTATTTTTGAAGGAAATAAAGTTCTTCCTCTGAGTCATCTTGACTAAGATTTATAAAATTGTCAAAGGTATACAAAGGGAGGCTCAGACACAAAATATGGAGTACCTGAAAGCACTAAGACTTGGTTCCTAACATTTCCAAATAAAGAGCAGGCACGGATGAAGAATGGATGAAAGCAGGATACAGAGACTGATTTAACTGTAAATAGACTGACATCTGTTGCTCTGTGAAAGTTAAATGTTTGATATTATACCCATTGACATAGAAAGAGCTGGAATGGATAGCTTTTGCTGAGATGAGTTAAAATAACTTTACCTTAAAAATTAAACATCCTGTGTGATCACACTCTCATGCCAGAAAAATCTGCAGACTCTATAAAATCCATAAAATTAATTCACTAAGAGCATTTTTCTCTATTCCATGTTTTCCTAAATAAACACAGATTTAGTTTATTGAGTGCCTCTGCTGTCATGTGCAAAAAATACGTCAGCTACAAAATTTATTGTGTATTTTATGATTTTATAAATGCAAGATTTTACTCAAAATATATTTTAAGTTATGGGAAATCATTTCTTTTCAAAATGAATAGCATAAGGTCATTATAAGATAAAGGGATGATTTCTAGAATGAAATATAGGCTTCCATATAACATTATAAGCCTTCATTTTAAAATAAGGGACCTACAATCTAAATAAGCTATGTGATTTATAAAAGATAAAAAAACTAAATAAACTAAAATCTACATCTTCTGATTCACAAACATGTTTTTAAAAAATGACTATACTGTGTTAATATATCAAATTATTTTTTATAAGTAATGACAAAATACATGCTAAGCCGCTGGGAATTCCTATCTGCTTCTTCTCATGGCCCTTGAAGCCTGGCTATCCCTCCTCAATATTGTGCTCAGGCTGCCCTGTAACGTCTCTCAGAAATTCTTTTTACTCTCTCAACTGATTTCATCCCAGCTTGCTTAACTCACTCCTCCTTCCCCCAAATCTGAACTCTAACCCCAATTTGTTTGTCTTTAATCACCTTTCCACATGTTCTTCTTGACACATTTGCTGGCATTTTGGTTTCATCTTTCTCCCAAGTCTCTTTGACTCACAGCTCTAATGCCAGCATCATTGGCCGTCTTGGTTTAGGACTCCCAGCTTCAGCCTAATAAACCCCTATGGACTCCTGATAAACCTTCCAATCTGTGGAATGAGAACATTAAGGATAGCAGCAAGTGACTGTTTACTGATTTAGGCACTGTGCTACCTTGATAATGCAGGAATTTCTTCTGAATAGTTTGTCGTTTCTGCTTCACTGGCAAGTCCTTAAGGGCAGGGTCCTCATCTGCATTTTTTGCTTTTGGAGCCTCAGTGATTAGAACAGGGCCCTACCCAGAGTAAGCCTTCAATATGAGATTAGTTGGTGTAAATCTTCCCGTGTTATTATCTCCACTTTTTACTCACTAGCCATAGAGAAGTTAAGTAGCTTGTTTGACTTCTCCAAGTTGCCTTTGGACTACAAGCCATGCTTCCCAGGACATTTTGGGGGCAACTACTAATCCTTCTAAAGATGTCCTTCTAGTTCTTCTAGTGCTTAGGGAGCAAGCACGCAGTAGAGAATAAGACAAAGTTCCTGTCCTGTGGGGTTTGCATAAGCAATAGGCAGATAAATATGTATAACATAAAATGCCACAAAGTCATATGTTAAACCAGGGCAATGAAGGGTGTGCCATTACAAATGGGGTGGTCAGAGAAGTGATGGGAGATGGTACTGTATAATTGTAACTAAACCGCCCGGTTAGCAGTACCTGTAACCCATGTCAACCAGTTAATCGTTTTTTACTTTTTTGTAACTGTGTCCAAAACATAAGGATTCGATTTAAGAGCTCCATCCTACCTTAAGGCATATGCCAGAATAACTCATTTTTTTGTTGACCTCATGGATAAAAATCCAAATTTCCATGAATAAAAGTTAAAAATGGTGATTAAGGAATATTACAACAAATATTATTCATGTTTCTCAAATGCTTGATTTATATAGCATTGTTATATAAAGTGAGCAGTGAATTAATTTTAAACCTACCAAATTTGTGTACACGTAGGAACCACTATATTGTGAAGGGAGGCAGTGACTTTTTGTGTACCACTGAGTTTACACTACAAAAAAATGACCTACTTAGAACATGTTTTATAAAATTATGGGTAATCAGCATAAAATTATTGACCCTAAAGTTGAAAAGGACCACAAAAGATCAACTAGCTAGAACTTGTGAAGGTCTGAAAGATTTAGCAACATACTCAAGGTGACAAGCAGCTAATTAGTTGGGAATCATCGAAGGGAAAGGGACGTAGACCCCTAGCCTCCTCCCTTTTATTGTGGAGTCTTAGAACAAGCGTAATCCCATACCAGCCATATAAATTGGCAGGAAATTTTAGTTGGGAGATGCAGTGAAAGTTACTGCAAAAGGCTAAGGAAGACACATTCCTAAAGGCTCTTGCTTTGTTTTGTTGCAGTATGTTTTTGTATTTTGTTTTTTGGTTGAATGATTATGAGAAATCCTATTTCTTCCTCTGTTCAAGGACATTCTGTTCAGGTGGTGCCTGCTTTACATTCATATCCTTTCTTCCTCCTTGCATTGTTCAAATTCAGTTAAAGTATCTTTTCATGCTTAAGCAGTCTACTTATCAACATAGCTCAGTGCTATACTGAAAAAATGCTAATGCACATTACTCACAGAGAAACAGTACTTTTATTGTTTTTAGGAATCAAACAGATCTTTTAAAAATAGGATTCTAGTTTTTATTTCATAAAAAGTGAACATTTTAGGAGTTAAAATGAAGTTAGACCATAATCTTGGGTGTTACAATGTTTCCCTGGACATTTTATTATATTGATATGGGGAATTTTTCCAAGCAAAATAATTTATTGTGTAGCACATTTCATGAAACTATAATATATAAAAGCAAAAAAAATAAGCCTTCACTTATTTAAAGTATTAGATATTATTTATTAAAATACAGGATCTCATAAATTGGCTGTTAATTAGATACAAAAAATAATCCCTATTGTTGCTTTGGCAGTGTATTTGCAGGCTATGTGGAACATTTCCTTTCCATCTCCTTTTACCGAAAACTCAGAGATCCATTTTTCTATGACTGAATGGGGTCGCTCAGCGCTGCACTGCAGTCTGGAGGGAAAGGGTTTCAGACGGAATGGCTGAGCAAGCAACAGCTGCTCCCCTGCACTGGCTCCATCTCCGAGGGTCACATGTCAGGGTCTTGAACAAATAATGCACCATTGTCCACATTTACAAAACTGAGGGTCTGGCCTTGGGAGGTAGCGAGGCATTTGAGCTTAAGGAATTGTGCTCACACACACCAGCATGCTATTCAATGCCTCACTGATGAACTTTAAGGAGGAGAAGGAGAAAGCAGTCAAACCCCTCCTAAAAGTCCACGCTTGAGCTGTGTTGCTACTTTCTTTGCTATTTGGCATAGTAATTTTTTTTTGTATCATGGAAGGTAGCTAATAAACATCTTTGTTTAATTGGTTTGACTTCAGCAATTTTTCTAACATTTGTAGAGTAGTTTAACAAGCACAATCTTTAAGAATGATCCAAACTAACTGCATTCATTCTACTTTTCTATCTAGTCCACTGTTTCACACACAGTCACCACCAAATGGATAGCTGGAGGAGTGCGACTTCTATTCTTTTAAGGATGGCATTTAGCTGTTGATAATTTAGCAAACAGACTTTATCAATTTGACCTAAAAGTCTCTGTAACTATATGACAGGAACTCCTGCTGACTGGCTATATGGTTTTAGAAGCGTGTGCTACAATTATTTCTTTTGTTTCAGAAGCTCATGCAAAATTTGATATTCACAGCTGCTAGGCATCAATTTGGTTGAGAAACAATCTCACCACAAAAAAACAAAAGTGACTGATTCCAGATTATTGCCAGATCATGCATTGTAGTGCTGGAGAGGATTCAAGTTTAAGTGCTACAAAAGTAACCATGACCCAGGTGGGCTATAAGGTTTCGGTAAGTCATGCCAGACTCCTGTCTGCTGATACTGCTTGATAACATCTGGGAATTCCTAGGAGTGGAGTTAAGTATGGTAGCTACAATTTTTTTCTCCTCAGAATGACTATATTGAAGCAGACAACTGATAGAGGAATTACAAGATTGAAACTAATACACATTTGTTTGCTGAGAAGCTCAATCAAAATTCCTATTTACAATATTAATAAAATTGAGACTGGACATTACAGCATGAAACCTATAAGTAAGCATCTTTTCTACAAACTGATCTGAACTAAGTTAAGAAGCCACATATAGAGAGAGCCCTGAATACAAGGCAGGAACATTGTTTAAAAAGCATTTTTATTATTATTTTAATTGCATCTCTTTAAATACCACTCTTTGGGCATTAGTTAACAGTTTAAAAGAGGAACAGTTATACGAGAAAATCATCCTAGCCTCATACAAAGGTGGAAAGTTATAATGACAAACAACAAAAAGGGAGAAAAAGTATTTACTGCACTCTTTGGTATTACAATAGGAATTCTTATCAATAACTGTTCAAGAATTAGGTTCGTTTTAGGGATTACTCATGTCCAACAGTATGTGTAGTGTGTTTGTTGTACAAAAGACTTATTGCTGTAAGATAGATTAAACATACTAAAAATAATAAATATAGTTTAAAATATCAAACTTTTAAAACTTTAAAATAGGCATTAATTTAAATGAAAGCATTACTGAAAAGATTTCTACATAAACATTGTTTTGTTTTTGTTCAGTATGTGTCCTGGGCCCTTAGAAGAAGATATCTACTTCATTTTCTGTCCTTCTGTTGTTACACAGAGATTTCGAAGTACCATTTCCACATGTTTATGGACATTACTTACATGCATTTCTTGTGCTTCCACTCCGCAGCCCCATTCTAGGCATGTCTGATAATAATTTCATTATTATAAATTATTATATATTATATATAATATTATATAAAATATATTATTATAATATACAATAATAATATTATATATAATAATATTATATATTATAAACATTATAAATAAATTCATTCCAAGAAAGATTTCTGTTGAAGCAAAACAAGCATTTTTTAACTCTCTATGTGGCCTTTTTTCAGCCATCTACCTATCAAATACAGGAATGCTAAAAATATCCAGAATAAGAAATATTCAGAAACGCTGAATCTAGATTCCCAAACTCTGCTGTGCTGTGTCCCTTGCTTTAATGGAAGAGTGATATTTCAAATAAAATAAAATGAAAGAGGGACTTCCTTGGTGGTACAGTGGTTAAGAATCCACCTGCCAATGCAAGGGACACGGGTTCGATCCCTGTTCCCAGAAGATCCACATGCCATGGAGAAACTAAGCCCATGATTCACAACTACTGAGCCTGTGCTCTAGAGCCCACGAGCCACAACTACTGAGCCCACATGCCACAACTACTGAAGCCTGCGCACATAGAGCCTGTGCTCCGCAACAAGAGAAGCCACCGCAATGAGAAGCTCGTGCACAGCAACAAAGAGTAGACCCCACTCACCACAACTAGAGAAAGCCCGCGCACAGCAATGAAGACCCAATGCAACCAAAAATAAATAAATAAATTAATTAATTAATTAAAAAATGAAAGAGTACGTGGTTGGAGGAACAGGAAATCAGGAGCCGAATTTGCTGTGTGCTGTAATCAAGTCAATTTCCTTACATGAATCTTACACGACTTATATGAAAATAAGGAAGAGGAAAATATGGTCTCTAAAGTCTTTTCCAAATCTAGGATGCTGGATATCATTAATTCAACAAACATCTTTACACAGCATTATCATGAGTTAGAGAATTCAAAGATGAACAGGATTTGGTCCTGCCTTAGCCAAGCTTTACATATACATAGATATAGACACAGATATATAGATATAGGTATAGATACAGATACAGATATAGATGATATCGATACCTGTGTTGTTTTGCCTTTTTTCCACTAGGTTTCTATTAAATATCTATTCTCTCTTTTTTCTTTAATGAGACATATGACTGTATTCAGGTTTGCGATGTGTCCTGTTAAAATTCTTAGTTCCCAAAGGCTCCTTGTTCCTAAGGATAGCTGTATGACAAGATTCTGAGCAACAAGATTTAAGTTGAAGTCAGCCAAATGGATTTTTTTGAAAGCAAATTATTTTTTATATTAAAAAGTGACAGGTCTAGCTAGGAAATGTCACCTTTGCAATCCACTTTCTTTCTGGGGTATGGAATCAATGTTTGGAGATAAAGCATCCACCTTGCACCCATGAGCAGGGAGTGAGGTGGAGCCTGTATCTCAGTGTCTCCTCTTGGATGGCTATCCAGTCCTGGACCACCTACAATTTGGACTTCTTCTATGAAAATTAAACTTACAAGTGGTTTCTATATTTTCTATTTCTGATGTTTGCAGCCTAAGCAAACCTAACTGGTATATTTGTTGTCATATTTTTCAAGCAGAAGTAGTTCATGTTCTGTGTACAAGCAACATATTAGGTATTGATAGATTCTTTAGAAAACTTAAAATCTAAACATATACACACAATTTTTTTATGCTTTCACTAAGTTAATATCTTTTTTATCTCTCTAGAGTGTCTGTCTTCATTCTGTTGGTTGCTCTTATATTGTCATATTTTTCTTTCATTCAATATTCATGTTAGACTTTCTAATTATTTTATCAAAGAACTTAGGGAATTACTATTTTATTTACATGTTTGTCAAGTACTATATCTGTTTCCTCAAGGAACAGATGGCCGCGAATTTCCTATGCTTTGTTATCCATCACTTTCTTATTCTATTGATTTAGTATAATACCTCATAAATGCATTTGATTTGTTTAGCATCTCAATGTACACTTTATCCTAATCAAAGAATTATTCATAATTAAAAATATTTTTATTTCCTTATGCTTTATTTCCAACCTTTATAATCCTTGGCTTTTATTTTTCCATATTGTTGTTCCTTTCCTGTGTAACTGTCACCTGTGTTCTCATTTCCCTTTGAAATTATTTCTGTGTGACTCTGATCATCTGCATATATGGCCATATTTTTCAATTTGTCATTTTGGACTGTCATTATTATGTATATTGCATTTTAAGACAATAGATGAGCAGAATGTACATAAATATTCTCTGTGGCTTATGTACTAAGGAGGGAGCTCTTGTCTATTATAGACCTTTGGTGAGTAGTACATAACTTAAAAGGATTGTTGTGCTTTTCTATCCTGGAACTATGCCTAAAAAATGTCAATAAGAAAGACAGGATTATCTAAGGTATATAATAGCCTAGAAATTATGTCAAATGTTAGGATACGTATCCTGAGAAGTAGAATAAAACTCACCAAAATTTATTGGTATGCTCTAAAGTATAGCTATTGATACAAATCAAGCTTAGTATGAAGCAACAATTTGGAGAAGTATTAGAAATTATTTTATAGTGTATTCACATTTAATTTTTAATTTAACAAATTTTATTAACTCCTCCTATCTTCCAGGTGCTATGCAAAACTCTGCAGATCAGAGGGTAAGCAGGACAGATGAGGTCTCTGTCTGCATGACACTTAAGTTTAGATGGGGTATGTAAGCTAAAATGCTGTGACTGGTCTAATTCAAGGATAAGTAAACTATAGCTCACATTCCAAATCCTACCTGCTAACTTTTTTTGGTAAATAAGTTTTACTGAAACACAGCCACGCCCATTAATTTACCTATTATCTCTGACTGTTTTCATGCTACAACAGCAGAGTCAACTATTTGGGACAGAGACCTTATGACCCACAAACCTAAAAATACTCAGTATCTGGTCCTTATAGAGAAAGTTTGGGGATGTCTAATCTAACTGTTCATTCAGTAATTAAATAACAGTAACTGGTTATTTTAGTCAGCTGTTTAAAATATGATCAGCATGTGTGAAAGCAATGGCCATTGAAGGTTGAGTTAATCAAAAAGTCATACGAGCTTGTACAATAGCCTTTATTCGGTGCCACCATTGCTGCATTAATTTGCTCATAACTCTCTCCCAAATATGCAACATCATCAGTCTAAGGATCTTACCAATTTTGTGATCCTCCCATTGAGGTGCAGACACAATTCTGTAATTAATATAACAGCTTGTACTTATAGTCATTATATTAAGTATCCTGGAGAAATATCCAATAAGGTTACTGTGTCAATAGAGCACCTTAGAAGAATTCTTTTCTCTTAGAACTCACAATGACTTTGAGGTGTTTTAATCTGTAAAGATAAGAACATTTAGGGACCTATTTTTTGTTGAGCAAATTTGCTGATGTTTATGGAACCTTATAGATTCTAGTTGTAAAATATGGTTGACAGGAAAATAGCCCTTTTATGGAATGAACTCTAAACTCCCTCACATTTTCAGGAAGTCTGTAGCCTAAAGCACATTCTTCTTCCTTCTCCTAGTAATTAGCTACTTAAATAGCACTGATAAAGCCTCCCAGGTGTCCCATCAACTCCCTATCTAATTTTATAGCAGGGTTTTTTGATAAAAGGTGTACAGGGAATAATCAATTGTTCCTTTTGTTTTCAAAGGAATGTATGTTTCAAGCATTATTTAATCTTATGTCACATTAGATTTCCAAAGAAGTAAACTTATTCAATTGAGAGAAAACTTGCATGGAAATAAAAAATAGTTATAACTTTATCGTGTGTAACTAACAGGTAAAAAATCCCTGCCCCCAAAATGATAAATTTGTAGTGGACTCTCTACTCTTTCAAAGATATAGCTGGTGAAATATTTTTGAATTATGTTTACTGATACAAAAAGAAATGACCTTTCCATAAATATTTTAGAATAGCTTAACATGGTTATATTTCTTTCTTTCATCATTCAGAGTGCTGCTGTTAATTATATTATTTAAGGTCCTATATTCTCTCTGTGCACAAGATAGTATATGTGAAAGCTATAGAATTACCCTGGGCTACAAAGGCATCATAAAAATTGATGTAAGGGGGATGGCAAAAGAAACAAGAGTAGCTAACACTGACTGATTTCTAGGCAGACTTCTATATCCCTAACCTGTGTTATTTCATGTGATGAAGACAATTTTATCTTTCCCACATGTTCACTCTGATATTTTAAGGATAAGAAAGAAATGGAGAAAATTGAGATTCAGAAATATAAATACCAATATTTTTGGTTAGTAAATGGCAGAGCTAATATTGCAGCTCTTATATTAGCACTATATTTTTCCCTCTACAGTATGATGCTACTCTAAATTAAAATATTTGAATGAACAGGTTTCAGTATACTTGTGTTATGTGGAAAATAAATTTGGACAATTTTCATGCAGAGAATGGGTGGTGACCTCATAAGTATATTTGCAGGCACATCTTCCTCTCTTAATTATATGGACAAATAGAAGAGCAAATCCTCAAGGTTTCTGCTAATTACAAAGATCTATAGTTTCTCAAAAAAATTAGTTCACAACTGAAATTTAATAACTCAAGAAGTGGAATATTGGAATTTTGATTAAAAGTGAAATGTCTTTCACTGTATAAATGTATATTGAACAATAAAATACATATTCTCTTTACCAGTATGCTAATTATATTTTTAAAATTCCAGAAAAACTCTTCAATAATATTTTAAACTTTATTTTCCCAGAATGGATGAAGATAAGCATGACTTGAACAACCCAATGTCATATAACTAATATTTGATATTTGGGATTAGATCCTGCCATTGATGTTTACCAGAAAGAAAGATAAATTAGTATGGATTTGGATAACATGCTTATGTTACTGATTCCAGTATTAAGTTGCCAGTATCTAAAATTTATTCTATTTTCAGTTATATTCTCTGATTTTTGAATTTTGAGGACATTTTGAGCTCCATTTGTGAAGTCAGCTTTCTTATTCTATGATTCTCAGTAAAAGTCGATGTTCAGAATGTAAGATAATGGTAATGTAAAAACATTATTTCTTTCGCAAAATTATTATTAATAGTGATTTCAAATTATTTTATCTTGAAAACCACTTTTTAAACTATTGAGAATAAAACTGTTTTAAGAAAATACTATCAGATTTCAACAAATAGTTAAAAGTTAAAGCTACTTTACAAAATAAAATCAGAAACAATTTTAATGAAAAGATGTTCAGGAGCTTCCCTGGTGGCGCAGTGGTTGAGAGTCCGCCTGCCGATGCAGGGGACACGGGTTCGTGCCCTGGTTGGTGAAGATCCCACATGCCGCGGAGCGGCTGGGCCTGTGAGCCATGGCCGTTGAGCCTGCACGTCTGGAGCCTGTGCTCCGCAACGAGAGAGGCCACAACAGTGAGAGGTCCGCATACCGCAAAAAAAAAAAAAAAAAATGTTGTTCATCATCACTAATTATTAGAGAAATGCAAATTAAAATACCGCAAAAAAAAAAAAAAAAAAAATGTTGTTCATCATCACTAATTATTAGAGAAATGCAAATTAAGACAACAATGAGATATCACCTCATACCCGTCAGAATGTCTATCATCAAGAAGTCTACAAATAACAAATGTTGGAGAGGATCTAGATAAAAGGAAATCATTGTCTATTGCTGGTGGGAATGCAAGTTGGTGCAGCCATTATGGAAAACAGTAGAGAGGTTCCTCAAAAAACTAAAAATAGAACTGCCATATGATCCAGGAATTCCCCTCCTGGATATATATCTGGAAAAAACGAAAACACTAACTCAAAAAGATACATGCACCCTAGTGTTCATAGCAGCACTGTTTATAATTGCCAAGTGCCCATCAACAGATGAATGGATAAATAATTATATATTTATAATATATGGTCAGAATGGTCATCATCAAAAAATCTACAAACAATAAATGCTGGAGAGGGTGTGGAGAAAAGGGAACCCTCTTGTACTATTGGTGGGAATGTAAATTGATACAGCCACTATGGAGAACAGTATGGATGTTCCTTAAAAAACTAAAAATAACACTACCATGTGACCCAGCAATCCCACTACTGGGCATATACCCTGAGAAAACCATAATTCAAAAAGAGTCATGTACCACAATGTTCATTGCAGCACTATTTACAATAGCCAGGACATGGAAGCAACCTAAGTGTCCATCAACAAATGAACGGACAAAGAAGATGTGGCACATATATACAATGGAATATTACTCAGCCATAAAAAGAAATGAAATTGAGTTATTTGTAGTGAGGTGGATGGACCTAGAGACTGTCATACAGAGTGAAGTAAGTCAGAAAGAGAAAAACAAATATTGTATGCTAACACATATATATGGAATCTAAAAAAAAAAAAAGGTTCTGAAGAACCTAGGGGCAGGATAGGAATAAAGACACAGACATAGAGAATGGACTTGAGGACACGGGAAGGGGGAAGGGTAAACTGGCACAAAGTGAGAGAGTGGCATGGACATATATTCACTACCAAATGTAAAATAGATAGCTAGTGGGAAGCAGCCGCATAGTACAGGGAGATCCGCTTGGTGCTTTGTGTCCACCTAGAGGGGTGGGATAAAGAGAGTGGGAGGGAGACGCAAGAGGGAGGAGATATGGGGATGTATGTATACGTATAGCTGATTCACTTTGTTACACAGCAGAAACTAACACACCATTGTAATGCAATTATACTCCAATAAAGGTGTTTAAAAAAATAGATAAACAACAAGGATATACTGTATAGTACAGAGAATTATAGCCATTATCTTGTAATAACATCTAATGGAGTATAATCTGTAAAAATACTGAATCACTATGCTGTACGCCTGAAACTATAATATTGTAAATCAACTATATTTCACTTAAAAGTAGAAACAATTTTAGTGGTATTATAGCTGCTAATATTCATAAAATCAAAGAGAAAGTTTATAAATGCAATTTGTTTTTGATACATCATACTTGATATAATGTTAAAAAAATATTGGAACCTTCTCATATATTAGATTTTTTTTAAAACTACATCTTAAATAATTAGATGAAATAAAATTTCTATTTTGAGGTTATGAAAATGTTCTTAATACAAAAATTTTACCTGCATAAAGTAGGCACTGAATAAATATTTATTGAATGAATGAGAATGTAACAAGACAGAATGGGGAAAAAAACAACCCAGGCTGAGGCTGCCAAGCAAAATTAATACAGACTACGAGAAAGGCACAGAAATGCATTTGAGGGAAATATATTTATCTTTGTCTTGCTTTTACAGCACTGCATATATTTTCCATTCCTCCATCCTTTGAGGATTGAGGATTAAGCCATAAAAAAGTGTAAAATAAAATAAAATATAAAAAAAATTAAACTCTCTTTTTATCAACAACGAATGATGACTGTTTGGAGAGGCAATCTGCCGTAGGATCTGCATGTTCTTGCTGGGTATTCTAAGAATTTAACACCCTGACAAGCTCTTTACCTGAGCCATTTCTCAAGGTAGTGACTGCAGTGAGAAACCTTGAGAGATGAGGTAGCATCACTCCCTCGACAGAGAGCAGGCTTGTTCTCACATGCTATAAAAGCAGTAAATCCCCCAAGTTGGGTATTCCTCTGCTATAATGCAATCCACTGCATGTGTAGGAATCCATGAAATCTGGAGGGCACGGGGAAACTGATACAAATATGAAGCTCTGGTTATTGCTTTTGCTGTGAGTAATAAGGTCTTTTGTCTCTGACCCAGGAGTTTCATGTTTTCTGTCAGCATATATTAAACAGTAACAGGTTAATTTTGTAGCAAGTAGGGTAAAATCTCAGACCCTGTACAGCTCTGGACAATGATATCATTATCAAATTTGTGAGTGTGTGTGTGTGTGTGTGTGTGTGTGTGTACACATACAATTCTATACATATAACTTCATATACACTTATATACATGTACAGCTATATCTCACGTCTAATTTTTTTTTAAGGTAGCCTTTGTAACATAATGTTAATGGCATACAACCTTCGGTCATTTATTAAAACTCTCTGTCCCCTATTTTCCTCAACTATACATTGAGAATACCATTGGTAGATAACTCACAGGGCTGTAATGAGAACTAAAATGTGTAATGAATGTAATATTCTTAGAACAATATTTGGCACTCAATAACTTTAACCATACTATTTTACCTTTGATGGGTCTTTTAGAATCCATCATTTTTCAAAGATATTTCACTGAAAGTAGGTTTATAATCCTTCTATAATTATTGAAGAACATTGATTTTGGGGAAAACAAATATAGTGTGAGGAGTAACATCTATATTTGTCATTTGGTATAAATGACAATTTTAAAATAAAGATTTCACATTTTGCCTTGAGTATTAAAAATCATATTTTATTTCAAATAGGCTGACTTCACAAAAGATAATACACATTTTCCTCCTATTTCTAAAATCTATTGCTTTTGAGTTACTCAGACATTGTATTTAAAGACTTCCCTAGTTACGAAATATATTGAAGAGACAACAGTGGCCTCTAGTGATACAAAAACTAAAATAACAGGATGGAAATCTAAACCATTCAAAGGAAAATAAATTTAAATGACTTAGTGAAATAGTCTAATTGATGAGAGATTAATATAGTCTTCACAGAAAGTCTCTTCCCTCAAAAAATAACTCCTTACACAGTGATAAATTAATGTACACACTTTTTCACTCAAACAGAAACTGGCATCTTCACTTCTACTGTTTATGAGGGACTATAGATTCATACATAGATAAATTGTACATAAGCACAAGAATACTAATTTACTTGTCAAACACATTTGATCAACAATAAGTTAGATCTTGCTTGTAAATAGTAGTATTGCACCAGCATTTGGAAACTCACCTAAGATTTAATCTATTAAGACTTGTTCGGAAAAAAACTGTCATGGAGGTCCAATCATTAACTGTTTATATAGATTTAGAGTCAAATAAATTTATTATTATTTTGTCATATGTAAACATATGCACATATATCATGCAGGTATATATACAAGAATCATATGTCTACATGCTATATACTTGCAGATGTACACATGTATCATATTGATAACATATTCCTGCAGAGGTATAAATATCTTTTAATAACTATAAATCACTTTGTGAGAGTTAAAAAATACTTTCAACTTTTCTAAGAATTATTCTATAAGATACCTGGAAGTTAACATTTACTCTTTCAGCAGAAGAGTTTCTAAAGGAAAATAAATAAATAAAAACCTATGGAGGAGATGAATATTTGATGCATATCTAGCCAAAAACTAGACCAAAACAATGCCTAGACTAAACAATAAATCAGCATTATCAATATTTTAATTTTCCTTTTAACTGTTCTATAATTTATTTTCCACTGTCTTACAAAAATGATTTTTATTTTTTTGTCATTCTTTATTTTTTAAAACAGTAAAATAAAATTGACTGAATCTACCCTCTAGCTAGACCTGAGAGGTTTATATAGCCTGAATTTCATTTGGATAACTGATACAATAACTATTTTTTGGACACATTCTAGGGGCCAATACGTAGGTAAATAAAAGATCAAATGGAATATGTTCAGTGTAATGGTCTTTAATCACCCAGAACACCTGAACACACAGATTGCTGAGCGCTAACCCCAGAATTTCTGATTCAAGAGGTGGTGGGGCACGAGGTCTTGCATTACTAGCAAGTTCCAGAGAAATGCTGATTCTGCTGTTCTTGGGAAGACACTTCCAGAACAACTGCTTGAGTGTGTTATACTGGTAGGGCTTAGCAAACGTGTTGTAAAATGGGCGTTAACCCAGACTTGGAGAAGTTAAGGAAGAATCCATAGAGGATGTGAACCCTGAATCTTGAAGAACGGTGAACAAAGCCAGATGAAGTCAGGCAAATTTTACTGTTGCAAGAGCCCTATTGATAGCTGAGCTTTAATAGCCTACTAATCCAGACCAAACCAAGGCTTCCACTGAGCTGGGGATTTTATTCACTTAAAAAGAACAGCATTTATCCTTTTCTGACAACTGCAGTTTCAATGAGGTTGAAAGTATGCATGATAGGTGTAAGTGGAAATCTGATCTCATAAGCTTTGGCTAAGCTGGGGTATTTTTGGTCTCAAAGAAAATTTAATACTCAACTTTTCTGAGAGTTGTAGTCCCAAAGGGCTAAACAGGACTTTTGACCTTAAAAGAGGAGGCTTTTATGTCTCTGAACAATAATTTGCTATGCTTCCTCAAACAAAAACAATTATTAAAATAGTGTTATTAATAAATTAATTAAGTCAACCATTTTTTTCATATGTTTGAGCAATGCAATGTGTAGCACATGTACAAGTCACTAAGGCAGAATAGATAGGAACTAATATAAAGGCTAATATGCAAGATACCAAAGAACCAGAAAAAACAAAGAAGAGAATTAAGATTAGCAATTTATTTAGTAAATTTCTTAGTCTGTTCTTAGCACAACTCCTAAAACCATTGGAACTTCCTGTGATGAGAAGAAGAAAGGTTTTTTTTGTTATGTTAGTTAGGTGATCTTTGGATTTTGTCTAAGGATGGGGGCTGGTTGCCTGGAGAACCAACCTGTGATTAGGGGGCTGGAATTTTCAGTCCCACCCCTTGACCTCTGGGGAGGGGAGAGAGGCTGCAGGTTAAATCCATGCCCAATACCCAATGCTCTGATGAGCCATACCTTTATAATTAAGCCTGTACAAAAAAACCAAAAAGAAGGGGTTCACAGAGCTTCCAGGTGGGTGAACGTACATGGAGATTTGGAGGGTGGCACACCAGGAAAGAGAAAGGAATCTCTACCTTTCCCCATTCCTTGCCCTATGCATCTCTTCCATCTGGCTCTTCCTGATTTATATCCTTTTATAATAAACCAGTGATCTTATAAATGAAATGTTTCTCTGAGTTCTGTGAGCCACCCTCTAGGAGGGTGGAAGGTCAGAATGTCAAGGGAACCTCTGATTATAGGCAGTTTGTGAGAAGTACCAGTAACAACCTGGACTTGGGACTGGCATCTGAAGTCCAAGGAGGAGGTTACTGGAACCGCCAATCTATAGCCAGTCAGTCAGAAGCACAGGTAACAACCTGGGTTTGCTATTGGCATCTGAAGTGGGGGCAGGGAGAGAGCAGTCTTGTAGGACTGAGCCATTCACCTCTGGAATTTGACGCTATCTCCAGTTGGGTAGTGTCAGAATTCAGTTGAATTGTAGGACACCCACTGGTGTCACAGAATTGCTTGGATGTGTGGGAATCCACCCCCACCCGGCACACGATTAGAATTGGGTGCAGAGTCCTAACCTTGTTATTCTCATGTAGTTATAGTATCCAATTCTGAGTTTCAGAAATGCAACTTCTGAAAGACCAAAGAGGAGGCCAGGCACTGAGTTTGACAACAGCCCAGGGAATCCCTGTCAGAGAGAAGTTGCACCTAACCTTTAAGTTTTTGTCCAATACTCAGAGTCCCTGATTCTATCTACTACAACTTCCCTATTTTCTATCACACATTTTTATTCTTTAATTACCCATGAAATTTCCCATGTATTTTATTAATATAATCCCTCTTTTTATCAATAAAAAAGTATAATTACCTGGAAAACATTACAGGGAAAATAACCTCAACATCTTAAACAGAGTTCTTAGCCAAAACTAAAATCTCAATTATTTGAGTGGCTCTGGACAAACTATACTAAAGGAAAATAAAGATGAAATGTTTCAGCATGAATTGTTGATAAATCTGAACAAATAAGTTATTGAATAAGGTAACATGTGGAGTAAATACCCATGATAAACATCTCCTCATTAATATCTAATAATCTTACTGGGAAGAACTCATTAATAGAAACCATAATACATTTTTATATATGATTTTAAAACCTCCATATATCAAAGACTACAATAAATAAACTTAAAGGGGGAAAAACCTTGAAAAATACTTATATACACAGCTAAAAGTTATCAACATTAACATATAAAAAGATTTTTATTAAGCAATACAAAGATAACCACTCAATTGAAAAAATGAGCAAAGGATGAAAAATGGAGTTTCATATAAGAAAAACAAATGGCCAACTAAGATTAACCTTAATAGTAATAAAGACATACATAAAACAAGATATTCCATAGACGGACATATTTTACAAAATTAAAGCTCAATGTTGGTGAGAATATAGAAGAAAGGCATTCTTCAGCCCTGTTGGTAAGAGGGAATTAAAGTGAAAAATTTTGGAGGAATTTGTCAAAGTATACTAAAAGCTAAAAAGATATATCCTTTGGCATAAGTAATTCTAATGTTAGAAATTTATCCTAAGGGAAGTAATTGGACAATTGTACAAAGATTCAGGCATATTTATCATAATATTGTTTATATAAAAATAATTAAAGCATTGTAAATGTCCAGTTATAATGGATTGGTAAATAAAATTTGATGTATGCTATATAAAAAAGAATCTAATTATCTTCACCTCATTTTATATTTTGAGATGCTCAATCTGTTGCATTATTTTGAATTTTTAATACAATAATTAGTCTAAGGTTTTATAACAGATTTCCGTGAATTCATTTGAGGTATGTCTGGACTAAAAAAGATATGAAAAGAATATCCTCAAAGAAGGTGGGGACTATATATTCCTCTCTTCACTGAGCAAGTCTAGTGTTGTGATATCAAACAACCCTATTCTTTCCTAGAAGAGACTCTTGGGATTATTACTGATAATTTACAATTGTATCATGTGTTAAATTTTCTAGAAGATCTGGGGCAAGAATGATCTCTTTAGAGTAAACCAAAATACACACACATACTTAATTTTGAAAACATGGCCTGATTTGACTCATTGTTTTATTAAGATATGTGTTGTTTAGAAACCTGAGCACGCACATGTTTAGTCATTATTCGTATACACTTGTCTCAAAATTTGTTACAACCTTTTGTTCTAATCTCCAGGAAGCAAGTTTCTTTACATACCTAAGTGAAATAACTAACACTTATTTTCAAAAAACGTGTCAGTATGTAAATTCTTATCTATAAAAGAATAATCTATTTTACACTTCAATATTATGAGGAAATATTTTATATCTTAAGTTTCTTCAAGTCTGTAATTTAGACATGAGATACTAACAGCCATTCTAATAATTTATTCTTTGTTTGCTATCAGCCACCTTGTTTTCAGAGCAGTTCTTCTGATTTTCCAGTATATCCAGAGATAAAAAAAATTCAGGTTCTTCTTCAAAATGCATGCATTCCATTATTTATCTATACAATTATTGAAAGCCTATCTTATGTAAACACATAGTGGTATGATAATGGAAGTTTACAGATATAAACTCTATCCCTAAGGAACTTCTTATTCATTTAGAATGAAAAGTAAGACATGCATAAGTAATTTAGGACTGTAAAAGGCAGAAACTAATAAATGCTAGATGGAGACCTTGATAAAACACTGTGAGAGTTTAAAGGAGGGACAGATAACACCCAGCTGAAGAATCAAGGATGGGCGCATGGAGGCCATGATATTTCATACTGGACTCAAAAACAATGACATTTGTATAAGCAGTTGGAATGGAAACTTCAGGTAGAGGTAACGATGTAAGAAATAGCAGTAGTGAAAAGAAACAAAGAAAAGAGAAGGGATCTACATCCAGCCAGTCCATTTTGGTAATTATTTTACATTCCCCATCAGCCTGAAATAATATAGTTTCAATGCCTATGGCCACAGCTCTATAGAAAGGATTCAAGTGGCAGCCAAGAACACTATATATGCCCGGAGAGAGAATTTTGCCCTTTGTCTATTCTTCTACCACTACAACTACAACTATCTGCTCTGGGGCCATCTGCCTTGGGACCATCAAGACCAAGACCTTTACTGAATTTCTCCTGTTTTTACAGATAACCTCATAATTTGCAAGTCTGATGGGTAGGGTGACCATATAATATAATTTGCCTGAGAGAGTTCCAGTGTATGCTTGTTATCTTGGTGTAATTATTATTGGGGTCTCTTTTTAGCTTTCGATAATTAATTATATGGTCTTGTTGCAGGAAAGAAAGTGGGGTGCAAGAAGATGGTCAAGTCCCAGGTCTCAGGCGAGTCCCTGGGACAGCCACCAAGTGTTGGTTCTTGGCTTCGCACAGGAAAGAATTCAGGAGCAAGCCATGATAAAGTGAAAGAAGGTTTATTCAGGGAGATACACGCTCCATAGACAGACTGTGGGCCATCTCAAAAGGCAAGAGGCCCTGAAATATGGTGTGGTTAGTTTTTATGGGCTAGGTAATTTCAAAGGCTAATGAGTGGGAGGATTATTCCAACTATTTCAGGGAAGGGGTGGGGATTTCTAGGAATTGGGCCACCACCCACTTTTTGACCTTTTATGGTTAGCCTCGGAACTGTCATGTCACCTGTGGGTGTGTCATTTAGCATGCTAATGTATTATAATGAGAATATAATGAGGCTTAAGGTCTACTGGAAGTCAAATCTTCCGCCATCTTGGACCTAACTTGTTCTAACCAGTGTATGTGTATATTCAATGGCTGTCATTCTTTTCAAAGTTGTGCCTTGCCACTTCCTGTCTTATTCTTGCTACTCCTAGGTTCTATAAATAACAATTCTGGCCTCATTTCCCGTATCTCCCTAAACTCCCAACACTCCCTTGATGCTTTCTGGATTAATCAGGGTCAACTACCTGAAAAATCCCCTCAAATCTTTCTCTGAATGCTCTTTTCCTTATTTGATCTAACTAAAACCAGGATCACCTCTGAGTATATATTTCCGATAATGTCCCCTCCACTGGTGTGGTGTCAAAGGCATCCTTCTTCATTGTTGTGTCCAGGCCCTTCTCTCTTATTCTTCCCTGAAACCATCACCTCAGAATTTTATGATATAGGATTAATACAACAAGACTATCCCTCATTGTTGCAGTCATTTACCAACTCCTGGTTCATTTTCCCTTTTTCCTTAAAGATTTAGTGTTTTGTTTCCTTATACATATCTATAGTCACAATTCAGGGAAGGAATCCTCCAAAGCTTGACCTCTCAGTTTTCTGTCCTCTATCCACAGATAATCTTTCTCCCCCCTGCCCCCCACACCTCAGCCACATACTTTCTTAGTCATAACCTAGACCTTGTCAATTTTAGCAGCTATAATCTCTCCATAGCCATGATGTTAAGCATCCTAAACTTCAACCCAATCTTCAGTTCACTTTCCACAGTATCCTGACTCCAATAATTTGTTAACCCCACTGGGGCTTTGACACTGCCATCTTTCATTGTTTCTTACTCCTTTTGTGTTCTCATGTGCCCCTTACCTAGTTTGTCTCATGATCAAGAATTACAATCACTGTCTTACTTATACCCCAATGCATGTTCTATTTACCCCATGCCCACACACCTATGTTATTTGGGATAAAGGAAATACACACACACACGTTGACCTGTCCTACCTCAAATTTGTGACCACTGACTCAGATTGCACCCTAACAATATGACAATCAAGTTTTCCTAATCTACTCACTCCCCTCCCCTAAACAACAACTTCATTTTAACTCCCCATTTCTTAGTTCACCAAATGATCTTGCTTCCTGTTTTGATGAAACTCTCTGAAGCCTCAGAAAAGAAGTACAACAATCAAATATCTCCATCTACCTACATCTAGCCAAATTCAGTTGCTATCTCTCTTGTTGCCATATAAGAACTGTTGATGTTCCAATTTACAGAAAAACCTCCTCATGTGTACTCTGTCCCATTAACCCTCATCACCATTCAAGGGCATTTCTCCTGCAATTCATGCTTTCTCCTGCAATTCATGCTTTCTCCTGCATTGTGAAGTTTTCCTTCTCTCTTGCATCTCTCCATAATATGCCACAACTTCTCTCTTTAAAAGAAGAAAACTAAATAAGACAAAAACAAATCCCTTCAAATCCACTTCCCTCTTCAACAACCCCTTTAATTCTCTCATTCCTTTTAATAAAATTCTTTGAACCCAGGTTTCTATATTCACACTTTCCAATTCTTCGTCTCCCCTTCTTCTTGGAAAACTTGACCAGGTTTTCACCATTGTCTTTCTCCTGTAACTGCTCTTGTGAAAGTCTTGAGTGACCTCATTGCCGGCCCTTCAGTCAATTCTCAGTCCCCATCTTACTTGATCTGTCAGCAGTATTTGATGTAGTCAGTTACTCTTTTCTCCTTTGAAACACTTTTTTCTCTTGGTTTCCAAGACATGACCTGCCTCATGAATTTTCTTTCAACTCACTGGCTGTGTTTATTCTTTTCCTCTATGAATGAGTTACCTCCTTCACCTTCTAGTGTTGAAATGAATCATGCCTTAATCTTAGGTCTCTTTTCTCTTCTATCTACACTCAATTCCTTGGCAACCTCATCTTCTTTCTATATGCCAATGACTCCCAACTCTATATCTTCTGAGTAAACCTATGCCCTAAGTTCAAGACCCAGGTATCCAATTGTTTACTCAACGTCTTCACTTGCATAGGCATCTCAAATGCAAATGTCAAAAAGTGAGCTGCTGATTCCCTCACCTTCAAGACCTACTTCTTTTTCAGCCTATATCCCATTTCACTTAAAATCAACTCACTCTTTCATGTTGCTCGGCCAGAACTTTAAAGTCGTTTTTGACTCTTGTCTTTGTATTTCTCTCATTCAACAAATATGTGTATCATGTGCATTCTAAGTTCTATCTATTCTTCTATGTGCTGAAGCTACAGTAGTGAACAAATTAGACAAAAATCTTGGTCTCACAGAGCATATATACTAGTAGAGAAAAATAAAATATAGTACTTTATATGTTACTGGTAGCATGGAGAAAAATTATTAAGGATGGGGGATCAAAAGTGTTATGGGTATAGTTTGAAATTTTCAATAGGATACCATGGAAGCCTTCACCAAGAAGGTGACAGCTGAGTAAAGATTTGAAAGATATGAAAGATTGAGGCATGTGAATATTTAGGAGAAGAACATTCCAAGAAGAAATACTAAGTACAAATGTTCTGAGTCAAGAGTGGTCCATGTATTTCCTTGAAACAGCAGGAGGCCAGTGTGGCTAGAGCAGTGGGATTCCAAGGAAATGAAGGTAATAAATTAGCTCAGAGCTAGATCACATAGGGACTTACAGGTCATTGCAAAGACTTCGGTGTTTACAAAGTGAGATAGGAAACTACTGGAGGGTTTTGAGCAGAAGAAGGGCATTATTTCACTTCTCTTTTAACAGAATTACTGTCTCCTCTTTGGAAAGAACCTATATGAGGGCAATGGTGTAATCAGACAGATGTGTTTCCCAGCTACTGTAGTAATTTTAACTTTATGTAGTTCACTTTATTGAATTCTAACAACTCTTTAATCAGACAGATGTGTTTCCCAGCTACTGTAGTAATTTTAACTTTATGTAGTTCACTTTATTGAATTCTAACAACTCTTTAATCAGACAGATGTGTTTCCCAGCTACTGTAGTAATTTTAACTTTATGTAGTTCACTTTATTGAATTCTAACAACTCTTTGGAAGGAATATTATTTTTCAAGAATCTTGGTGAAGGAATATTCAAAATATGTAATAAAGGGTTAGTCCCAGGAACTTACTAACTGTAAGAGTCACCAGTCTTAATCATCTAACAGAGCCGTGCATTGCAAATGAGGTAAAGACCAGCCCCACTTGGCTGAATGTGGAAAGTATGATGACCTCCTAAATGAAAGAGATTGGAGCTCCTATTCTGTAATACTTATTAAAATATTTTTATTGTAGGGCCATATAATATATAGTCAACCTCAGTTCATTGCATAAAAGTTGAGCTTTCAAGACAATTCTATAATCTCTAGAAGTTTATATGTTCCATATGTGCTAAAAAACTAAATCAATTATAACACAGAGGCAGGGCATTTAGCAAAATTATTAATTTTTTAAATTCATCAGCCACTTAACAGAATTGATATCCTATTCTAAATAGTTTTTAACATTTAGTTTCATTAATTTTTCTAATACTCTATGCTATTTTATATACATATCACTAAATGAGAATTTTAACACACACTGCACCATACACCATGATTTTAATGACTTCAGAGAAGGAGGATTGATTCTTCACAGGCTAAAATTCCCTTGGTCTAAATATCATTTCTATATTTAGTTAAAGTAACTTATTTTTTCAGCAAAAGTAGATGAATACCCGTCCTACATTTTAATTACTCTCTTTGCAACGTTAATTAATTGAGTTAATACATTTTTGCACCTAAATGTTAATCACACATTTTGTGAATTGCTTGCCTCACCAGAGAATTTAAAGCAACCCTAACTACATTCTTGGCTACAAACTATCTATAAATAGCCATATTGCTATAAACCAAGCATGTGAGGTCAGAGTTTATGATACACTCAATAAATCCTACTTTATTTTTTAATCTTCCTATTATATTGTGATGATTTAAAATTATATTTTACAGCTGTCTTTTGTGCAGACATACTTCTATACATTTTCCCATGCTTATAACAAAATAAAAAATGTAGAGATGCAGGTGATTTTTTTCTACAGAAATGAGATTATACTATTCATGTTAATCTGAAAAATTATTTTTTTTCCCTTTACATAATATATCACAGTCATTTTTCCAGGTCAACACTTACAAATCTAACCTACTATTTTAAATAGAAGCAGAACATTTTCTATAGATATTCAGATTATTCCTTTTTAAAATTTACTTATAGGTTCTCAATAACTTATTTGCAATTCCAAAATTAATTTTTTTCTAATTCATTTTTTGGGAAACCTGATCTGAAGCAATATGAGGCTATTTATAATCTTTAGTTAAGCTACTTAATTTGAATATTCTTACATTTTGCTGCAGAACTATAAATGTGTTTGATTATGAGGCACTGCCCCAGGCACCCTAGTGGTATTAATAATATATGGAATATGCTTCATATTATTGTTATAAAAATCCATAAACATCATAATTCTTAAACAGATTTGGCCTCAAGAGTTTTAGTTAATTGTTTGTACATTTGTATAAAGAATGATGCAATAAACATCCTTTGACCCATCCAATTAAAGACTGGGATTTTTGTTTTTATAAATTAGATCTCTAGAAGTGACATTACTGGATCATAAAATATGGCGGCACTGCTTCAATTCTTACATGCCCTAAATTGCTTTCAGAAATGTTGCAGTTCATACTTTTATCAAATATGTGTTAACATGTTTCTATTTCTCATGATTTTATTGGCAAAATATTTTGACAAACCTTTAATATAATAACTTCATAGACTACCTTAATTTGTATACTGCTATTTCCCATGGTGAATCTGCCCTTCTAGAAGTTCCATGCACAACATTTCATAAACAGTCCTGATACACCACAGACAATTTAAAAGAGGCAACTCAGGATGCGTAAAGTATAATAGGTCACTTATTTTAGTAGTTACATTACAAAGAGGTTTTTCTAACCATTTCCAGCATCTGCTTGTTACTTCATTTATTTTTATGCCCTGGATTACTGTCCTTTCTATGCTGTTGTCTGTTAACTGTGAGACTAAATACTAACCCATATTAGTCGGCTGTCTCTTCTTCCCTCCCACTTCTCTCCCTTCTTCATTTCCATTTCATTTGGATATTACCATTTTTCCAAAGCACCTTAACTTTTGATGTTCCCTATTTGCTTCCCCAGTGGTCTCGCTATGTGAGCATTTTCACTTACTATGATACAGAGCTAATAAGCCCATATTTATTTCTCTAGAGTGAACTATTCTCCCTGTTTCACACACATATTGCTATAAGATGTACAGTAGAGTATGAGTGTTATATATGCTATTAGAATATCATATAGGCATTTCACACCCATCTTTCTCTCAGCATCTGCCTTCCAAAAATGCCTGTTTTACTCCTATGTACTCCAAGAGCTAGCACTGCCTGGCATTTAATGAACTCAATAAATGTTTAATAAATGCATAAATGAAAAACAATAGTGGTTTAAATTTCTAGAAAACATTTTCACAGTCATAATTAACATTAAAAACACAATCCTAATAATTCTTTGGTAAGCGCAGAATGTAATTTCAAAGAAGTTAAGCAGCTGGAAAAAGGATATAAGACTCAAGTGCGACAGAATCAGGAATAAAATTGAGTTTTCTGGTTTTAAATCTACCTCTATTTCATCTTGTAGATTTTTAACTGATAAGCCCTTATTTTATTCATCTTGATGAATTATATATTGATTTTTGTGTTGCCCTGTAGCTTAAACACATTGTATATAAAACACATTTTATATTGTAAAAAATATTAAATGTTAAATAGACTAATTGAGAGTGAACAATTAATGTGAAACATTTAAAAGTATTACATGTATTGTGTAAACAAAAAAATGTATGAATATGAGCATGCATTCTAACTTCCATTATTCGTGACTTACAACAATTTTCACTGGAAATCAAAGGCAATGCGGAGCATTCTGAGCTAGAAGATGATGCCTTTTGTGTTCATCTGCCTATGTAGTATCTAGTGATTATGTAGATATAAGTATCAATAGATGGAATTGATTTTTCAAAGAGAATATATTTTATTGTATGCAGCATGAGCTTGCAAATAAATACCGCTTTATTTTTATGACTGGTACATATGAATCAAAAGCAGTTCTCTGAATGTTTTCAAAGAGGTCAAAATCAATCCAAGGATACAACCTTTCCTTATTTCATAATATTCCTGAACGTGTATGACCAGCAGCCATCACTGTGCCTGCTTCCACACGTGGGAACTCTGCATCACATCCAGGAACCAGTTGTTTCTTGTTTCTTCCCTACATTGGCAGAATAGAATTTTCCCACACTGGTTTTCTTCAGATGACTCAGTAAATCTTTCAGCTCATCCATAAAGCTCTCTCACACCACCCCCTTCCCAGAGTGTACAGAATGCACACCTGTGGTGCATACATGTTAGGATTTGATCAAGAAGCTGAAAATGGCTCTGTGCCCGGTTGTATTTTATAGTCACAACAGACGTTGGGCAAAACCATTATTCTGTAGACTTTTTACCTGCCTGGAGTGTTATGGCACTTCTGAGCTCACTGGAGTTCCAGAGAACTCCTTGGCCTTTCTGACTTCTTCTCAGCCTCATCCAGATCATCATTTCTCACTGCATTTTTAGAGATATTGCTCATTAACGACCTTTTAAAAAATCAGGGAATTATAAAGATCCATAATCCCTTCAGCAAATCTAACAGAAACTTATCTGAAGATAAAACCTAACCTGACTAGGCATGAGGTTATTTATGATTGCTACCCTATTTAACGTGACTATGCATTCAGGTCCCTGAAGAAATATGAATCTGTTTGATCACGGTGCCCCCCAAGACATAATGGGAAAGGGTATAATAATATACCATATGTGTAACATAATACCTTTCCAAAATTAAAAAGAAAATCTGAAATTCAAAACACATCTAGTCCCAAGGGTTTCAAGTAAGGGAGTATGGACCTACACATATATGTTGAGCTACATCTATGTACTAGCCTGAAAACGTTATCATGATATATTAGATTTTTAAAAGTCTTTTAAATGTATGGCATAATCCCATTAAAAACAAATACATATGTAACGTTGTGTGCATAGGATGTATGTATACATATAAGTATGAACAGATAAATGACTAGAAGTACATATTATTCTATAGTATATCTTATTTTATATTGTTTTATGCATATCAATGTCTTCATATGCAAGTACAGAAAATTTCCTTAAGCGGTTGGATTAGGTTAGCAGGGTGGTGTGCAAAGGGGTGAAGGCAGTTACACAATATTCTTTTACTACAAATATATTTCTAATTCTGCTACTGTTAGCAAAAACATTTACGAAGAACTTACTATAAGGCAGATGTTAGAATAAGCATTTGCATTGATTATTTAGTATTCAGTACAATTTTTTAGAATAGGTACTATTATTATTCACATTTCATTTATACACTTTTTACTTTCTGAACTTCTTAGAGGTGACCAAAAAGCATAGGACCTAAAAACTGGCAGAAATTTCCACTTTGACTGTATAAAATTTTAAAAATTGTTTATTATTTTAAGCTGCTTTGAAAAGAGATATAAATTTTTAAATGCAATAAATCTTTCTTAACATATTTATCAGAAAGTATTCATAAATAAGAGTAATAAGTAGTAATGTTTAACAACCAGCTTGCAGGGTGTTTGGGGAGGGAGTGGAGGAGGAGAAGGTAAGGAAACCCTGATACATTGCATTTTTTCATTTATGTGGTACAAGTACTCCCATTATGGTCAATTTCAAGCTATTTCAACATGAAACCACTGAACATGGAGTTGCAATGAGATGTGAATAATTGCTCTTGGGACCCAGTGCAGCCTGACTCTAGTGCCCCTTAGAAGGATAACTCAATAACCCTAGAGATGATGAAGTTAATTTTTACAGCATAAATATAAATGCCAGGGCTAAAATGTTTTAGATGTGCTCATTAAAAAGGAAAGAGAGATACAAGTAAGACAAAGCAAAGCAAACAAGTACAAGCAAGAATATTCTGCTTAAGTTCATTATATTTTTTAACATACAAATAATTTTTAGACAAGAGTTTTTTAAAAACAAACTAGGAGCTATAATTATTGAATATAATTGCATCTATCTGAAAAGTCAGCATGATTAACTATGTTAAGGGGTTATAAGATGTGGGTTTCTTTGTGGTAACACTATATACTTCAGTTCACAGGATTCAGGGAGTGAGCACATACAAACCATGTCACTTCAACAGCATTTTCAAAGCTCTGATTCCTTAGGCTGTTGCTTATAAAGTTCTGAAACATGTCACCTAGTCTCTCCATAATAGACATTTGGAAGCTTCTTTTAAGTAGAGTGAATGAGAAGGTTAGGAAAGAAAAGAAATTCTTGCTTTACCTTAAGGTAAAGATAGAATTGCTTAGATCTTTAAAGTGCTATGGGTAGAGTCATGAATTTTAGAATCCAGGTAAATTTTTCAAGAGAATTGGTACATAAATATTAATGAGATATATGAAAAATAGAATTCCCTTACCCAGATATTACTTATGAAATATCAGATTAGTACATATGAATTTCTTCTAAATAATAATTTAGATATAGAAATATTCATAAGAAATAACACTTATGAGAGTTAACGTTATGTGTCAACTTGATTGGGCCATGAGATGCCTAGGCATTTGGCCAAACATTATTCTGAGTGTGCCTTTGAGAGTATTTCTGAATGAGAATGACGTTTGAACCGGTAGAATGAATGAAGCAGAAACAGCCTCTCTAATGTGTGTAGACCTCATCCAATGAGTTCAAGATCTGAACAGAACAAAAAGACTGAGTGGGGAAGAAATCCTCCTGCCTGACTCTCTTGGAGCTGTTACATTGGTTGTTCTTGTCTTCAGACTCAAACTGAAACATAATTCTCCTGGATCTCCAGCTAGCTGACAGCAGCTTTGACTTGTCAGCTTCCATAATTGCCTAAGTCAATTCATTTTATATATGTATATATTCTATAGGTTGGTTCTGTTTCTCTAGAGAAACCTGACTGGTAAAATATTTAACTTATTTTGTTTGAAAAATATCAATGCAGAAGATTAAAGTGAAGATGAAATCCAAAGTCCTTACTATGGCCTACAATGCCCTACATGATTACCCCCTTCCACCTTGTTAGCTCTCTGACTTCATCTCTTCATTCTTCCTTTTGTTTGTTTCACTCTTGCCACATTGGTTTCCTTCCTTTCACTCACGTCAATCAAGCCATGAAAAGACACGAGGAACCTTAAAAGCATATCACTAAGGAAAAGAACCCAATCTGAAAAGGCTATATACTATATGACTCCAACTATATGACCTCTGTAAAAGGTAAAACTATGCAGACAGTAAAAAGATCCATGGTTGCTAGGGGTTGGGGGGAGGGAAAGATGAATAGGCAGAACACAGAGGATTTTTAGGACAGTGAAACTATTCTGTATGATACAGCAATGATGGATACATGTCATTATATATTTGTCCAAATCCAGAGAATGCATAACACCAATAGTAAACCCTAAAGTAAACTATGGACTTTGAGTGATTATGATTTACCAATGTAGGTTCATCAGTTGTAACAAATATACCACTGTGATGTGTAATAATAATAAGGGAGGTGGTGCTTGTGTGGGGACAGGGGTACATGGGATTTTTTGAACATGTACCTCAATTTTGCTGTGAACATAAAACTGTTCTATAAAATAAAGTTTATTGAAAGAGAGAGAGAGGAACTATTGAGAAGCCATCTATGAAAATAATACCATTTGAGTTTCAAACAGACACTCTGCCATGTAGATTGTTCTCTATTTGTTCTTTTATTCTCACTTTCCTCATTTCCTATTCCAAAAAACCAGAACTGTTTCTAAGCCTCTGTTTTGTGTTTTAGTATATTGATAGTAAACTTACATAGATTCAACAATTTCCTCCATATTTTTTCCTAAATTTTTTTCACATATTCATCTGTGTTGTATATAGCCTAGTAATTCAAACACAGCCAATATCTATTAAATAAGTATTGATTGATTTTTATAAGACATATACACATGTTCACTGATTCCATTGCTTGATACTAAATTACAAGTTCATGCTCGAGTGTATTCCCTACTGTGATGGTTTTACCTTACAAGGTACATTTTAAAATATTAGATTTAAAAATAAATCTTTATCTGTATCTGAAGATCTCCTTATTTCTTTAAAACAGCCTCAAAGGAGGGTTCTTGTTTAAATTTTCTAGGTCTTATTTATAAAATATGGCATCACCAACTCCAAGTTGCATTACATGATTTTGAAAGATACCCCAATTTCTACAATGATAAAATAACATGATAATAGAACACTTCGCATTCATTTCATTTTAATTAAGCAACTGAAAAATGGTGATTTACTTCACAGGGCACCATACCATGCTTCAGGATCTGTGAATTCTAAAATCGGTTCTTCCACTTGCTAGCTGAGTGGTTTTGGTGCATTGCTTTACTTTTCTCTGCCTTATGTCTTTCATATGTTGGATGGGAACAGATTATTTCTAAAGTTCCTCCAATGCTAATGCTCAATTATTCCAGCTTAAGAGAATGGACATTTCTAGGTACTAGCCTGCAAACTATGTTAAAATACCATCGACACAATGTAATAACATGCATTCACTAGGCTTAAACATCCCCAAGATTTTACAAAAGTCATTTTCTTGTCTTTTGTAACTTTCCAGGATTCACAAATTCGGCCTATAGCAATGTGAAAACAGTGCCAGAGAAATTTTAAAAGTGCCTTGTAATTGAGCAATTTTCTTCCTTGGCGTGTTTGCCTTCTTTATTTGTCTTGCTAAGAGCCTCGTTTTTCTATTTTACTACCTACAAACCCTATGACCTCAATTCCTGGTTTACTATCATTACTTGCTAAATGTTGCTTTTTAAAATTTTTGCCAGATTATTTTTAGGGCCCTAAGGTAGTAAGAATTAGAGAACTACAAGTATGGTTCAAATAAAGATGTTTTCCTTTGTCTTAAAGAATACTTGAACCTTAAAAATCTGTAAATACTGTGGGTCTATAAACAAAGAGGAATAAGTCCTTTTCAAGGCAGTGAATTTTTTACAGGAAATTTCTATTTCTAATAGAAAATACTGGTCTGTTATAACCAAATGGCTATAAACAGAGTCCATCATTCATATAATCCTTATTAAAAATATGTAGTGCTTCCCTGATGGTGCAGTGGTTGAGAGTCTGCCTGCCGATGCAGGGGACACGGGTTCGTGCCCCTGTCCGGGAAGATCCCACATGCCGCGGAGCGGCTGGGCCTGTGAGCCATGGCCGCTGAGTCTGCGGTCCGGAGCCTGTGCTCCGTAACAGGAGAGGCCACAACAGGGAGAGGTCCGCGTACCGCAAAAAAAAAAAAGATATAAAATGTATTAAAGAATAAAAAAAAGATATGAACTCTTCCCATAAAGAAAACATAGTCTGACTGGTTGATGGAACATTAAAAAAGGTAAGTAACAATACATGCACAATCTTAGAACAGCAAATAAGTATTAAGTACAAATGCGTCTTGTAGATATGATACAATGTTAAGCACTGGGAAAGAGACTTTTCACAGTTGTCTTGATCTCGTTCCTTTAGAAACTAGACCCTGAGGCTTAGATGAAGTATTGACTCCTTACTTATTTGGGAGGTGTAAGCCCAGACAAATGAGGTTGATGGAAATATAAATAAATAAATAAAACAAGACAGGGAAAGATGAAAAGTTGCATAGTACGATAAGAAGCATTACAGTACCAGCCCCTTCTTTAGGACAATCTCTGGGACACAGCAGGTGCTGGCAGGCGTGTTCACACAGCACATGTGACACTGGTAAAAGAACCATAAAATGCAACTGCTCCTCAGAGGGGTCCACAGGAGAGAGAAAGGAAGAGGAATTTATCTCCTATTTTCACCAGTCAAGGTTCAACCCATAGGGAGCACCTCCCTCCATGTCTGCCTTGCTCAGCAACCAGTATCCCAAGCTCCTAGGGGTATATTTCCTTCACATCTGCAAGAGGAGTGACTCAGCTTGGATGGTGTGCCGACTAAGAGAGAAAAAGGAAGACATTAAGGAGATAAGTCTGAGAATACAACAGGTTTGAAAGGTCAGGGAAAATTTATGGGCTTAAATATGGGCTTTCAGATGAGAGAAATTTGGATAATTAAAGAAAAGAGAGAATGTGTTTAGTAGGGAAAACAGTACAAGCAAAGTAGGAAAGAAAAGAATGCACACATGGAACATTATAAACACACTGAGTATGGTAGAGAGAGAGTTTTGGATAAAGATATGACTGGACGGGGTGTTTGGTAGAGTTTGGACAGTATTGCGTGTTAGGCTAAAACACTTAAATTTGACTCAGGCCAGGAAGGCACCACTAATTCCTAAGTAAGCTAAGCTAAGCTAAGCATGTGGGATGTTTAGAGCATCAGTTTGAGGAGTGAGAGCGTAGTTGCCGAAGAACAATGAAATGGAAATATTTTTAAAATCATCATCTATTAAATGTGCTTAATGTGCTAGATACATGTTAAGTACTATTACGCATTATCTCATTTAATTCTATACAACAAACACGTGAGGCAATTCCCTCTTACAGAGGAGGAAAATGAGGTTCTGAAAAATTAAGCAACTTGCTCAAGGTCACACAGCTAATAATCTCACTCTGCATTCAAACCTAGACCAACTACAAAATTTATATTTTCGCTACTACATTAATGGTCTAAAAAATTTTTTTTATTGCACATCATTTTAAACTTAATAAAATCCTAACATGTATACATAAAGTTTAAATATGAAATTTCCATTGTATTATAATTTCATCAAAGTCCCAAATACTGAGATCAATAAAACAAATCCTCAACACCATCATATTCTAAAGTGAGATCATAAACCACCTACTCAGAACATTGTGAATTCATTTTTGTCACATCAGCCCATTACCCACACCTAGCCTACAGAAGAGAAGATCGAGTGAATGTGAAGTTCATTTGAAAAAGCCCTTTGTGTCTTGCCCTCCCCAGTCCCCTACCCACCATGGAGAGAAGGGCAGTATGCATTTTACCCTAGGCTAAGCCAGAGGGAGAGCTTGACATGTGTGCCCTGGGATTTGAGTAGGAAAGAGACAGATCTGGAAAGTCTGAAATCAAAGGGTTGTTTCTGGAGTGAGTGGGTTGTTTCTGGAGGAGAGCTTTCTCTGGGAGTGAGCTATACTTCCACTGACAGCGAGCCAGAGGCACATTCTCCATGAGTCTTACAGGGACATCTGTGTGCTTGAATAGGATAGATGAAGAAAGTTTTCCTGATGGGAGGGGGGTGGCCTCAGCAGAGAGGGCATGCACATTGAGATAATGGGGCAGGGAGTTGTAAGTGAGAAACCAGAAAAGGCAGCACCCACAAGAGAGCTTCACCTGGAGGCCACAGCAGGGAGTCCCTAAGGAGCCCTGACCGGACTTAACTTGAAAATATCCACACCTCTGCAACTCATCAAGATTCTATCCAAATGACTGAGGAAATAGTAGACTGCAGATGGGGTCCATGGAGTGAGCAGAAATGAAAAAGAATAAAGTTGCCTTCTTTTAGAGCCCCTCAGAGACCAGTGTTTTCAGTTACTGGCTAAGATGTTTATTTACTTATACTGCAATTACTTCTCTAGTACTTTTAAAACCAACGAACATATAAAACATAAATAATATATGTCTTCAATATATTAAAGATAAGACTAAAAGTAGTAGAAATTCTAACATTGTAATTCCACTTTGAAAGTCAATCAGTTGTAATAATCCTTGTATATATTGAAGTATGTATAATATGTTGTAATAATCCCCATATAAGACAAGGATATTGTATATATGCAGGGGGTGATGTGCAATGAGAGAGAAAGAGATGGTTGTTATATGCCTATGAAAGAAAATACTGACGGTTAGGGAAAATTACTTTGATGTGGCAAAAGGCAAAAATCTAGACGAGTAGTAGATTACTACTAGAACATATTGTGATATATATCACATGTGTGTTGAGCATTTTAAAAACTTTTTAATGTAAATGAGACATTAGAGAGTATAAGTCGTAAAGACAGATTAATAACCTACTAGTCTTTGTGATTTTAACCCCAATATTCATGTTTTTAAACTCATATTACAATTGATCTTTCCTCTTAGGCATAACCTGTCTCTACCTGGTCAAAAGAAGAGATTCAGAGGAGAAAAACTATACAGTGAAAGGAAAGACCCATCTCTTCCACTCTACAGGACAGCGTTTGGGGAGAGAAAGAGGCCCCCTATCTGATACCAAAACAAAACTCTCTGATACATGAAATTCTATTTCTAGGTTTTTAGACTATAAAGATGAATAAGATATAGTGCCTTACTACGTTTAATTTTGTAAACTTTTGTCTTTTACAAATTGTCTAAAGCAAAATATGATACTGCAAATGATTTTTAAGAAACATTTGTCCCTTTTTGGTTAAAGGCTGCCACCAAGTGGCTAATTTAAAAAACAACGTTTTCAGAAGTGATTTTTCTTAAGCATTTAGATCTAGAAGGGAAAATAGGAGGGTATGCAATACAGTGTGCGCTTCTGTCTTTGTTAATCTAATTTAATCAACATAGAACATCCGTTTGTGGTAATATTATTACCATGCAAAACATTCCACATAAGTTATTTATTTCTTCCTCACTACCAGCCTTTGAGGTAGATACACATGACATCTCAGTCTGCAAGTATTATTTCTGTCACCTCTTGTAGAGTCCTGACACAAGCCCAGGAGAGAATCTTCACATTCTAGATTGGTCTCTAATGTCAATGAACTGTATCTATAGCATCACTTGACTATATGTGGCAGAACTGGATTTTAACCCATTACTGTCTGACACTGGAACTATATATATCAGGACCTAAACTTTTTTTCCCCATGTCTTGAAGTTTCTAGCTGTTTCTTAGAATATTAATTACATTTTTCAAATAACAAAAATATCTAAGCTTTACTTTGTACTAGGATGACAAAATTAATAATAGTGCTAGTATTAGTATAGTGTAGCACTAATAGTGAAAGGAAAAATTATCATCTTATTAAGAATTCGTGCCTAAGTATTTCATTTTTTTTCACGTTATGGCAAACAAACCACAAGGGAAAAATAAAAATAACACTCATGAGCTAAATAAAAATGGTATCAATAAATACACATAGAATGCTTGTTTTGTGATCTTCTTACTGAAATGAGATGAAAAATTATTATCACTATGTAGTGTAACTAATTTTACATAAAAGTAATCTATAACAATATACTTTGATCAAGGATTCTTACTAATTGTTGAGATTTATGTTTTGGACATAAAAACAAATTTTGTAAAGGCAAGGTCACCTACTTCTTATCCTAATAATTATTCATACCACAATGATGCCTCTCCTCTCGTAGAATCACATGGAAAAAAAGAATCTATTTCTATACAAACTAATTGTATATGCTTTACATTTCATTGCAAAATTATTTCAGTTGTTGTATAATTTAGGTAAAAGATCAGTCAAGGAAAAGATAATTTATAATTCCAAATGCTTTTCCTTTCTTCTTCTTTATAATGTTATAGCAGAAAGGCATAGAGAATAGTTACCACTCTGTTTCACTCCCTCTTAAAAATTATAGGTTGAGGGACTTCCCTTGTGGTCCAGGGGTAAAGAATCCACCTTACAATGCAGGGAACACAGGTTCAATCCCTGATCGGGGAACTAGGATCCCATGTGCCGTGTGGCAACTAAGCCTCAACTAACGAGCTCGCGCACCTCAACTAAAGAGCCCGTGTGCCACAAACTACAGAGCCCACGCACTCTGGAACCTGCGTGCCACAACTAGAGAAGAGAAACCCCACACGCACAACTAGAGAGAAGCCCACACACCACAACGAAAGATCCCGCATGCCTCAACGAAGATCCTGCGTGCCGCAACTAAGACGTGATGCAGCCAAAAATAAATAAATAAATAATCAATAATCAATAAAACTTAAAAAAAATTATGGGTTGAGGAAAGTCCAAAACGTCTTACATAAGGGTTTAGAGCTTTTTGTTGACCCCTTTCTCCAAAAAAATCATTGACAAGAACTGTGGACTCCAGAAAAAATATCTGAAAAAATGTGAATATATTTTTCATAAGTCACAATGAAAAATCACCAAATATAAGACTTACTGTTCTGATTTGATCTTTCTCCACTTTTTTAAGCCTAAAATATACACTTGTAAAGTTAAGGTACAACTCTGTTGCTGTTAGTATTTGCTATCTCAGGATTGAAGTTGATTTGGCACTAGAGACATCAGTTGCCAAAGCAATCTTGAGGAAAAAGAACAAAGCTGGAGACATAAGCCTCCCAGACTTCAGACAATACTACCAAGTTACAGTAATCAAAACAGTGTGGTATTGACACAAAAACAGACACGTGGATCTATGGATCAGAATAGAGAGCCCAGATATAAGCCCACACAACTATGGTCAATTAATCTTCAACAAACGGGATAAGAATACACAATGCAGAAAAGACAGTCTCTTCATCAAGTGGTGTTGGGAAAGCTGGACAGCCACAAGTAAATAAATGAATTTAGAACATTCCCTTACACCATACACAAAAATAAACTCAAAATGGCTTAAAGACTTAAATATAAAACAGGACACCATAAAACTCCTAGAAGAGAACATAGGCAAAACATTCTCTGACATAAATTATACCAATGTTTTCTTAGGTCAGATCCCAAGGCAATAGAACAAAAAGTAGAAGTAAATAAATGAGACTTAATCAAACTTACAAGCTTTTGCACAGCCAAGGAAACCATAAGCAAAATGAAAAGACAACCTCTGGACTAGGAGAAAATGTTTGCAAATGATGCGACAAACAAGGGCTTAATTTCCGAAATATACAAACAGCTCATACAACTCAACAACAACAAAAAACAAACAACCCAATTAAAAAATGGGCAGAAGGCCTAAATAGCCATTTCTCCAAAGAAGACATTCAGATAGTCAATAGGCACATGAAAAGATGCTGAACATTGCTAATTATCAGAGAAGTGCAAATTCAAAACTACAATAAGGTATCACCTCACACAGTCAGAATAGCCATCATTAAAAAGTCTACAAATAACAAATGTTAGAGAGGGTGTGGAGAAAATGGAACCCTCCTACAGTGTTGGTGGCAATTTAAGTTGGTACAGGCATTATGGAAAACAGTATGGAGGTTCCTTAAAAAACTAAAAATAGAGTTACCATATGATCCAGCAATCCCACCTCTGGGCATGTATCTGGAGAAAACTCTAATTTGAAAAGATGTATGCACCCCAATGTTCATAGAAGCACTATTTTCAATAGCCAAGATATGGAAGCAACCTAAATGTCCACAGACAGGTGAATGGATAAAGAAGATGTGGTACATATACACAATGGAATACTACTCAGCCATAAAAAATGAAATAATACTATTTGCAGCAACATGGATGAACATAGAGATTATCATACTAAGTGAAATAAGACAGACAAATATCATATGATATCACTTATATGTGGAATCTAAAATGTGATGCAAATGAACTTATTTACAAAACAGAAACAGAATCACAGACGTAGCTTATGGTTACCAATGGGGGAAGGGGGGAGGGATAACTTAGGAGTTTGGGATAAGCAAATACAAACTACTATATATAAAATAGATAAATAACAAGGTCCTACTGTATAGCACAGGGAACAATATTCAATATCTTGTAATAATTTATAATGAAAAAGAATATATATATATATGTGTGTGTGTGTACAACTGAATCACTTTTCTGTACACCAGAAACTAACACAACTATACTTTAATTAAAAAAAAATAGAGTATCAATACTCTATGAATCTTATGTAAGGATTAAGTGACATGATCTAAATAAATGATCAGTATCATGTTTAGCATAAAATAAGTACAGAAATAGTATTGGACCATTGGGTTTTGGGTATCTGAAGATATTAAAGAAACATTTTAAATTTATTTTAAGTCTGGTAATAGCAACTGGATATGTAAAAATGAATAGCCCTTAAGAACTAGAGATATGTATTAAATTCTTATCAATGAAATGACATATTATCTGACATCTGTACCTGATAAAACTTTAAAAAATATTTTTGAAGAGATAGATGAAATAAGATTAGCACAATGTCAATGATTTTTTTTGAAGCTGGGTGATAGGTAATATTATCTGTATTTTTGAGTATGTTTTAAAATTTCCATTAAAATTAAGAAAAATATATTCTGCAAGCTAAAATTGAGCACAATAATTCCAATACTCATTCACCTTTAAGGAGGATAAGAGAAGAATTGAAATCTCTGTAAGACAGGAGATAAAGTTCAAAAATGAACAGTTTAATATTAGCTTAAATTACATCCCTGTGACATTTATTATCTAATTGGAGGTTGGTACCTCTTAATCGCCATTATCATTTTACCCCCCTAACCCCTCCCTTCTGGCAATCACCCTTTTGTTCTCTGTATCTATGGGTCTGTTTTCATTGTTTTGTTAATTCCTTTATTTTCTTTTTTAGATTCCATATAAAAGTGAAATCATGCAGTATTTGTCCTTTTCTGTTTGATTTGTTTCATTTAGCATAATACCCTCTACATCTATCTATATGTTGTCACAAATGGGAAGATTTTATTTTATATGGCTGAGTAATATTTCATTGTGTATATATATATATATATATATATATATATATATATACCACATTTTCTTTATTAATTTGTCTATAGATGGACACTTCGCTTCCATATTATGGCTTTTGTAAATAATGCTGCAGTGAGCTTTGGAGTGCATATTGAATTAGTGGTTTTTTTTCTTCTGGTAAATATCAATAAGTGCAATTGTTGGATCACATGGTAGCTCTATTTTTAATCTTTTTTTTTTTTTTTTTTTTTTTGGGTGCGAATAGGCGGACTCTCAACCACTGCGCCACCAGGGAAGCCTTATTTTTAATCTTTTGAGGAACCTCTATTCTGTTTTCCATAGTAGCTGTACCAGTTTACATACCTCCACAACAGTGCACAGGGTTCCCTTTTCTCCACATACTTGCCAACACTTATTTCTTGTCTTTTTGATGGTAGCCATTCTGACAGGTATCTCATTGTGGTTTTGATTTGTATTTCCCTGATGAATAGTGATGTTGAGCATCTTTTAATGTGTCTTTTGGCCCTCTATATGTCTTTAGAAAAATGTCTATCCAGGTGCTCTGCCCATTTTTAAATTGTGTTATTTGGGGTTTTTTTTCTTTTTTTGATGTTGAGTTTATGGGATTCTTTGTATATTCTGAATATTAACCCCTTTTCATAAGGTTTCTTAAGATGGAAACTTAGGTTATTGATTTTATATCTTCTTTTCTAGTACATGCATTTAATGTTACATTATTTGTTGTATAATGCTATATAAGTTTTCCTCTAAACACTGGTTTTATTGAAGCCCACAGATTTTGATGTTATATTTTCATTTTCATTGATTTCAAAATATTTTAAATTTTTCTTGAAACACTGCTTTGACCCAAGTTATTTCAAAGTGTGTTGTTTAATTTTCAAATATTTTAGGATTTTCCAGCTATATTTCTATTTTTTATTTCAAGTTTAATTTCATTATGGTATGAGAACATATTTTGCATGACTCCCATTCTTTTAAATTCATTAAGGTGGGGCTTCCCTGGTGGCCCAGTGGTTGAGAGTCTGCCTGCCGATACAGGGGACACGAGTCCTGGTCGGGGAAGATCCCACATGCCGCAGAGTGGCTGGGCCCATGAGCCATGGCCGCTGAGTCTGCGCGTCCGGAGCCTGTGCTCCGCAACGGGAGAGGCCACAAGAGTAAGAGGCCCACGTACCGGAAAAATAAAAAATTCATTAAGGTGTGTTTTGTGACCACTTATATGGTCTACTTTAGCAAATGCCATTTGACCTTGAGAAGAAGTCATTGGAGAAAATTAGATCAAGCTGATTGATAGTGTTGTTCAGGTCAATTATATCCTTAATGGTTTTACGCTTCCTTTGTCTATCGATTACTAAAAGAGGAGAGTTGAAGTCTCTAGCTACACTAGTTGTCTGTCTATTGTTCCTTTCAGGTCTATCATTTGCTTCTTCACGTCTTTGGATGCTTTGTTGGTAAGTACACACATGTTTAGGATTGTTACATCTTCTTGGAGAATCAATCCCCCTATTATTATGTAATGCCCCTCATTATCCCTGATAATCTTCCTTGTCCTGAGGTCCATTGTCTCTGAAATTAATATAGCTACTCTAGTTTTCTTTTAATTAGTGTTAAAAATGTTGTACTTTCTCCATCCTTTAATTTTAACTTTTCTGAGTCTTTATATTTACAATGGGTTTCCTATAGACAACATATGGTTTTATTCTGTCAATCTTTCTCTTAATTGGTGCATTTAGACCATTATCATTTAAATGATAATTGATATAATTGGACTAATATCTCCCATATATGTAACTTTTTAATATTTCTTGTACTTATTCTTTGTTTCCATTCCCCCCCCCCCTTTTTTTTCTGCTTTCTATGGCTTTCATTGAGCATTTTATATAATTTGAATTTTGTCTCCTCTCTTAACATATCAATTATAAAATTGTTTAATGGTTCCTTTAGAGCTTGAAATAAACATTTTAAATTAATCCAAGTCACTGTCAAGCAACACTTCATGTGTAACACAGGTTTCTTAGACTGTATTCCCCATCCCTCTGTCCTTTCCTTATAACATTTCTGTCACTCATTTCACTTATCCATATGCTATAATCACCCAATACATTGTTATTATTCTTAACAGTTATATTTTATATCTATTAAAATAAGAAAATTAAAATATTTTTATTCATTTGTTCCTTCTCCAACCTTCTTCCTTATTTATGTAGATATGAGTTTTCTGACTTACATCGTTTCCTTTCTCTCCAATTCACTTCTTTTAATATTTCCTTCAGGATGAGTCTGCTGGGGATGAATTCTCTAAGTTTGTGTGTGTGTGTGTGTGTGTGTGTGTCTATGCACAAGAGCGAGATAAACAGTCTTAATATCCTTTTGAAGGACATTCTTCTGAAGGGTAATTTCACTGGGTGTAGAATTCTAGGTGCTTTTTTTTTCTTTCAATACTTTAAATATCTCACTCTGCTCTTCTTGTTTGCCTCATTTCTGATGTGAAGCCCACTGTAATTCTCATTTTTTTTCCTCTGTAGGTAAGGTGTTTCTCTTCCTTCCCTTTGACTTCTTCACAGATTTTTGTCTTTGTCTTTGGTCTTCTGTAGTGTGAATATGATATGTCCAGGTGTAGTTTTTATGAGTTTGTTTGCTTTGCATTTATCCCATGTTATTCTCTGAGCTCCCTGGATCTTTAGTTTGGTGTTTGCTATTAATTTTGGAAACATTTTGTCCCTTATTACTTAATATTACTTCTGCTCCATATTCTGTTTCTTCTTGTTCTGGCAATCCTAATACATATATGTTACTTTTCAAAATGTCCCAAGTTCATGGAGTTTCTATTCTTTTTTTAAAAAAATTCTCTTTACCCTTTGCATTCCATTTTGGGAAGTTTCTATTGGTCTACCTTCAAACTCACTGAATCCTGCCTCAGCTGTGTCTATACAGATGAGATGCTTAAAGGCATTCTCCATTTCTGTTGCAGTGTTTTTAATACTTAGCATTTCCTTTTCATACATTCTTAGAGTTTCCACCTGCCTGCTTACGTTATCTATCTATTCTTGGATATTATCTTCTTTTTCAATTGAAGCACTTATATAATTCACAGTTATTTTAAATTCTTTTTTAAAATAATTCCAAAATTTGTGTCATGTCCAAGTCTGGTACTGATGCTTGCTTTGTCTCTTCAGATATTATTTTTCTTGCCTTTCGGTATGCTTTGTAGTTTTTTGTTGAATGCCAGTGATGTTGTATTGGTGAATAAGTATTGAGGGAAATAGGCTTTTAGTGTGAGGATTTATGCTAATCTGAATATGAGTTGGGCCTAATTAATGTTTGCCGTAGCTGTTGGTGACAGTGGCTTCATATTCCTCTGGGGTCCTGATTTTTGTCCCTCTTCCTCATTGTGGGCTTCCCTCAGTACTCCCTCCTCAGGGTAGGTCTGCATCTTGCAGCTCTGTCAGCTGTATTACACTGTCATTTTCCTGGAATCCAATGTTTGGTGCAGAAGACCAATACTGTCATCTTATGATTCAATCTCAGTCTTTTAATGTGCCTGAAACTCTGGGCTAAAACACTGACTGGTATTTCCACAGTAACTGTTTAGCTTCCCTCCACCCTCTAGGCTAGGCAGGAAGGTGAGAGTGATCTGGGTCAGGCAGCATTCCCTTCTGCTGCCTGGGATAAGGCTCTGGGTAAAATTTTTCCCCTTGAAAAGTAGGCCTTTGTTATGGAGAATCCTCTGGACATATTACACAATGATTACTCATATCCCCTCCTCCAGCCAGAATCACAAGGTTAGAGAATTTGCATGTGCAGTAGGAAAACCCAGGGGGGGTGCCCCTGGAGCTAAAACCTGTGAAGTTATGGGGGTCGTCCAAGACCACAGCCCCCATGGGCTTTTCCCTCTCATTCTAGTCCACACTCAGCCTCCAGCAATTCATCAAAATGATTGTTTAAGTATCCCTACCAGTTTATGGCTCCAACATCTTCTGCTCCAGGTAAGCAGATCTCATCTGTGACTCTCTGAATTTGCTTATCTCTACAGATTTCAGGGTAACAAGTTTCCTTATAATCTCAGGTCTCTGATAAGTCCAAGAAAAATCACTGATTTTCTTTTCTTCTTCCTCTTCTTGCAGGCACAGGAATGACAGTTTACAAGTTCTCTGCACATTGGAGTTTAAACACTGGAATTCTGTAACCTGAAGACTTTTATCGTGGTGTTCATCAAGTTTCTTTTTATGAGATAGCATCTTCTCTATGAGTGCATCACATACAGATGGATTTCATGGAGAAAAATTAATTACATAGGGTCTTTTAATTATGTTTATCAAACAAACACACAGTGTACACTCTAATACTGTTGAGCATTTTTCTTTCATAAAGCTAACTATCTTTTTAGACAGTACTGCAGCCTTTGGTTTTAGGAGGCTTGCTGTTTCAGCTCTCCATGGACACATAAATACTTAACAACTATGTTTATGGTTCCACCTGCATTTTGCAAATGCTCTCTGAATATCCAGTTGACCTAAGTTGGGATCAGCTAGTGGGTGAACGATAGAAATATCAAACCCCCATGGACAGTCACCATCTGGAGAATTATCAGTGATAATCACTATAGACTTAAATGTGTCATCTTGATAAAGTCATTGCCATATGAATGCTACTCTGAACCACATTAATGAAGAGCTATAAGACGGCTACTCATAGACACCAAGTAACTTCTGCTTTACAACCAAGAAGAGAATACTTCAAGAAGAGAATATTCCAGAGAGAAGGGTCTGTAAGAAACATGGGTGCCATTTGTTTACTGCTGGGGCAGGAGATACAGTCTTAGTTATGAGGAAAGCAATTTGAGATTAGAAGGCAGCTGTATTTTCGAGCTGTGCATGGTGTTCTGGTTTGTAGGTCCCCTGTGAAGATATTCTCCTGACCACCAGATCTTTTGCACTCAGTGCTTGTAGACATGCTCCAGAAAATGGTTCATAACATGTATTTCAAACAAAGAAATGAAATGATCTGTGTCACCAATTTAATTCATGCTTGGCATACATTTTCTAGATGACCTGTGGCGCCCTTCATCTTGATGACTTCAATACAGTGCTCTCTGCACTTGACTCTCCAGGCCCAACAGCTTATCTGGCCACAGTGCAAGCCTGCCGCTGCCCACTCCCCTACCCACCATTCCATCCTATATGAATTATTTTTAACTAAGAAAGTTATTAAGAAGAATGGCCCAAATCAGGAGAGGCGCATATTGAATTCATCAACAGATACACAGCAGGATGCTGTAATTAAGGCTTCACTTGGAGCCTAAACTCTGTGTTGTAATCTTGAAATCAATATCAGTTCTACCACCCATTTTCTAGTCTGAAATAATAATAGTTATAAATATCAATACACTGTGAACTCTAAAGTGCTATGCAAACCTAACATATTATCTCCTTCCAGTGCTATAATACTTAAAAATTACAATAGAGTTCTTTTTCCTCAAATATTTTAATTAGAAAAAAATTATTTCTCATAATATAAGGGCAGCAAGAAGGGTTTTAATGAATTTAAACCATGAAATATAGCCACTACTTTGTAATTTTTGTTCTCATGGAGTGTGGTCAGCAGCCTCTAAGGTGGCCCCCATCATCATGCTGCTGGTGTTCATGCCTTGTCTGATACCCTCCCCTCCAGTGTAGGTGGGACTTATGAATTGCTTCTAACCAACAGAATATGCCAAAGGTGACATGATGTACTAGATTATGTGTATATATTACGAAAGATTGTAACTCATCTTGCTAAGAGACTCTTTCTTTTGCGGGACTTGAAGATGCAAGCTGCCATGTTGTGAGCTGCCATGTGGAGAACAGCATGTGGCAAGGAGCCGAGAGTAGGCTCCAGCTCAGAGCAAGCAGGAAACTGAGGTCCTCAGTCTGGAAAACTGAAAGGAACTGAATTCTGCCACTGTGAGTTAGGAAGCTGATTCCTCCCCAGTCGAGGAACTTGGCCAACACCTCGATTGCAACTTTGAAAGACCCTGAAGCGGAGGACTCAGCTAAACTGTGCCCAGACTCCTGACCCAGAAAAACTCTGAGGAAATACATGTGTGCTGTTTTAAGCCACTAAGTTTATAGTATCATTGTTAAGCAGCAATAGATAACTAATACACTGAGTTTTACCATGTTCTTTTTAAAGACTGAACATAACTCCTGTAATTGATTTTATTCATTTGCTCCAAATGAGCACTCCTGTTGAATTTTGCCATATGAATAGGAAAAATAGCTAATATTTATTGAACTCTTCCTTGCACTTAGTACTTTACAGACATTATCTCATTGATTCTATTTTCAATATTTTCCAGCATGGAAGATACAGCTCTCTATCAGCATTCATTAAATCAATCAATCAATCTGAAAATCACAATGTACCTCCAGCACAGATAGAAAAGAAAGCACTTAATTCTAAGAGATATCTGGTGGACTGTAAGGATTAGGATTCACTGAGAACAAAACTGAACTATTAATAATACAGAACATTGCAAACAAGCAAAATTATCTCAAACTTTGCCAAAATTATTAAAGAAATAAACAATTGGCAATGAATTGGTATGGCATTTAGATCATCTTATTCAATCTTCTTAATAGCATCAATTTAATGTCTTGAGTTATGAAATTATATGATAAATGCAATCATCAAAAAGGGCTGAAAAACAGAGACAAATTTACCATTTGCAAGCAGTAGTCTTCAATGAGGCAGTAATCATAATGCACCTTTCAACAGGCAAAGATGAAACACAAGTTATCAAAGCAAAGATGCTTATTTCAAATCATAGTATTTTTTTAAAAGAAAATTCTTTAAAAAAGAAAAAAACATGTCACAGACCCACTGGGGATCAGAAAGAGTTTGGACTATTGCCTTAACATGATTGATGTAAACTTCTTACTACCAATCTCCTGACTCAAAAGCAACAAAACACTTTTTACAAAATATGGTTCAAATTCAATATATAGATTCCCCAAAACAACTAGTGATCGGACTATAGAGTAGTATTTTGGTTGCAGTATAGTAATTCAGGACATATGTGGTTTTACCGAAAGTATTAACATGACAGTAGAATTTCTTTAAATGTATTTTTAAAAATTTGAAGCCAACAAAACTTTTAGATTTTCTGAAATATTTGTCTGTGTGTTGCTATGACTACTTATATAGGCTCTGTTTCAACTTTATATGGGTTATTGTTTCCTTTGAACTAAATTTATGAACAAATTGTTCCATCTGAATCTACTCCATTGAACTTATTCAAATTCATTTAAAAATAAACATATTATTAGTATTGTCTTTCACACAACCATATTATAATATTTGACTTTACCCATAAATATTTCAATATATTTATTTTATATTATTTTTATTTTTTGTTCCAAGGTTTTTAGAAATTTATGATAATTCTTGAAATTCTATACATATAACTATGCAATGCTGTTTTGAAATGAATAAAACTGTTCCTCTTCCATGAAAATTAAAATTATATTTTCAACTTTCCCTCAGTATAGGTATGATTAACAGTATTTAACTTTTATCTAGAACTTTTTCTAATTAAATTGAGGTATGTCTCTTGCTCTGATAGATGATAATCAACTTACAGTTACCATGTGAGCTAATTTCTCTCATTTTACAAATGGAGAAGTCAATTGTGGAATGCTGAAACGACTTACAGTTGACCCTGTAGAGAGGAAGAAGCAGAGTCAGTAGGATTGGATCCAGTGATTGTCAGATTCTAAAACTGATCTTTCTTGAAGAGCAAAAATTAAGTCTTAACCACAATAATATCCTATCTGTGATTGTCTGTGTTATTTTAGCTGAACATTTTTTTGTAAATATTAAACTGTCACTTTTGTTTGTTCTTTCAGAAACCTCTCCTTGGTATAACCATACAAAGTATTTGAACTGAAAAGTAGTTCATTTTTCTATGCTTTGCTTGTTTCTTTTGTGTTTACTATTTCCTTGAGTCTTGTTTTAAGTTCATGAGTAGGGTGGAGAGGAAGGGGTTAATATGTCTGCCACTCTGAAATTACTACCCACAACCGAAATCACAGCTTAGTTTCTCTCAAAACACATGTTTGCCATTTTTAATCACAGACTCAGTGATTAAGAATGGAATGAAAAAGAGACATGACCAAGGAGCAATTCAAATAAACAAAGATTAAGATGTTGTGATATGTTTATAAAGACTAGAGACATCTGGAATATTCCAGCTAAATAGTACAGATAATGCACTCTTTCTTTTAATAAGGGCTTTGAGTACCATAAAATATCAAAATGCTTAAGTACTACTTCGATCCTCTGTTATTTTTCCTTTGTCTTCTAGTATATGCCAAGTCCTGAGATTTTTCTTTATTCCAATTATATTGTGCACACTACTTCTGACTCATTTTAGATTTTAATCTTCTTTAATTAAGGAGACTCTATATTGTGTTCAAACAGTACCATGTTAATCAAATCTCCATCAATTATGCTTGTCATATGTGTCTATTCACTTAGAACACTCTCTATCCAAAAGGAAGATATGTGATGTTAAAGAGGAGGTAAACATTCTGATTCTCACCATAGAATTTCTCCTTTACTTGAAAGAGAAATGAAAGTGGAATAATTTTTATCATTTGTGATTGTATCAGCCAACATCCAGTTGCAGGAACTGTTAGGCAGTCCAGTTGTTTCAAGAAGAACATTTAGGGAAGTAGGTGCTTTCAGAATTGTTGGGGGCATGATGATAGAAACAGAAAAGCCCCACTGTGGGCACTGTGACTTCTGCCACAATCAGCAAGGTAGAAAAACAGGAGGTCACCATTGGAATAATTAACTTCACCAACACACCATAGTAGCTGCAATTCAAGGGTTAGGAATTTGTGGCAACAGCAAATGATACAATTGTTGGTTCTCTACACACATAGACTGGACACTTGCACACCACTGTGGAACTGCATCCACGACTGTGCTAGCTGGCAGAGAAAGGGCTAAAGTAAAATGAAGATGGTCTCTGCCCATGTTTGCCTAACAAATTCCAAGTGCTTGCATTTAAATAGAGGACCATTGCATGAAGAACTGTGGATGAGAAGGTGTCTGAAGAAAAGCCTCTAGAAATGCACACTAGAGGTAGGCTGGAAGGTTTGAATGGAAGGTGAATGTCAAGCCACAACACTCACCATAGTGTTTTGATTTTTTTTTTTTAATGTCTCATGTTTTTTACTCTTTTCAATACCCTCTTCTGAGCCCCCTGGAATCATCTGTGAGTACCACCCTTTACCACATTTTAGAAAACAATGTTTTAGACTGTAGAGTTCAAAACACTTATTACTGCTTTTTAAAATTATGTATATTTTAAAAATTTTAGGTATCCTATCTGGGATGAAATTGAGCAGACTTCTGTTGAATACTTTCTGAATTTCAGACATGATGCTAGATTCAGAGAAAAGAAAATTATTTATCTGCTCTGCTCCAGTGGCATTAAGCCAATTGATACAAAATAATTAGGACAAAGAAGTAGAAGGAAGAGCAGAAAGAGGAAACTAGAATTAAAGTTTTATGAATAGTCTCTGGATAAAGGAAAGAATTAAACATTTAAAACAAAGGTAGGTGTTTATAAAGGATAACAAATTGATTAACAATATCAGCAACAACCAAAAAAATAGATCTGAGACCCCAATTGATTAAATTGAAAACAAACATGAATAATTTCTTTTAAAAAAAGGAAAACAAATAGCTAATATATGAAAAATATAATAGAAATGCATGTTGAAAGAAGACATGTTTTTAATCCCCTGTAAATAGACCAGGATTTAAGACATGTTATATTCAAATGTATTTGTTTCTTTGTTTTGCTGGGAGGAGAACTCTGATATACTTTGGTTTCAATTATAAATTGATACATTATTTATGGAAGGTGACTTGGCAATAAGTAATAAAGGTCCTTAAAAGTTTAAATTATTTAAAAATTTTCTGCAATTTGACTAAACATGGCAGAAGCTGTGTCTGTTTTATTCATTATTGTCTTCCCTCTGTAGCTTTTAAAGTACCTGACACAGTTACTTTTCAATAAATTTTGTTTGGAGGAGTGACGGATAATTATCAAAGCATGCATTTAATAGCAAAATAAGCTGGAAAAATCCTGAAGGTCAACATTGAAGGAACAATTAATAATTTTTGGCCTATTCATATTACAAATAGTATCCATCTAATAAAACAATATTTACAAAAAATTATTACAATGGCAAGGAAATGCTCATTAGGCAATAACACAAAATAAAGGTATATAATAGTAGTCTATATTTCATCATCTCAAATAGAGTTAAAATAGAAAAAAGATAAAATGTTAGCTGTGGGTCAAGATTATTTGTTTTCGACTCCCTTTTTCAAGAGCACCAGAATCACAACCAACTGCTGAAAAATCATCAACAGGAAGACACTGGAACTCACCAAAAAAGATACCTCACATCCAAAGACAAAGGAGAAACCATAATGAGATGGTAGGAGGGGCACAATCACAATAAAATCAAATCCCATAACTGCTGGGTGGGTGACTCACAAACTGGAGAACACTTACACCACAGAAGTCCACCCACTGGAGTGAAGGTTCTGAGCCCCACGTCAGGCTTCCCAACCTGGGAGTCTGGCAATGGGAGGAGAAATTCCTAGAGAATCAGACTTTGAAGGCTAGTGGGATTTGATTGCAAGACTTCAACAGGACTGGGGGAAACAGAGACTCCAACCTTTGAGGGCACACACAAAGTAGTGTGTGCATCAGGACCCAGGGGAAGGAGCAGTGACCCCATAGGAGACTGAACCAGACCTACCTTCTAGTGCTGGAGGGTCTCCTGCAGAGGCAGGGTGTGGCTGTGGCTCACTATGAGGACAAGGACATTGGCAGCAGAAGTTCTGGGAAGTACTCCTAGGCATGAGCACTCCCAGAGTCTGCCATTAGCCCCACCAAAGAGCACGGGTAGGCTCCAGTGTTGGGTTGCCACAGGCCAAACAACCAAGAGGGAGGGAATCCAGCCACACCCATCAGCAGCCAAGCAGATTAAAGTTTTACTGAGCTCTTCCCACAAGAGCAACACCCAGCTCTACCCACCACCAGTCCCTCCCATCAGGAAACTTTCAGAAGCCTCTTAAATAGCCTCATCCACCAGAGGGCAGACAGCAGAAACAAGAAGAACTATAATCCTGCAACCTGTGGAACAAAAACCATATTCACAGATAGACAAGATGAAAAGGCAGAGGGCTATGTACCAGATGAAGGAACAAGATAAAACCCCAGAAAAACAACTAAATGAAGTGGAGATAGGCAACCTTCCAGAAAAAGAATTCACAATAATGATAGTGAAGATGATCCAAGACCTTGGAAAAAGAATGGAGCCAAAGATCGAGAAGATGCAAGAAATGTTTAAGAAAGACCTAGAAAAATTAAAGAACAAACAAAGAGATGAACAATACAATAACTGAAATGAAAAATACACTAGAAGGAATCAATAGCAGAATAACTGAGGCAGAAGAACGGATAAATGACCTGGAAGACAGAATGGTATAACTCCCTGACAGAACAGAATAAAGAAAAAAAGTGGGGTAGTGGTGGTGTGATGAATTGGGAGATTGAGATTGACATATATACACTAATATGTATAAAGTGGATAACTAATAAGAACCTGCTGTATAAAAATATAAATTAAATAAAATGCAAAAAAAAATTGTTTTCTTAGAATCAACTCTTCTGGCAGGACTCTCATAATTCTCCATATACCTATTGTTGATGGAAGTTACAGTTCAAATTGTTCTGTATTTCCAAATGTTTTCACATGTTACAAGTCTAGTAAACCTAGAGTGAATATCATATCATTTTACTTATCTCTTCTCCATGACAAATATATATATGTGTATATATATATATATATATATATTAGAGGTATCTATTTTCTTAATTCTCTTTATATTCTAGCATGAAATTCAACATCAGAGTATTTTAATGCAGCCATTAATTATTACCCATATTAATACATTTTTGTTTGAGATAAATTGTATACCTATACCTAATCAAGATTAAAATATAACCAACCCATATTTCAACAAAAGAGTAGCTTGTCACAGTTGTTGGACTGAGCAGTTTCTCCAAATTATGGTAGGTAATTACTAGTTTGTGGCAAATGCCACAGTATTTAGAAACCTACTCTCACATTTAGTGTAAGCAATTTCCATTCCAGTGGGTTTGCTCACATATTCACATGTAGTATATTATGAAGGATTTTAAAGCTAACCCTTCATTTTGTTTCTCCCATAAGTGTGATGTTAAAAAGTATGATTTTAGTTTCCATGATGTAGTTTCAGATTTATTTACATACACTGGTGGTTCCACAATCTTTGGAAATTGAACACTGGCCAGAAAAAGATGGGTAAACATATATATTGTATAATTATATATATATATAAATTATATAAAGGGGATATGGAAAATGGAAGGAGAAAGCTAAGCACCAAGTAATAAGGGCCAGAAAATTTTTATAGAGACTAGAAAAGATAAGTGTTTATAAAAAAATAGTTTTTGCCTCTACCGTATGTTGCCTTGAGGCTATTATTGTCTGCTTCACTGCAGACACTGGCAGCAGTAGCCAAGACATCAGTGTTCACATGAAATAAGTGCATTCTGAAGAGCTGCCCTTAGGTATTGAATATCCCATCTTACTCTCTAAAAATCCCTAAGACCATGGATTACAATTTAGGGAGATTGTCACTTCTCAATCATACTATACCTCAAAGTTTAAAATTTAAGATTACAAAAGGTCAGATGGTAAAGAGAAAATAAATGCAGTGTTTGTAAAACAGACAGAAATTTTGAATCATATTCAAAATACTGACTCCATATATGTGTACATATATATGTAAAAGAAAGATTACAAATGGGAATGACCAGCAATGGTCATCTGGTGGAGTTTTCAGCACAAGGCTTATCTCCTATGCTCTAAAACAGTGGTCAGCAGATGACAGCCTGCAGGCCAAATTGGGCCTGGTTCCTGTTTTTGTAAATAAATTTTTATCGGAACACAGTCATACCCAATAGTTTCCATAATATCTATAGCTGCTGTCACATTATAAGGGGAAGTTGAAATGGTATGACAGAGACTGTCTGATTTTCAAAACCTAAAATATTTACTATCTTCTCTTTCACAGAAAAAATTTGCCAACCCTATCTTAAACTCACACACTGAGATCTGGCCTTTGATCCCTCCTCAGCACAGATAGACAATTAATGGATAGACATTTATTGTCAATATAAAACAAGAATTAAATTTCATTTAAAAATGAGTGAAGTATAAATATTTGGTCAGTACGAAAAATTTTGAGTTGATGTAAAGAGAACAAAAGATTAAACAGTGGTAGATTGGATATACCTGAAGACCAGATTAGTGAGTTGGTACATCAGATTGAGGAATTTTCCCAGAAAATGGCAAGAAAAGCTAAAGAGACCCGACTTATGGATAAGTACCAAATGATAAGATTTCCCAAAGGAGAAAAAACAAATGAAAAAAGGAAACTATTTGAAGAAATAAGGAAGATAGACTTCCTATTCTGGTAATATGCCAGGCTATTATTTACCACTAAAAACTACTAAAATTACTAAATTTTAAAATATTTTCTTAAAAGATCAAAAAGCTGACATGATATTAGAGTTAGGAATTACCATATCTAGTCTAGATAAGAAGCCATAGAGGTAAGCTCAACATTGAAGTAGTTTTTGCCTTAAGGACATTTACCAAACTTCACAAATATGAGCTTTGACTTTTAAGGTGTGGTAAAGTGTGAGAGCTAAGAGAAAAAGCCCAGGCTTCTCTGAAGGTGTGGAGTTTAATAGGAAACTTTTCTTATTAAAGCTGGAGCTCCTAAATCATAAGTCTTAAGTTAACTAGTCCTAAGGTAACTAGTTATCTATGCAGGTATACCTAGTCACCCTGCCTTCTCCAAAATATTGAAAATAATATTGCCTTGGTAATGATTAGACTGAGGTGTGGAGAAGGGGGAAACCATCCCTAAGAAGTTGAAGCCCCAAGGCAGCACTCAAAATCACATTACTGAGGAGGTGCAGAAAAAAACCCTCAAGTTGTAAATTCACCATATTTAATTATTCTAAGATTCAACATGTTTTTGGTCCTATTTTAATATTTAGCAGTTAGGATGTGTATTATACCTGCTAAAGGCCTGGCAGCAATTGTGACTTAATTATCATCAACTATATAGCAAACATGCAGTGTTAGTAGGTTAGAAAAAAATCACAGACAAAATGGAGCACTTTTTCAATAAATGCTATACCACTTTGAGCTGGATTTTCAATGTGAAAAAGATCTAAGATGGCCTTGTTCAATTTATTTTGCTTATAGTTTCCTTCTCATACATACAGAAGAATGACATGACAAAAATCTAAATGAGGGTAAAACTGTCTTTAAATAAAACTCCAAAATGATGAGAAAGCATTTTCTGTGGTTTACTTGGCAGTGTTACCTTTTGATTCATAAAGTGTTATTGCTCTTTTGCTGTTGCCATCTTAGCTTCAATGAAAACAGTAGCTGTTGCAGACTAGTAGCAACTCACAAGAACCTAATGGAAGCATACTCAGCTCTTCTTTACAAGAGCACACCAATCCCAAGCCTCAAGGAATAGCATAAATAACTTACCAATTAAAATGACCACTTCAGGGACTTCCCTGGTGGTACAGTGGTTAAGAATCTGCCTGCCAAAGCAGAGAACATGGGTTCAATTCCTGGTCTGGGAAGATCCCACATGTTGTGGAGCAACTAAGCCCATGCAACACAACAATTGAGCCTGCTCTCTAGAGCCTGTGAGCCACAACTACTGACCCTGCATGCCACAACTACTGAAGCCCACATGCCTAGATCCCATGCTCCACAACAGGAGAAGCCACCACAATGAGAAGCCTGCACACTGCAACAAAGAGTAGCCCCCACTTGCTGCAACTAGAGAAAGCCCGCACACAGCAACGAAGACCCAACGCAGCCAAAAATAAATAAATTTATTAAAAAAAAAAAGACCAGTTCATATTCAAACGTAAATACTCACACAAGGAAACAATTTACTATGAGCTAAAACTAGCAATAAAAATGGAAAGCATAGGGCTTCCCTGGTGGCGCAGTGGTTGAGAGTCCGCCTGCTGATGCAGGGGACACGGGTTCGTGCCCCAGTCCGGGAAGACACCATGTGACCCAGAGCGCCTGGCACTGTGAGCCATGGCTGCTGAGACTGTGCGCCAGGAGCTTGTGCTCCAAAACGGGAGAGGCCACAACAGTGAGAGGCCTGCGTACGGCAAAAAAAAAAAAAAAAAGGAAAGCATAAACATTAAATATGCCTGATACTGGAATCTTCAGATACCTATCTAAATAACATCTAAAACTATGTTTAACATGTTCAAAGGAATGAAAAACAAGCTTGAAAATATCTGAAGGTGATAGCTAACTTCAAAACACATCAAGATGTTAAGGTATAAGAATTCAGTAATTAAACTTATAATTAAATAGATGAATTTAAAAGTAGGTTAAACATAGCTAAAGACAGAATTAGTGAACTGGAAGACAAGTCAGAAAAAATTATTCAAAATTAAGCATAGAGAAAAGAAAAGAGAAGATATTAAACTGATAATTGAGATATACAAGATATCGTGAGAAGTCCTAATATGTGTCTAAGTAAAGTTCCAGAAGGAAGAGCAAGGAGAAGAAAACAAGGAGTAATATCTGCAAACACAAATATAAAGGCTGAACATTTTCCGGAAATAATGAAAGAATGATTTGCATCACGAAGACTTCAATTTCCAGGCAAGATTACAAAAACATTTTATACCTACACATATACCAAAGCAAAACTGCAAAACATCAAAAATACAGAGGCATTTCAGGAAGAATCAGTGAAAAGTGACAGATTACCTTGAGCAAGAGATTAAAAAGAAATAAGAATTAGATTGACAGAAAAATGAAAGTCAAACTTCTGTATAATTAAACTGTGCTGATAAATATAGTGATGATTCTGAATCATGTGAATTAAACTATCAATGTGTAGTATTAGAAATACCTTAATTTATTTCCGTTAAATACCCTTTTTCATATTTGCACTAGAATGGCATATGACAAAAGATTTATATCTAAATGACTCATTAATTTTGAATTTATAATTTTATTCTTAAAGAAAAAATATTTCAAGAATGGGACACTATAAAGTGTTTCTACCAACAGCTTCCATTCCAAAGGAAACTCAGAAAAACGTATTTTGGGCAGAATGCAAGAGATCCAGGATAGGATGTTTGTGATAGAGGAAAGATCAAAACACAACAAACTGTGTTAAATACATTATTGCCTTTTTAAAAATAAAAATGTTATGCAAGATTAAAATTTAAATAAAGAATTAAAAAGCAACACCAAATTAAGAGGTAAATTGAGAAGTAAATGAATGTATTTAAAAATTTATTGTTCAAGAAGTGCCCTTTTTCCTTAAGGCATTGAACTATTTAAGACTTTGAGAAGAATATTTTTTTTAATTTCTTGAAGTAAAATGAAAATAGCCAAAACAGAGCATATATCACCCAAAGTATTAGCAGAAAGTGAAAGAAATATCTAATTAATTTAAGAAAAAGGAGAGAAGCACAGAAATAAACAAAACGATAAAACTGGAGAAAAACAGCAGCACACAAAGTTAGATAGGAGATTTAAACAGGAATGTGAGTAGTTATACTAAATGTAAATAGACTAAATGCTCCAGTTAAGAAGCAATGATGATAAAAAAATATCAATAAATGCATTTTCATATATAATGCTGTGTCAAAAAGACTTTTAAAACATTAGGGTACAGAAAATACAAGGTGAAAGGATAGGAAAAAATATCTGTCATGATAGTATCAAAGAATGCTGGTTACCTGTACTTGTAACAGACAAAAATAGACTTTAAGGAAAATACATTATTTGGGATAAAGATAGTCACATCTTAACTAGAAAAGGTTTAATTCATGATGAATATATAAAATTATATATATGTACTTATAAATATATAAACATATAAAATGAAGAATAAATAAAATATAAAATATATATAATAAAATATATATTAATATGCAAAACAAGAATATGCAAAACAAGAATAGCTACATAACTATAAAGAGATTTAAATTTGCAATCATAATGCAGATTTAACATGCCTCCATGCCTCTTTTAGTATCAATACATGAAGCCAACAGAAAATCAGTAATGATATATAAGATCTGAATAGCATAATTAACAAACAGCTTAATGGATGTGGACAGAACACTAAACCCATGAACTGCACAGTTCACATTCTTTTCTGAGTGTAATCAACTTATTTGAAGACTCGCTACAAGATGATATCACCAAGAGGCAGAGTTTAGAGAATGGACGGTGACAGTTTGTCCCATGAGCCCTGAGGTGCTACAGAGTAAAATATCTGAGACTGAAAAGATGAGGCAGGATGGCATCCTGGAAGGGAAATTAATAAAGTTAATCAAGGAGAAGGAAGTGATCAACTGAGACTTTGATACGAAAAATTTTGGAGGATCGCTTTGGGTAAAACTGATTGGGGTGGGTTAAGATAAGAAGAGAGGACAGAAACTGGAGACTTTTTTTTTTATCACAGATACTTTGTTTTGCTCTGTTTCTTGATATTTAACATTTTTTTTGTTTGTTTTGAATTCGTGTTAAACATGACTGTGGTACACCGGCATGCTGAATTCTTAGACATGCATAGTTACTGTTCCATCTGGGATGTGTTCAGCAACCTTGCAATTAAAAAATGTTTCACAGTCAACCTTTAAGAAGGAGGAGATGCAGAAGAATGAGAAGCAGAAGTAAGTGGAAACCACTTACAAATTAAGTACAGATTGAGTACTTTTCATTGCTATCATATATTCCTTCACATGAGTATTCCGTGCCATTTGAAAGATAGAATTCTTTGAAGAAATGCCACCAGATGGCAGGCACCTTCCCTTTGTATCACAGATACTTTGAATATAACACAATGAAGAAACAGTAACAAAGGGAAGGTGGTGAAAGGCAGCAGGATTGTTGAAGGAGAGGGCTCTTTATTACTCAACACATATTTAGAAATGTATTTATATATTAAATACAATCTTGTGCTACAGAGGAAACCATAAAATAAGTTACTAAATATTTAAAGTTAAATAAAAGTGAAATCATTACACGTAGCATTTTGTAATTAATATTTTGTGGAGTAAGGCTCATACTCCACAAAATATTAATTAATTAATACTTTGAGGGAAATTTATAGCTTTAAATATATTTATCAGGAAATAAGAAAGTCTAAAATACTGAGTTAAACATTTAGCAAAAAAATCCTATCCACCTGTGTCAATGATACCAAGAGCCAATTATAAGAACCAGTGTTAAACCCATCCCAAATCATGTTAAATTCACATCGGTAATCACAAATATGAAATTTAGCCAATCTGCAAAAACTACAGTCTACTAATTTCAATTCCACATTCAAAAGTTAACCAATATCTAACCCTTCCTACTTCTGAAAGTTTGCCATCTCTGAACTCCATGCTTCCCGATCCTAGGATCAGTTGTCTTCTTGTTCAGAAACACTGCATCCCACAAACATAACTCTCTCTTGTTTAGAAACAATCAGCTCTTCATTTCAGATATGGAATGGAGGCCTCTTCCATTCCCCACTACATATCCTTAAACTATTCATTTCCTTTTGAGGACAATTACAAGGATGTTGTTCATTGCAGACTTATCTTTGATGTCAGGGAGTTAGAGGCAACCTGGATGCCTATAACCATGTAAATAGACAGGTTAAGAGTTATGAATACATGCCTTACAGTAAAAGGCAAAAGTCAGAAACAATAATTTAGAGGAACACATAACAACATGTATAAACCTTAAAAATAGCTCTTTGTAGAAAGACACAAAAGAGGATGATACACAGTATAACCCAAACCATTTATCTCAATTAAAAATACAGGACAACTAAATAATACATATTTTGCACAAGCATGGAACCAAAAAGTACACATTCCACTTATTAGAATGTTTGTCTCTGGGAGTCCTGTAACAGGACTGAAGAATGATAAGGAGAAAAGAGTAAAGCAGAATAAGGTAAGGTGAGCAAAGTATAATAAAGAGTAAAGTGAGGGACGGGAGGGGAAGGATGGGAGAGGAAGGGAGAGGAGGGGAGTGGAGGGGAAGGGAAGGCAGGAATTGGAAGGGAAGGGAAAAAAGAAGAAGAGAGGAGAAGAAGGAAGAGAGGGAAAGGAAGGGGAAGAGAAGAACAGGGAGAGAAGGGAGAAGAATAGAAGAAGGGAGAAAGGAAGGGGAAGAAGGGAGGGAAGGGGAGAAGAGAGGAATAGAAAGGAAGAAGCAGTGGGGAGAATCCTTTTCTGGGACGATGTTGCTAATGTGATATGAATTGTAGAGTATGATTAACCTAAGCTTCTTTACCTAGGGTCTAAAACATGAAAGTAATTTCAGACATTTAATGAAGTAATGATGGTAGTTGTGTACAGACCAGGATAACAAATTCTTACAAAAACTATTTGTTTTAATGTATGCTCTAAACTTCAAATGAGCTGTGTTCTCTAGTTTCTTTCATGCTTGGACATAAAAAAATACAATTTTCCCCTACAGTTTACTAAAATTGATGAATATCTTCTCTCTTAGAAGCATGTAATTTTATGTTTATTGAAAGTTTTCACTAAATAACCCTTTTCTTAAAATAATTAAGCTTTTGGTGGAAAAGCAAAAATAAACTTTGCTTTTTCACACATATAATTACAATGTGTCTTGATTTGATTTTGTTGGGGGCATCCTTACATTTTATCATGCATTATATTACTAGAATTTCTGAAATCCAAGGGAGAAAAATTAAATATAATAAAAGCTTTATTCTTGTCTTTTATTAAAACCATTCTCTATATTATACCTTAAATTATGTACCTATGTGTACATAGATTGTAATTTTGTGTAGGTTTTATCTATAAATGAATGTGTTACTTTAATGTAGTTATCATGGAAAGTTTCCATTTATTTGAATAACCATGCCATTGTCTAAATCATTTTTGATAGTCTTCATTCAGAATGTTCAAAAAATTATTTTATGTACTGAATATATGTACATTTTTTGTATTACTTAACTTTGTCATATCTTGTTTTTTTACTTAAAAATATATATTGCACTTCCTATTCCACAAAATGAATGATTTTTACCCATTTCCCCAATATTAAATTCACTCGTAAGTGATGCAAATTTAATACTATTGAGACTAAATATGAAGATGATCCCACAGGCTTTCCAAACAAACAATAAAACAGAAAAAATACCTGATCCCCTACAAGTATCTAAGTGTTTTCTTTCTACTGTTTCCTACCTGAATGACTGAACTGTGGCACATTAGTAAACAATATACAAGTAAGTAAGAAAACCCTCTTAAAATCACACATCATAGCCATGGTTTGTAAACATTTCTGCTTTCACTTTAGTTAATCAACAAATCTTTGTGTGTTAATTTACATCAAAATAAAGACTATAATTTATTGGCAGAGATATGAGTTTTGAGAAAATGCTTAAAAATATCTCTCTTTTAAAAGAATAGCTTCCAATGCTTTCACAAGTTTTCAAGGCCTAAAAATACAAAAATGGTGAAATTTAACTTTCTTGTCTGTTTCCAATTCACCCATTATATGTACCATATACATCAGTATCTACAGTAGAGGAAAATGCATTAGTAAATATTCTAACCTAAACAAAGGAATTGGTGATAGAGTTATTACCATTCATGTTTCCATATATCAGTTTTGGGCTACAGGCTGCCTGGATCAGAGGACTTGAATTTGCTCTCTGCCTTATTGCTTAAAAAAGGTTTTTGTTTTATTTTGTTTTTAACCGTAAGTAAAGAAAGGCACTAGGAGATTCCTAAAGATCTTTTTTCTTTGCTACTATCCCTAGGCAAGAAGGAGGAATTAGCCTTGTAACCAGATCCTTCTGTCTCTGCATTTAATTTTAAGCAAGAAACCAGACTGCTAAAAATGTAAGATGGACAGAGAACAGCAGAGGGCAGTATTTACTCATGGCTGAATCATCTCCGAACTCAGAAGTTTTAAATTTGGAGGGGTCATTGTGGCTGAAACGTATGACACATGCCCTATATTTGCATTACTTGGCTTAAATTCTTATTTTCTAAACGGTTGTCCTTAAAGGGGAAATAATACTGACCTGATTCCTAGTCCCTTTTTTTTTCTTTGAAGAATACCACAAAAATTAGCTACAGTAATCTGAGTGACTTGCGTGGCACGTGGGTAATTTTAAAATTTAAATTTCATTCTATTTATTTCTATTTCCTCATATCTGTCTTTTCCCCAGATAAAAACCAAACCAAAGCAAAAAGAAACAAACCTTCATCAGCATTCCTTTGGCTTTAAAATGTCTAGGGGGAAATACTCCAACGGAGATCAAAATTCCAAACTTTGCAATAGGAAGAGACCTCCATCTTTCCAAAGGGCTACCATTGTTATTGTTGAAACTCTAAGGTTTGGCTACTGACACCTGGGATCTATTCGGGACAGGAAACAAAACAGAGTTCCCCTGGCTTTTCCTATAGGAAATCCAAAGTGCAGTCGGTACCGAGGCCTTGGTGCCCCTACTCACCTGGAAGTGGAGACAGGCTTAGGGTTAGATCTGGACTGCAATTATCTCGCTCTGTAGACAGAGGAGGAATGGGGAAGATTTGGTTTGGATGCTGCCGGATCATACTGTAGAGCTACTCCCTCCCCTCTCATCGAAAGAGAAGGGGCAGGAAACGGTTAAAGCAAATCTGCGCTCTGCATTCCCAGACAGGCTTTGCTTAATCCTTCTTCCCGCTCTAATAGACCTTCACCCCCTGCCTTTCTTTTATTTCCCTCGACCCCCCCTTACCCCTGAGTTATTACTAGCATAACAACCTAACGGTCTTCCCCCAGAACCCATCACTAAAGTTATTTATCTGCAAACCTGACCCCACCCCCATCTATTCGGCGGCAGCTTTTTGCTGTTATTGCTCAGATGCCGGCCAAGATGTGACCAAAAAGAAAAAAAAAAAAAGGGTATAAAAAACCCCACCCCACCCCCTTCTCAGCGCCTCCTACTCGCCGAGCTCCCACACCCCACAGCCTACAGTCCTCCGAGAGGCTGGAGTGATTAGCATCCCGAGAAGCCAGTCGGAGGCAGAAGAAGTCGGAGAGCGCTCGCGGTCGGAGTGCCAGGCGGGGCTGCTTTAGCTCCGGCCCAATGGGGCTGGGGCGAGGGAGGGGCAGTAGGTGACAGCACGGGGAGCTAGGGGGAGTCCGGGCAAACTAAAGTGCGGGATCAATGAGTGGCGAGCAAAGTTTCTGAGTCCTGCTCCAGCTCGCGGTCTTCCCTCCCCCTCTGTGTTTCGACAGCGCGGTGTGTGTGTGTGTGTGTGTGTGTGCGCGTGTGTGCGCGCGCGCGTGCGGCGGGGAAGGGGCGGGGAGAGTGTGAGGGAGCAGCCGGAGGTTGAGAGGGGCTCGCGGAGCTCCAGCTCCACAGCGGTACAACCTTCAGCCCGGGCAGGCGAGAGGGAGAGCGCTGACAGCCGCCGTACCGAGCTGCCGCGGGCGCCGCCAGAGCCCAGCGCCGACTTCCCCGCCTCCACCGCCAACGGTGAAGGAGAAAGAGGGACCCACCACCCCCCCCGCTCCAAACCAAAAGCCTTGTGGATTACAAAGTGAAACTGACACGGGACAATTAAAGCAAAGGGCACGAGGTCAGGGGCGAGGCGCACTAGAGTGGGCTTCTGATTGGGGCCGCCGGAGAAGGAGCCCCCTGGCATGGTGAGGGGAGGGGACTCGGGGACAGCGCGCTGCTCCTGCCCGACCCCGGCGAGGCCGAGAAGAAAGCGGGACCTGCGCTCGATTTGGATGTACAAATAATGGGTCGGCAGGCGTCCCGGCAGAGGTAAAAAAAAAAAAAAAAAAAAAAATGCTGAGGAGCGCTGGATTTTGCCTGTGCCCGACTAAGGGCTCGAAGCCGCAGCAGGGGCGGCGGCGGCTCCTGCTGGAGGAGAAGGGACGGAGCTGAGCGCTCCCGGGTACCGGAACCTAGCGCCAAAGCGAGCGCTTGGAACGCAGTTTGCTAGCTGCCCGCACTCAGACGCCGCCGCCTGGGCCTCAGCGGCCACTTCTGCAGCCCTGTTGGAGGGGCGTTGCAGCCTCGTTCTTAAGGAGAGGGGACTCGAGGAAATCCCTCGTCTCCAGCTTTTGGGAAAGCAATTTGATAATCTCCAGGTTCCCCATCGCCCCCTCCCCAGTGCGCAGTTGTTCTTTCCACACACCGCTACGGACGTTTGTCCTTCCCTCTTCAGTTTCTTCGCCTTGGGTAAGTTCTAAAGTTTCTGAAGACAATTGTTTGCAATGATTCCTCATATACCTTAAGTACAGGCAACCTCTCCCAACTCACATCCACCCAGCCGAAAACGCTCAGACTTTCTGGATTCGAAAACAAAGTGAAGGGGGAAAATATAGGAGGTTTGAGAAACTTTTCTGGGGACTCGTCAACAAACAGGAGTGCCCCGAGGAATGCCCTGCCGCTTTTCCTCAAGGCATCTCTCCCGCGCTAAGCGTCCAGATGGCTACCTGGAGCCTTTTGCTGATGCGACTTGCTTCTGCTGGACTGGAGGTTCTTTGAAATAGCACAGCTCCCAGACAGATACATCGGCTGCATGTTTGCTGGTGCCTACTTGATCCCTGTCATTATCACTCTTTTTTGCCTCACCTCTTCCTTCTCTTTATCACACCGTTCCAGGGAGCCAGGACCATGGACTTGGCAGCAGACAGGGGGGGCCGCCCGTGGCTCCCGCTGCCCACTTTATCATTATTTCAGCTCCTTCGCGTCTTTTGGCTGCTGTCACTGCTACCGCGGCCGGCCCGGGTCAGCGGGGCCGAGCAGCGCCAGGTGTTTGAGGTGCTGGAGGAGCAACCTCCGGGCACGCTGGTGGGTACCATCCAGACGCGCCCAGGCTTCACCTACCGACTCAGCGAAAGCCACGCCCTGTTTGCCATAAACAGTAGCACCGGGGCCCTGTACACCACTGCCACCATCGACCGCGAGAGCCTACCCAGCGACGTGATCAACCTGGTGGTTCTTTCCAGCTCACCCACCTACCCCACCGAAGTGCGAGTGTTGGTGCGGGACCTCAATGACAACGCCCCGGTCTTCCCTGAACCCTCGATTGTGGTCACTTTCAAGGAGGACAGTAGCAGCGGGCGGCAAGTCATCTTAGATACGGCCACCGACTCAGACATCGGCTCCAATGGTGTGGACCACCGGTCCTATCGCATCGTCCAGGGCAACGAGGCGGGTCGCTTCCGCCTGGACATCACCCTGAACCCGAGTGGCGAGGGCGCGTTCCTGCATCTGGTGTCCAAGGGCGGGCTGGACCGCGAGGTCACGCCGCAGTACCAACTACTGGTGGAAGTGGAGGACAAGGGAGAGCCGAAGCGGCGGGGCTACCTTCAGGTAAACGTAACTGTGCAGGACATTAACGACAACCCCCCAGTTTTTGGTAGTTCCCACTACCAGGCGGGGGTGCCTGAGGACGCGGCGGTGGGCTCCAGCGTCCTCCAGGTGGCGGCAGCGGACGCGGACGAGGGCACCAACGCGGATATCCGCTACCGGCTGCAGGACGAGGGGACCCCCTTCCAAATGGACCCCGAAACTGGGCTTATCACGGTGCGGGAGCCCCTGGACTTCGAGGCCCGGCGCCAGTACTCGCTTACCGTGCAGGCTATGGACCGAGGCGTGCCTTCCCTCACTGGGCGCGCCGAGGCGCTGATTCAGCTGCTGGACGTCAACGACAACGACCCTGTGGTGAAATTCCGCTACTTCCCTGCCACCTCACGCTACGCCTCGGTAGATGAGAATGCTCAGGTGGGCACTGTGGTGGCTCTGCTCACCGTGACGGACGCAGACTCCCCCGCGGCCAACGGGAACATCTCTGTGCAGATTCTTGGGGGCAACGAGCAGCGCCACTTTGAGGTGCAGAGCAGCAAAGTGCCGAACCTGAGCCTCATCAAAGTAGCCAGCGCCCTGGACCGGGAGCGCATCCCTTCTTACAACCTAACAGTTTCTGTCTCTGATAACTACGGGGCGCCCCCTGGCGCAGCGGTTCAGGCGCGCTCTTCTGTGGCGAGCTTGGTGATTTTCGTCAATGACATCAATGACCACCCTCCCGTCTTTGCCCAACAAGTGTACAGAGTGAACCTGAGCGAGGAGGCGCCCCCGGGAAGCTATGTGAGTGGAGTGTCTGCCACTGACGGCGACTCTGGTCTCAATGCTAATCTGCGTTACAGCATTGTCTCTGGGAATGGACTAGGTTGGTTCCACATCAGTGAACACAGCGGCCTGGTGACCACTGGGTTTGCTGGGGGCTTGGACCGTGAACTCGCTTCCCAGATTGTACTGAATATCAGTGCTCGGGACCAGGGGGTTCACCCCAAGGTTTCCTATGCCCAGCTTGTAGTCACCCTCCTGGATGTGAATGATGAAAAGCCAGTATTTACGCAGCTGGAAGGATATGAGGTGTCTGTGGTTGAGAATGCCCCAACGGGGACTGAACTACTGGTGCTTGGGGCAACTGATGGGGACCTGGGTGACAATGGGACAGTGCGTTTCTCCCTCCAAGAGTCTGAGACTGACCAGAGGTCCTTCCGCCTGCATCCTGTGTCGGGGAGGTTGAGTACTATCTCCTCCTTGGACAGAGAAGAGCAAGCTTTCTACTCCCTGTTGGTTCTGGCCACAGATCTGGGCTCCCCTCCCCAGTCATCAATGGCTCGAATCAATGTGAGCCTCCTGGATATTAATGACAACAGCCCTGTGTTCTACCCAGTCCAGTACTTTGCTCATATTCAGGAGAATGAGCCTGGAGGTAGCTACATCACCACAGTGTCTGCCACTGACCCAGACCTGGGTCTCAATGGAACTGTCAAATATAGTATATCAGCTGGGGACAGGTCTCGGTTTCAGGTCAATGCTCAGAGTGGGGTTATTTCTACAAGAATGGCCCTAGACAGAGAAGAAAAAACTGCTTACCAGTTGCAAATAGTGGCTACCGATGGTGGCAACTTACAGTCTCCAAACCAGGCAATAGTAACCATCACTGTATTGGACACTCAAGACAACCCACCTGTGTTCAGCCAGGCTGCCTACAGCTTCGTGGTCTTTGAGAATGTGGCTCTGGGATATCATGTGGGTAGTGTGTCTGCATCCACCATGGATCTCAATTCCAACATCAGTTATCTCATTACTACCGGGGATCAGAAAGGTATGTTTGCTATCAACCAGGTCACTGGGCAGCTTACCACAGCAAGTGTGATTGACAGAGAAGAGCAATCCTTTTATCAGCTGAAAGTAGTAGCCAGTGGGGGCACAGTGACTGGAGACACTATGGTTAACATAACAGTTAAGGATTTAAATGACAACTCTCCCCATTTCCTTCAGGCAGTAGAGAGTGTGAATGTGGTAGAGAATTGGCAGGCAGGTCACAGCATTTTCCAAGCCAAAGCTGTGGACCCTGATGAAGGTGTCAATGGCATGGTACTCTATAGCCTGAAGCAAAACCCCAAGAACCTCTTTACTATCAATGAAAGGAATGGTAATATTAGTCTGCTAGGACCCCTGGATGTTCACGCTGGTTCCTACCAGATAGAGATCTTGGCATCTGATGTGGGTGTTCCCCAGCTCTCCTCTAGTTTCATCTTAACAGTTTATGTCCATGATGTAAACGACAACCCACCAGTGTTTGACCAACTTTCTTATGAGGTCACCCTTTCTGAGTCAGAACCTGTGAATTCTCGATTCTTTAAAGTGCAAGCTTTTGATAAGGATTCAGGAGCAAATGGTGAAATTGCATACAGCATTGCTGAAGGCAATACAGGGGATGCTTTTGGCATATTCCCAGATGGTCAATTGTATATAAAAAGTGAACTGGACCGTGAACTTCAAGACAGATATGTTTTACTGGTTGTTGCTTCTGACAGAGCAGTGGAACCCCTTAGTGCTACTGTGAACGTTACTGTAATTTTAGAAGATGTAAATGATAACAGACCTCTTTTTAACAGTACCAATTACACATTTTACTTTGAAGAAGAACAGAGAGCTGGGTCGTTTGTGGGCAAAGTAAGTGCGATAGATAAAGACTTTGGGCCAAATGGAGAAGTAAGGTATTCTTTTGAAATGGTGCAGCCAGATTTTGAGCTGCATGCAATTAGTGGGGAAATTACAAATACTCATCAGTTTGACAGGGAGTCTCTTATGAGGCGGAGAGGGACTGCAGTGTTTAGCTTTACAGTCACTGCAACAGATCAGGGGCTCCCTCAGCCTCTCAAGGATCAGGCCACAGTACATGTTTACATGAAGGACATAAACGATAATGCTCCCAAGTTTTTAAAAGACTTTTACCAAGCGACAATATCAGAGTCAGCAGCCAACCTGACACAAGTTTTAAGAGTATCTGCCTCAGATGTTGATGAAGGTAATAATGGACTTATTCATTATTCTGTAATAAAAGGAAATGAAGAAAGACAGTTTGCTATAGACAGTACCTCTGGTCAGGTGACACTTATTGGCAAATTAGACTATGAAGCGACAGCTGCCTATTCCCTTGTAATTCAAGCAGTGGATTCAGGGGCAGTTTCCCTCAATTCGACTTGTACCTTAAATATTGATATTTTAGATGAAAATGACAATACCCCTTCTTTCCCTAAATCAACACTATTTGTTGATGTTTTGGAAAACATGAGAATTGGTGAACTCGTGTCCTCTGTTACTGCAACTGATTCAGATTCAGGTGACAATGCTGACTTACATTACAGTATTACTGGGACTAACAATCATGGAACTTTCAGCATTAGCCCAAACACTGGGAGTATTTTTCTTGCCAAAAAATTGGACTTTGAAACACAGTCTTTGTACAAATTAAATATAACAGCAAAAGACCAAGGAAGGCCTCCTCGTTCATCTACAATGTCGGTGGTTATACATGTGAGAGACTTTAATGACAATCCTCCTAGCTTCCCTCCTGGGGATATTTTCAAGTCTATTGTTGAGAACATTCCCATTGGAACGTCTGTCATTTCAGTGACTGCACATGACCCTGATGCAGACATTAATGGGCAACTCTGCTATACGATCATCCAACAGATGCCAAGGGGCAACCACTTTGGCATAGATGAAGTCAAAGGTACTATCTATACAAATGCTGAAATAGATCGGGAATTTGCTAATCTCTTTGAGTTAACTGTAAAAGCCAATGATCAAGCTGTGCCTATTGAAACTAGACGGTATGCTTTGAAAAACGTGACCATTTTGGTTACAGACCTCAATGACAATGTTCCAATGTTTATATCACAAAATGCCCTGGCTGCCGACCCTTCAGCTGTGATTGGTTCTGTTCTGACAACAATTATGGCTGCCGACCCAGATGAAGGGGCGAATGGAGAGGTGGAGTATGAGATCATCAATGGGGACACAGACACCTTCATTGTGGATCGTTATAGTGGAGACTTGAGAGTGGCTTCAGCGCTGGTGCCTTCTCAGCTGATCTATAATCTCATAGTTTCAGCAACAGACCTTGGCCCTGAAAGGAGGAAATCAACCACTGAATTGACCGTCATTCTTCAGGGCCTTGATGGACCTGTTTTTACACAACCCAAATATATCACTATTTTGAAGGAAGGAGAACCCATTGGCACCAATGTGATATCAATAGAAGCAGCTAGCCCTAGAGGATCTGAAGCCCCAGTGGAGTATTATATTGTTTCAGTCCGTTGTGAAGAAAAAACTGTGGGACGTCTCTTTACTATTGGACGACAAACTGGCATAATTCAGACTGCAGCCATTCTGGACCGCGAACAAGGAGCCTGTCTTTACCTGGTGGATGTTTATGCCATAGAAAAATCAACTGCTTTTCCCAGAACACAGAGAGCAGAGGTAATGATTTTGTCATCCCTTATGATTATTTGTTGATGTGTTTTTTAGGAAGATCGTTCTCTTTATATTTACTTTCTGTAGTAATTTACCTTTACTGTTGATTGTTCATTTTACTGACAGGAGCATATAAAAATGTTCTGGCACACAGACTGACAAGAATTACATGCAATTTAGCTTCAATCCTGATCAAAACCAAACAATGAACAGTTTTTACCTTATATTTCATCTCACACCATCATTTGTGTAATGCTAATGAGAGCTCTTTAGCAATTTCAGAAGTACAAAAAAAAATTCATTTATCTAAGTTACATCACCACACTAAACTAAACACCTCACAGTAAGGAAGTCTACCAGAGAATGAGCAATTTCAGACTTAAGAAATCCGTATTCCAAAATGAAGAACTTTGGTAGAAATCAGCATTATAGCATGGCTTTCAAGGGGGAGTGGCCGTGGACTGACAGTTTACATCAGGACGGTATTAACTTTCACATCCTCAGCAGTCTTGGCAGTTTCTTTATAGACAGTGACTAATTTCAGTGTGCTGGGCCAAGTTTGGGGAGATTCCTGATTTCATCTGCCTTCACATTTTAGGCACTATCTTCTGACTTAGAGTAATCCTCTCTCTTCCCTCTTGAACTAAAGCATGTAATGTGCTGTGGATGATCAGAGATTAGAAGCTGTTTCTTGAGACGAAACTGTGTTGTTCAATGCCATGGTATAGGTACAAGTTGTTCTGTCTGCTGATGGGCAAGAAACTAGTGTTTCAAAGCATAAGCCAAAAGATTTCAAGCTTGGCCTTTCCCGGGGTATATTTTTGGCTGTTACTACCTCAGTGTTTCATTGATTTGCTTTTTTAATTGAACTACTTCCAATGCTGTTTTGATAATCAACTAGAAATGATACAGCTATACTCTGGAAAGCTCGTTTGCCATTTCCTAAGTTCTCTCTCCTCACTCCCTTCAAAGAGATTCTGGTGTCACTCAGCCAAAAACACAGAATATCAAATGTGGTTTGTGATACTCGGCAGTAACCCAGACACAACATGCTAGTGAAACTGAGGCTCATGTGTTTGTTTTCTTGCTTTTTTTTCTTGTTTTTACAGAGGTGAGGGGTTTTCTTCATTTAAAAATGTTCATTTATTATTATTATCTTTCTGCATCCCCTGTGATTTTTTTCTCATGTTAGCTACCTATGTCTATTCTATGGATGGAACAGTATATTCATGGCCTAGAGGATATTAGAGATATAATTAGAGATATAATTCTTAATAGAGATATAATTCTTAGAGATAAAATTTTAAGTGGAATTCAGTTTTACCTTATACACATAGACCTGAAGAAACTTTTAACCCATATGTCCTCTTTTACCTAATTAGTTTTTTAAAGATCTTAACGTAGGTCTTACTTATTGAGCTATTTGGTTTAACTCAGGCTATGATTTACATGTAATTTTATTTTGATTTGGGGTTATTCCTCCCTTAAACCCACTCCCTCGCTCTACCTTCCTTCTCTGGAATTATTTCTTAGATGAAGAGATTTAAGCAGCTATTAAAAACAGGCAATTAAGTCATTCTAGACTTTAAATTTGTTAAACTGTAAAACAAATTATGTTATTGGTTGTTTGGTTCAATGCATTACATTTGCTCTGCAGTGAGAATAAATGTCCATTGTTTTCATTAGAAGATTTATTTAGTCTTATTATTTATCCATGAGATATGCAAAGATTAGCTTAGCTTAAATTTATTAAATAGTGCTGCTTCTGCATTAGGCACGAGGACTAAAAAATAATGATTATAAACCATTTTGTTAGGAATAGGGGATTATATGTCTGTTACTTTTTTTAACCTCAAATAACACCAATATGAAAAGTTATTCATATTTACTGTAGCCTATTTAAAAATCTGGAGAGGATTCATCATGATGATTTTTTTATGAGAAAAAAATTGTTTGTCAGGGTACCTTCTGTGAACTGAAGTGCTGAAATTGTAAACCAAGTTTGAGTTCCCAAGTTCCAACCACTCCTAAAATTAAAAGCAAATGTGTTTCTCCAAAGAATATTGAAAGCAGTAGTTGGGAGCTAGAATTTCATATTATTATTGGTTGTATCTTTCAAGTGTATACAATAAAGTTTTTTTCCTTCTGCTCAAACAGTTAATTTACCATGATTCTGCAAAAAGAAGCTGTAAATTACCTCTGGTTGTCAGAGGTGATATTTCAATTGTTTGTTTCTAAGTGTAAACTTTGCTCCAATGCATTTTTTAACAATTTATTCATGTACACTGATAGGAGTCTGGGTTGCTTACTCAGGTTTCTGGCTAGAGTCATGGCTGATCACATTCCATGGACAAGCAGAGGGTCAGTGGGTAAAAGAGAAATGATTTAATCTGCATTCTTTTTCAAGCTCTGACACTTGTGTGTGGGGGGGAAGGGGGCGGTGCTGGGGACTTGGCTCTGATACTTCTCATTCCAGAGCTCTGTCCAGTTGTACACCTTCACTGCCCCTACCTGTCATAGCTAAAACTTTGGCATGGATGAGAGTGTCTTTGAAGGATGGCTTTTATGTTGCAGACACAAGGTTTATTATCCTTTTATTTTATATCTTTGTATTCTAAGAAGAGTCTTGATTATGTTAGAATAGCTCATATACACTTCGTACCACTTTTTTAGGTTCAACAAAAAAATTGGAGATGTAGCATATCCATAAGCATTTCTCTTTTAATATGTGTTTTATGGGAACATGCAACTTAGGGACTGGGTTGGACTTCTTGAAGATCAAAGGCTTTGTCTCATTGGTCTTTATTTCTTTTATTTTTTACATCTTTATTGGAGTATAATTGCTTTACAATGTTGTGTTAGTTCCTGCTGTACAACAAAATGAGTCAGCTAAGTGTATACATATATCCCCATATCCCCTCCCTCTTGAACCTCCCTCCAACCCTCCCTATCCCACCTCATTGGTCTTTATTATCTCCTAGTATAATATCTCCTTGATAATAATATCTCCTAGAGCCTGGTGTATAGTAGGTGCTCAGTACATGTTTGCTGAATGAGATGGTAGAAGAGCTAAGACTGGTGTGTGCATTCTTGTGCTTCAGGAATAATCAGCAGAGAGAAGCTGGGGGAATAAAGGAGGTTAGTAAATTTGATCTCGATCATTATTTGAACTAAGGACATAAAGACATACTAATTATGTCTGTTCTACAAATGAACTGAGAATTGTCAGAAGACTCAAAGAGGAAAGAGGAATTTAGGTGGGTGGTCTCACATGGAACTTAGGGTTTAAATGGAGAGAAATACTGTATATGCTTCTAGGTTGCAGTTCTCAAATTGGGGTCTGTCTCAGGACCCCAAGAGCTTTTGCTTAGGTGTGTCTTATCTATTAATATTTATATTTTGAACATTAAAACTGAGAAAATTTTAAAATGTTTATTAATTTCTTTAAAATCACATTAACCATATAACATATTTTTATTTTATTTTATTAAAAGAACTTAATTTTGCCAAACTTAAAAAATAATGAAAAGAGAGACATTATTTTACACTTTTAATAAATCCCTTTAATATCTGGCTTAAGAGAAGACAGCTGGATTCTCAAATCTCCTTATTCCATCTACTGCAATATGTTCTTTTGGTTAAAGTACATGAAGATAATCCGTTCTCACTCAGATAGACAAAGCTGGATAAGGGAAAGATATTTTGATATCCTTTTCAGATAATTGATGATTTTCTTTTGATACTACACCGGAATTCCACAACTGGCTGTTTCTTAAAACTTACTTGCAGTTAGGAATCTGAAACCCTACCATTGAACTTTTCATACTTTGTTGAATGAAAATACTGATCTATCTTGCATTCTGAATGGAAATTTTACCTATGTGTGACTTAGAAATATCAGGCATTGATCATTTGGAAAATACTGGTTATAACTGATAAGGATCTTATCAAAAGAGTCGTTAAATATATTGACTCACAACCTCATGGTGATGGTTTGAAGTTTTCCAAATTTGAATTTTCACTTGTAAGCTCAAATTTTATCATTAGTAATTAGTTAGTTGTTGTCCTGATGTATTAGGCTTCCTTTGTTCATTTTCAAACAAACAAAAAATGTCTGTCACATAGCAAATCTAAAAAAAGTGTAGTTTCTCTGTCAGTTGTTCTTTCAAGTAAAAATTGTATTCTGTAAATAGAGCACCTAGTTCAGCCTTCAACTCAATCCATTACACACATGCTTTTCTTTGAGACTACTTACTGTGGTACAGATTAATGGTTCTTTGTGCACGTTTCACTATTTGTCACCCAAATATTGAAAAGACATCAGGATTTAATGGTCTAGATTTAATAATATTAATCATTTTACTGTTTCTTCAAGGAGAGTTCTTCAGTTTTTAAGTGACACTGGCATTTCATTTTTACTGTGCCTAGTAAGTGAAGAATACAATTAGAGCTGAATACTTTGGAACTACTGCTTTGCTTTGTGCCAAGGCACCAGCAGTTTTACCTGCCCTTTGCTTTTGCACCTCTAATGTAAATGTCAACATAGTGAAAAGGCAAACAGTGTTTTGTATAATTATGACCACAGTTTTTTTATTTCCCAGGCATCTTTAATGGGTCTCTGGCATGCCTAGGGCCCCATGTTCCACAGTGGGAGAACCATTGGTGTAGGCACTGAGATTTTTGCAATTCAGTAAAAAAAACAACAACAAAAAAAGCAACTAGAAATATTCTATTACAAGTGTGTTTAGAATGTTAAGTGAACAAATTATGATTGCGTTTAGATTAGAAATGAGTTTTAGCAATTGATAATAAATACATTTATTCTTACAGTGAAACCATCAAGAGTTCCAGGAGAAATGATGGAGGCGTTTGTAATATCAATACTGAATATCAAGTTTAGAAATGATTTTCTTCCAAAGGGTTTAGAAGAAGAGTTAGTGCACCTTATATTAAATGTATGTATATCTTGTGTGTCATTCCTCACAGGCAAAATATAAGCAACGGAACTGAATATTTAATAATAATGATAATAATAATTATTATAAAATTTATTGCATATCACTATGTTCAGTCATTGACCTGAGTGCTAACTGTTTCTTTAGGGATTTTTATCATTTGAGCCTCACAACAACGTTAGTCATATCACTCCCACTTCGTAGTTGTGGAAACAGTCTCAGAAAAGTTAAATGATTTGCTTAGGTTCAGATTGATAGAAAGAAAAATCACATCCAGACTTGCGTAATCCATTATTTGTGTTCATAGCTACTGTCCTATAAAGACAGGGTAATCTGTGGCCTTTGTTAAGAGAGGGGCTTTTTTATTCCATAGATAAAAGTATACATGTATGCTTTTGATAATCTTGTTTTCAAGATTAAAAACTCTTTGGAAAGTAGTATTATGTATTGTCTGAACCAAGAGAAGCATGACTTTTGCTGCCTCAATCAAGGCCATCAGCAGATGCTGTACATTCCTATGGGTCAGTTACTGGTAGCAGCAAGGATTCCAAGTTGAGGACCTGTGGAGGTGTTTTTGGAGCAGGGAAGAAGGGTGAGAATATGAGAGAGAGGCACTGGAGACAAAGGAAGCGCACACGTATATGCAGTGACCCTCCTAATTTACGGTACTGTACAGGTTGGAAACAGTTGCTGTACTTTATTTGTGGAGAATAGGTGGAGAATCCATTTTTGGATTTTCAGATGATAAGTCTTACTCTCCTAAGGAATAATGATGAAATTGTGTGGGTGGAGTGTGAAGATTATATTCAAAGGGGGAAAACATTTTCTTACTTCCTCGACTTTTGACTTCCACATTGTTTTTTTTTTTAAACAATCTATGATTATTTTCTGATTCTATTTTTTCCCTGTTGGTATGTGTTTATTAAATTTATTAAACTGTGACTTAAAGGCCTCTATAAGTTTTTAAGACATGTATAAATGTGTATCACAGACAGGAATATTGATGGACAAAGCTCATGTTGCATATTTCATATATGGCTTCAGGATGCTTGATTTGGTCTCTCTCTTTTGTTGAGATATTTCCATAGACATAGTTTATTTTCTGACAAAGTTATTGTTTATTTCTCTCTTTGCCTTTATTAAAACCCGAATTATTTTAATCCTTTATTGTTCCATTAGACTTTGGAGGCAACTACTCTAGGAATAGTTTTGAAAAGATATTTATATGCTTCATATTTTGTGGAATCAGTTTTTCATTGCACTGTCTGCAGCTTGCACTTTGCCATCATTACAATGAAAAACTGCCAAAGAACCTCATTAGCTGTGAGGGACTGTTGAGTTAGTGACTATAAAGGATTCCACAGGCCCTGAGGTATGTCCTCTCTTCCAAGAATTAATATGTCTAAGGTTCAGCTCTTGATGAATATCCCTGAAATTGGGTAGTATTCAGAATAAGGAGCTTGGGAGTGGAAATTGAAGAAGAGTAACTGGCAAGTGACATGGCCAACATGAATTAAAGGGTTTCTTAAAGCCTCCTAGATATGGCATATGGTAAATATATTCTAATGCTTTCAGGCTTTAAGTAGTCTGTGACAACAGCAGCCAATTTTAGTAGTACAATAAATAAGGAGGAGAGAGTATGAAGAAGGCAGAGAAGTGAAAAATTTTAAAACTTCTGTTAGACAAATATCATTTATAAAATATATACATGTAATATATATATATAGTACCATGTACTAACATGTATGCAACCATTGTACAAAGATTACTGGATTTTCCCTGGTGTTAAAATCCTGAGACAAAATAGGACAATAAAGTCATGAAGATGACAGAATCTAACTGGAAGATAATTTACATGTGGCAGTCAAGAATTGACTCTAGGGATGCAGTTTCCAGACATGTATGCATATTTAGGAAACAATTAGGGAATAAAAACCAAGTTTTAAGGTATTGAGGAAATGCTGAGAGACATTTATAAACGCTGTCTGACAACTGGCAGCTGGGAGCCAATGGCATTGTTATGGATTATTTGTTTCAGATTATTGACATTTTTCTGAAATGTTTTATCATGTATAGATTCTAACATATATAAACATAACATATATAAAGTGTTTACTGGTGAGCACGGGGCATTGTCTTGCCTTCACCATAATCCATGACATCTCACCATTTGACAAATGAGGATACCAAGGCTAATGGAGGTCAAGTTTATGGAGCTGGTTTATGGTGGAATGGAATTTGAACCCAGCAGTCTGACTTGAGTATGTATGTTTAATCACAACACAACATGTTAAAAGAAAGGTTGATACTTTCTATACTCTCATAGGCATACAAGTTTTACTGTGTAAAAAGTTGTTTTCATATTTTTATATTTCTTCATACTGGTGACTGAAGAAATATAGGGTAAAGTGAAGTTTAGTTAATGACCCAATAGTAGGATTACTTTAGGTCCCTATTAATCTTTATTTAGGTTAGGCTTGAATAAATGGACCTATAATGTCAGTTCTTCATTTTATTTTTCGATGTGCCGTGAGAATATATTTCCATTCTTCCAGTTACTGGCTCATTTACTTTCTTCCCTTTTCAGCAAAATTTTTGAAAGAGTTGCCTTTCCTGTCTTCTTTATTCTCATTATCTCTTAAATCCACCCCCATCAGGCTTGGCTTCTGCCACTCTAGTAAAATTGCTCTTACCAAAGCCACCATGACAGCCACGTGTTTACATCCATTGAGCAGGTCTCAGTGCCCATTGTATATATACTTTTAAGTAATCAAACTCGCAGGATTTTTATTCTGTTTCTTGGACCAGTTCCTTTTCAGCCTCCTTCACCAGCTTATCTCCATGCCCTCAAATTTTAACTGTTGGAATATCCCTAGAATCAGTTCTTGAAAACCTCTTCCTTTTTAATCTACACTTATTCCCTTGAAGATCTCAATCAAACGCATGATTTTAAATAACATATGAACAGATGAGTCCAAAATTTTGTCTCCACCCTGTATATCTCTCCTGAATTCCATATTCATATAACCAACCACTTACTCATTACATTTGATTAGTTTCTTAATAGATATTTTAAATTAACATTTCCAAATCTGAGCTCTTGATATCTTCCCCAATAAAAACTGACTCAAGAACCCTCAGCCATCTCCTTTTCAATTGATGGCAACCCCAATCTTCTAACTGCTCGGGTCAAAAAACTTGGTGTTCTTTGACTTCTCACTTTCACACCCTATGTGCACTCTGTCAGTTAATCTTGGCTCTCTCTTAAAAATATATCTAGGACTTCCCTGGTGGCGCAGTGGTTGGGAATCCGTCTGCCAATGCAGGGGCATGGGTTCGAGCCCTGGTCCGGGAGGATCCCACGTGCCGCGGAGCAACTGAGCCCGTGCGCCACAACTACTGAGCCTGCGCTGTAGAGCCCGTGAGCCACAACTGCTGAGCCCGCGAGCCACAGCTACCGAAGCCCGTGCGCCTGGAGCCCATGTCCCACAGCAGGAGAGGCCACCGCAATGAGAGGCCCACCCACCACAGCGAAGAGTGGCCCCCGCTCTCTGCAACTAGAGAGGGCCTGTGCACAGCAACAAAGACCCAACGCAGCCAAACAGAAACAAAAACAACAACAACAAAAAATATATATAGGGCTTCCCTGGTGGTGCAGTGGTTGAGAGTCTGCCTGCCGATGCAGGACCTTTATCTAAGATGCCATCATCCTTCCCTTGGATTATTGAAGACAGACATCTTCTTACTGATTTCCATCATTCTTTCCCACTCTTGTCTTTCCTTGCTCATCTTCTTTACTCATACTAGCTTCTTGCTAGTCCGAAAACTTGCTAGGAATACACCTGCCTCAAAGCTCTTGCTCCTGGATCCTCACTCTGCATAGAATGCTCTTTCCTCCAGGGCACCTACTTGGATAATTTCCTCCCACGCTTCCAAGTATTTGCTCATATCTCACATTCTAAGTGAGAACTAACCTTCCTTTACTGACTTATTACTGGAGCTCCCCACCCCCTCATCCTGCCTGATCTCCATTTCTCTATTATAGTGTTTCATATTCCTCCCCCGTAGAATTGATCAGCCTCCTTCACCAGCTTCTTCTCATCTCCCGAAATGCTAAACACTGGGATGCCCCTGGAATCAATTCTTGCAATTCTTCTCTTTCTAATCTACTCTATTCCACTGAGGTGACGAGCCCAACCAATCTCATTACTTTGAATAATATATATACACTATACAGGTATAAGTGCATGTGTGGTATAATTTGCTGATCTGTAATTTTGATTATATTTTATCTGTCTTCCTCCTGCTAGAATGAAGTTCCACAAGGGCAGGTGTATTTATCTGCTATGTTCACTGATGTACCTCAAGAGCCTAGAACATTAGTTGGAACATAGTAGGCACAAAGTAAATTTTTGTTGGATGAATGAATGAATAAATGAATGAATAACTAATGAATGGATGAGTTGATTTCCCTGCTTCTGTCCTTCATCTCTTTGATTTAGTCTAGCAGGTGGAATGATCCTTTAAAATGTAGGTCAGATCATTTCACTCTTTTGCTCAAAACCCAAAACTTTCCATTTCACTCGTAGTAAAAGCCAGATCCCTACAGTGAGCCCCAAGGCCCTTTGTGGCCTGCTCTCATCAGTCAGTCATTTCCTGACTTCTCTTCTTCTTGGCTGTCCCTCCCTAAGCTTGCTCAGCCGCTTCACTGTGGGCTGTGGCCCAGCCTCGGGAGCTCCTGCCTCACTGCCTTGGGCTGCCTGGGCTCTCAGCCTGGACTGCTGGCTTTGCGCTTCTCTCATATCTTTTCTCAAAGTCACCTTGCAAAGTTCTCATTCCCTCAACCTTCCTTCTTCTCTTTTCTTCTTTTCGTTTCTTCTTAGTCCTTATCATCACCCAACATAACACATATGTTACTTCTTTATTTTGTTTATGGTATGTCTTCCCTCTAAAATATACGTTCCACTGGGGAAAGGTTTTCATCTGTTTATTATTGCTGTATTCCCATCACCTTCAATAGGGCTGGATCAATGCAGATGCTCAGTAAATCTTTGATAAAGTAAGGAATTACTGTTGAACATGCTGCAAATATGCTGCTTAAAGGCCAGAAGCTCAGTCAGTGATGCGTGCTGAAGGAAAGGAGTCATTTTTCATATTTCAAGCCAAGCCATGGAGCTTCTTCTGAAATCAGTGAAGCTAGCTAATTGGCCAGGACTGATTTTCCTGGGTAGAATGACCGTGACTGCGTGAATTGACTGGCTAAGAGCCTGTAACTCAATATCCAGAAATCTGTATTGTCTAAAGTACAGTGAGATCACTAATGCTTATTTTATAGACATTTTGGTAAAGTAGAACATTTTAGAGTATATATAACAATGTGTGCTACTCTATTACCATGTCTTCTCATTTCCTTAGAATTTATCAAATTTTGCTTTAGAGAGCAAATCTTAACTTACTGTAAACCATGTTTTTCTTTCTGCAAAAAAGCAGGATAACAATATTCTACTTTGGACATTGATACGTTTAAGTACCGTCATTCTTTTCTCAAATTTACACCATTGCTCAATATTTAACATCAACAGTATTAGTAAACTTGATTAATAAAATGCAGCAAATAAAATATTGTTTAATATTTCATTCTGACTGAAGTTTATGTGAAATAGTGCATGCTTTTGATTTGGAAGAAGCATGATTCAAGCTTTTTCATGGTTACTCTCTGAATTTCATTTTTCTCATCTGTAAAATGGAAATGATTACCTGTTTCATGGCTTCTTGTGAGGGTGGAAAAACAAGGTGCTCACTAAAGTTTGTTAGTTTCCTTCCTTTTTCTCCAAAATGCAGATATGCACAGAACTATTAACATTTTGAAAGACGCTATTTCCAAAGTGTTTTAGAACTCTATCCCTCCTTTTTTTTTTTTTTTAAATTTCCCTAACAAGTCTGTACAGAGGCATATCAGGTGTTTTTTGCTTCATTTTAAGGAAAAGGCACAGAGAATCTCATGATTTGCATGTGATCACAAATCTAGAGTAACACTTAGGTTTTTTCTGACTTTGGTCCACATGCTTGGCACTAAGCCACACTGCCCGTCTGTGGTTAATTTGATGCTATTTACCTATCCATCGTTTTATTACTGTTGACATAATTCAATAATAGTTATAGTCTCTTAAGGGAATTAATTTACTAATCCAGAAACTTTGAGAGGCTTAGTTGCTTATGAAACAAGCAAATTAAAATAGATTATTCAGTGTCTTTCATTTTAAAGCCTTCTCTCTCATTTAGATGAGAAATGTTCATCTCTCAGTTGTCAGGTATTGACTACCATGAAATCATGTGTGTTTATCTGAGAACCTAATCTGAAAAAATATTTTTTGTCAATTGCTTAATGCAATTCTATTAATTGAAGTCAAATTGGCTGGTTCCATCAAATATAGGTAAAACTATCTTTTCTTCAAAACTACTTTGTTTTTTACAAAACATATAAATGCTGGTAACTTCTTAAGTGAGAATTTTCTAATTCATAATTAAAATATTTCCCTGAAAAGAAAAATGTTTTATTACTTTCTGAAATTGTTCAAAAAAAGCAAATACCCAAAGAAGATGTGCTTCCCTTCTGCTTGACATAGTGTTCTATAGTATGTAACTTTGTTTTTCAGTCAAGATATTTACTCTCTCTTTCTCTCTCCCTCTCTCTCTGTATATATATATATATATATATATATATATAATGTGTGTGTGTGTGTGTGTGTGCGTGTGTACATTTATATATGAAGCCACTTCATGCTACAGTGGGTCTGAAGGTTACAAAAGTATATATACAATGAAAGGAAGATAAAATTGTTAAACTATAGGAAGTAAAAATAAGTGTAGCTAAAAAGTAATCCTGGAATATGTAAGATTAGCATACAGAAATGTATGACTTAGGTAGTCCACTAAGTTTAATTTTCTAAATGCCAAATCAGACAGAGAAATAAGATCAGGTAGATAAGTCATGGTGTCCTAGACTAAACAAGCACATACATAAGACAGTTAACAAAAGAAATATAGATTTTCTAAACCTTAAGAACCTAAGAAGAATTTATCTCAGATGCTCAAAAGAGATCTATTTTTAAGTGATGATTTTCTCAATGGTACTTTTACTAGTACAATGACAGATTTTCAATATCTCCTATTATTGTGATGTCTTTGATTTATTTATTTTTCCTCCCCCAGTTCTCTTTTTTTTTTTTTTTTAAACATCTTTATTGGAGTATAATTGCTTTACAGTGGTGTGTTAGTTTCTGCTTTATAACAAAGTGCATCAGTTATACATATACATATGTCCCCATATCTCTTCCCTCTTGCTTCTCCCTCCCTCCCACCCTCCCTATCTCACCCCTCTAGGTGGTCACAAAGCACCGAGCTGATCTCCCTGTGCTATGTGGCTGCTTCCCACTAGCTATCTATTTTACCTTTGGTAGTGTATATATGTCCATGCCACTCTCTCACTTTGTCCCAGCTTACCATTCCCCCTCCCCATATCCTCAAGTCCATTCTCTAGTAGGTCTGCATCTTTATTCCTGTCTTGCCCCTAGGTTCTTCTGACCTTTTTTTTTCTTTTTCTGTTTTAGATTCCATATATATGTGTTAGCATATGGTATTTGTTTTTCTCTTTCTGACTTACTTCACTCTGTATGACAGTCTCTAGGTCCATCCACCTCACTACAAATAACTCAGTTTCGTTCCTTTTTATGGCTGAGTAATATTCCACTGTATATATGTGCCACATCTTCTTTGTCCATTCATCTGTCGATGGAAACTTAGGTTGCTTCCATGTCCTGGCTATTGTAAATAGTGCTGCAGTAAACATTGTGGTACATGACTCTTTTTGAATTATGGTTTTCTCAGGGTATATGCCCAGTAGTGGGATTGCTGGGTTGTATGGTAGTGTTATTTTTAGTTTTTTAAGGAACTTCCATACTGTTCTCCATGGTGGCTATATCAATTTACATTCCCACCAACAGTGCAAGAGGGTTCCCTTTTCTCCACACCCTGTCCAGCATTTATTGTTTGTAGATTCTTTGATGATGGCCATTCTGACCAGTGTGAGAGGATATCTCATTGTAGTTTTGATTTGCATTTCTCTAATGATTCATGATGTTGAACATCCTTTCATGTGTTGGTTGGCAATCTGTATATCTTCTTTGGAGAAATGTCTATTTAGGTCTTCAGCTCATTTTTGGATTGGGTTGTTTGTTTTTTTGATATTGAGCTGCATGAGTTGCTTGTGTGTTTTGGAGATTAATTGTGATGTCTTTTAGAATGTACTTATGACAAATTGTAAAACTGCCATTCTAACAAATAATTTATTTGTGGATCAAAAGAGATTCCCTCGTTGGTAGAGTGCTCTTGTTTGGCTTTATTTCACGTAGTGGATTAATATTTTATAATCACATGATGGACATTCCTACTGAGGTTTTCACATTAGCGTATCTGCAGCACATCACAGGGGTAACCAGATGATAGGGGTTTCGGTAAGATTATAGCTTAATCCTTTGGTAAGATTTTAGCTTTACTTGTATTTTTTTAAAAGTTCATTTAAAGCAATTGGTTAAAATAGTTGGCCCACATCTAGCAACTTGTGTCTTAGATTGTGGCCATTTCTTAGAAACATAATTGAGTTACTAAATTCAGCTTGAATTAATTATATTGCTTTATTGTAGCATTTTTTCCTCACCGGTAGCTGTATGGCAGTCCTTTAATTGATACAAAAAGTTGACTCAGTCTCTTTTTTTAAGATGGTAACTTCAATTATCCACTAAAAAGATTAAAGTACTAATTCATGTATATGACTAAATGGGACAGAACTGCCTGTGTTGCAACTGCAGCTTAATATTTTATTACTTTGCATAATAAAATAGGGAAAGTTATTTATTTATCCATTGAGGTTGTAATTAATTATAAGTAACTAATGAATCCTTAGTATTTCATGTCCACAGCCTGGCAGATTTAGAACACACTTGACCCCAGACTTGCTGGAAAATGAAGGAAGTGGGAGTAAAAATTTTCTTTATAGGACAAGATGCTTTGGGATAGGAGGGACCACATAAGCTTGCCAAAACTTTGGGTCAAACTGAGCACAGATGGCCATAGCTGATAGAGGTGTCTATTATTGTATTTTCTTCTAGGCACTTTTCTGCCTGTGTGTCAGTGTGTTTATACTTAAATGAAGAATTTTGGTTGCTTGGCAACCAAGAGAATATACATTTAGAGAAAACATTTTTGCTAAGGAAAAAGAAATTGGTAGTTTTAGATACTGGATAGTGGAGGTTAGGGAGGTGTTGCTTTGAGCAGTATTAACATTAAGCAAAGGCAATTTTCCAGGAGAAAGGTGTTTGCTATATATGTCTAAAATTAAATAATTCACATTGTACATTTACTTCTTAGCTTGTCTCTACGTTCTACCTCAAATACTATTTGAAAAAATAATGGCCTAAGTAAATGCATTATGTTAGTTAATCTAACTTCTTATAGTGCACAGGGTAAACATTTAATGAAGTGAAACTCTAAATGACATTTTATTTTCTGACTTTAGTTTTTTCTAAAATTAATTATTTTAAACCCTCAATTAAAAGATTTAATATGTACTTCAATTTCTGAAAGAGTTCTCTGTTATTCTTAATATAGAGTATAGTTGTACACTGCATGATTAAATACTGAAATAAACATAAATTTGAAAGTTAGACTAATTTTATTCAAATCCTGGCTTTACCCTTTCATGCTGTGTGACCTTGAAGCAGAAGTTAAACTTCTCTGAGCTACAGCGCCTTCATCTGTTAAAGGGAGAGAATTCTAACCATTTATCTTAACCACTGAACATAGCAGTGCATATTTTCCTAAAAGTCTGTTGGTTTACTCTTATTGATGCTGCATTCAGTTATTTACTCCTTGTGTGGTCAAGAAGGCAATGATTAAAAAGAAAAAAAATGTAAACAGCTACTGGGCATGTAAATAGCTACTGTTTATATAGGAACTGTTATGACATTTCTAATGATACCATGTAGATGGGAAACAAAACCAAACTTACAAATTACATTTCCTAATTTTAGGGAAATTACTCAGGAAGCACATTGAAAAATACCTCTTTGGTTATTTTCTCATTCTACTATATCAGGTAGAAAAATAACTTTTAAATGATAGTGACTAATAAGCTGAAAGGTATAACTCAGAAAAGAAAGGTTATTACCTAAGATAAGGAAATGGGTGTAGTGTTTAATTGTTTATTTGCATATAATTTAATTTAAGTTAATTTCAGGATTCTTCTTTTAATTTTAGTATAATGTACAAACAGATAAGCATCTTCCAGTTTATGGACTGTGTTCTTTTAAAAGTATCAAATTTTGAAGTCATTTTAAAACACAGGCAGCCTACCTGGGGAAAACAATTAAAATAAAAACTTTGTTGAAAGACAGCCTGTTAGAAATTGGACTTCAGAAACAACTCTAAAACACCTTTATTTCAATTTAATACCATATCTGAAACATCTAGAAGAGACAGTTTTAAATATTCCAACAGTGCATTGTAAGCACTGCAACTTTACAAGTTTTATTTCTAAGAAAAATTATGTTAAAAACTGTTCATTTTACATGTGCTTTTCTGAATAAGGAGTCTTTCTGTTTTAAAAGAGGAAATGAAACATGGTACTGCTCTCAATGTGTTTGTTCTGATGTCAAGGCACTTTTATTGGAACAATTTTAAGCGTACTCTGATTACAAAAGCAAATAAATTTAAGCAGATCTGGAGTGATAGGAAGATTCCAGTTTTTGTTGATTTCCAACTTGTGTCATACACTGTAGCATATATTTTGCAAATATATCATTTACTCCTCTTGAAAATTCTTTGAGGCACGTAACAGTATCTCCATTTCACAGATGAAGTATCAAGGACCATAACAATTTGAGTAAATTGTTTTGTGGTACAGCTGGATTTGAGTTCATTTGGTTTCAAAGCTTTTGTTCTTTCCACCACACTCTACGGCTCTTTAATTATTATAAATCATTGTCTGTTAATGTAATAGAAAGAATGAGATTAAAAGAAAAAAACCCATAAATATAAAAGAAAGCATTGGTTTGAATCCTGACCAGATATCATAACCAGATCTTACTTTTTTGTTTGGAATATTTATATACTGAATATTCACTTTTTAAATACTGAACAATACAATCAAATAATGTTTTTTAAAGAGTTAATAATCTTGCTTCAAAGAACATTACTTGCTTCAAAGATTAACCATGAATCTCATTAAAAGGCAAGACATGCTGAGGAATCACAGAAAATTTCTGTTTGCTAATGGTTGAACTTATGATTAACTGAATTAAATTAGATGTTAACTATCTTTGATATACCTAAACCGATCTCCTAATTAAATAGTTAAAAATGAATGAATCCATTTTTGCTTTTAATAATGGCTCTAGAGGAAAGAAAAAATAGGATAATTAACGTCAATTTAGTAACTGATAATTAATATGGACTTAGTCATGGACGAAGGGGTAATATGGAGCCTGCACTTATAAATACATTGATATATTATAAAACACCTATGTACATATAACCAGGTATATTTATATGAGGGTTGCATTGAAGATTAGTGCTATTTCATGTGTAAAGTTTTCCTTATAAGAGCAGGTGAACAGGAAAAGACTGTTGAATTCAAATTTAGGAAACAGTGGGAAGAGCAAGGACTTCTGGTATCGACACAGTAGTACAATTCATGATCTTAGGGGAGCTGTTTAATACGCTAGTGTGTCAGCTGCCTCCTTGTGAAGTCTATTTCACAGAGCTGTTTTGAGAAATAAAATAAATAAGCATACCCAGGATGTTCACCCCAAATAAGCATTAGTCCACTTCCTTGTCACCTTTTTGCATTTGCATAGATGCTAATTTTGTCATTAATCAGGCAAGATAGCAAGGTTACAGCATTGAGAGCTGCATAAACAACACCTCAGTTTTTCATACCTGCTTTTAAATGAGACCAAGTTTGAGAGCTTTCTTGCAGTGTTTCTCAATGGAGAATTCAAGCAACTTAGGATTTCCAGTTTTCTTCTGAGGTGGTAGATGGACACAGAAACAGAGTTGTTAATCTTTTTCCTGGCCATTTGCCCAGATGTATATGTTCACCTTGCTAAAATCTTGTTTCTCCACATTGTCACATAGGCAATAATCAAAGGACTTCTAAATTAGAAGGGATGTTTTATTGTGAACAATTTATTTGCCTTTATATTGATTCCCATCCTTAACTTTCATCCCAGTATTCAATGTGCCAGAAAGGATGTTTCGTACTGGAGATTCAAATTAGCGTTTTACAGATCTGTGCCTTTGAGGGACAAACAGTCCAACAGGAAGACAAACGTCACATAAACCATTATCAGAAAATGTAGAAGGTTGCTATGATGAAATAAAGTTTTACTAATTGATTATAGTAACTGGTTTCACACAATTGAGATGATTTATCTTACTTAAGAATTCAAAAAAAAAAAAGAATTCAGTTATTGTACTTCATAAGGGGTTGTCTGCATATTTTAAATTATTTGAAGTGCAATCATATTCTTGGTCTACAGTCTGAGAAGACAGCTGTAAAACAATACCTATTTTTTATATTTTCCTGTTTTTAAAATATTTGATATGAGATATCATTGTGTAACTAAATAGAGTTTGACTTACAATATATCCATCTTGGGCCTCATCCCAGAGATATTCTAGTATCTAAGATACTCTTAGATAGTTTGAGGCTGCCACTCAGTCCTACTGTGCCTTTCCTCCTTTCCTGCTAGGACACTGGTCCATTCTGGGCTGCATCTCTGCCCTTAGGAGCTACCTTTGCCCTTAGATGCCTCTATCCATGCTTACATTTGATGAATGTGTGTATCTTGGTCAGGAACTATATTTATTCATCTGTCTTCAACATTATTCCTATCTCAGGTAATGGTTATTAAACAATAACAGCATGGTTATTAAATAATAATTATTGAACAACAATGGCAACCACCCCTAGAACAATACAAACTATTTATTAAGAAAAGATGGCTATCTGTGCTTTTTAATCCAGATCTCATAATAATGCTGTGAAATAAATGTTGTTACTGCCATTTTACAGATGAGAAAACTCAGGCCTAGGGAAAGATAAATTTACTTCCTTTGGATCATACAATTAGCAAGGCATAGAGCCAGGACTGAAGCCCAGGCACTAACTCCAAAACTCATCCCTACCAATAGCACATTCTGACAAAGTTTCTGACAAAGATATCGGTATGGGAAATTTAAATAAGTAATTCCTGTTTTCACTGTACATGGTATATTATTTGTATAATTTTATATGTGTGTAGCATAGATGGCTTTTAAGATCACTTTAAGTCTCTTTTGGAATAAATCATAAATTAAAAAATAGATTGAATGTGGAAGCAGAATTTTAATCAAATGAATCTGGAAAAACATTCTTTAAAATATCACTGACTCATACAAAATATGAGAATGTATGAAAACATCTTCTTCAACATATTTTTTCAAAGTCTTTTATTGTTTCTGTTTTATATATCCAATATGCAAAATTCAAACTTTTGAAAATATTCCATTTTCACATGGTGACATGTTTTAGTTTGATTAGTTCTCAAAACAATGCATGTGAGGATTCCTTACGTGGATGCTTATTTAAAATGCAGATTATTTTTAAGAAGATTCAAGGAACATCCTTGAATCATGTCATTTTAACAAGTTGCTCAAGTGATTCTGATGCAGATGGGCCCCTGACCTTGCTGTAAGAAACCTTTCTTCTTTAATTGGTTAGGATTTTTATGAGATTAATTATACTTTGGCAAATTTGGAAACTTCTCTGAAGTAATGCTAGTGGTGGTAATAGTAGTAAGCTCAACACAGGGAGCCCCAGTGGATAATTACCTTTTCCCCTTTGATAGTGACTCAAAAATACCAGAACACTTTGGCTTTAGTTGACGACAAATATCTGGGGCAACTAATGAAATACTAAAATGTAAATTGAATAACTAAAAATGTACACCATCCTAGTTATTTATTAATTAAGCTCGTGTAAATGTGTTATAAATAGCTATGTAGCATTCAGAATCCCCTCCCTGCCTTGTCAGAAATTACCTTACACAAGATAGCTTTTAGTTATTTATTTTATTTATACATTTATTATACATTTAGAAAGAAGATGAGAGTAATAGATTTTTGTTGGTATAAGCCAAACTTTCAGAGATTAAATCTCATGGAAAGCAATATTTCCGAGAGAGATACAGGAAAAAAGAACAATAGGAAAGAACTAAGTAGTGTTCCAAGTACAAGGGGATGGCTCTATGAGTCAACCCTGGGAGAGTATATTTAAAAGGACCTGAAATAAGGACATTTTGCTTTGAACAGAATCTATGGGGTGTTTTTAAAAATACATGAGGTGGCCTGAGACAGTAGGTAGATGGCAATTTATGCTAATATTAAAGATTTACATTTAATAACAAATAATATATTCTGTACTTTACTGACTTATTTAAGAAAGACCTCTTAGTTTTAATATTATGGTTCTATAACTGTGGAATTACTATTAGCATAGAGGCCCAATGTATTTCTTATTTCTGAAGTCTTCTGAGACACTGAAACGCAAGGTATAGTAATATCCACTTATGAGAAAATTGATTAATAATTAATAATACTTTAACAACATTTTAGGATCCCTCATTCGCTCAGTTATATTTTCTAACTTTTGACAGTGTACTGCACGTTGTCTTTTAATTCACGTACATTTTCCCTTATCCAAAAACATTTACATTTACAAATAAGAGTTTTTTTACCTGCCCACTCAAGATACAATCAGTAACATTCTAGATGTAAAAGAGTAAGAGGACACTTGAGAAAAACTGCAATTTAGCGTAATTGAAACATGTGCCTAGCCATCTGGAGCACTTCTGCATAAAATAAAGACATTTGGCATTCTAAATAAAGGATTTTGAATTAAGCCAGAAATCTTTTGTGTCTTCCAAAGACATTGATTTATTGAGACTATGTGTGGCTTTCCCTCATATCCAAAAGATTAATGATTTCCTAAATGTTCTTTCATTCCTTCTTTTTATAAAATGAATACATACAGTTAAGCAAAATGACATCTTTGAGGTTGTATGCAAAGAAATATTGCAAAGTATTTTGTTTCAACAATTTATCAACGGATATAAAATATAAATTTTTCCAAAGTAAAAAAAATGAGCTTGGCATTATTGAATGTTGATTAAATGAATGAATGAGTAAATATATGATTATCTTCATATTGCATACTATGTAAGTGATTTTTATGAAACACATTAAAGATGCAGTAAAATAAGTCAACTTTTGATCTAAAAATTTCTAAAATATGAACATGTGGTGATTGGTGTTGATAAACTTAAGACATCAGACAGATCTGGTCTTACCAATATGAAGTAGTTTACTTCTATAAAGGAATTTTTAAGAGCAAAATATTTAGTAAGTTCAAATAATTCTAAATCTTATAGTTCAAGTGATTAAAATACCTTTTATATTATGAAATTGAAGTTGCTATAGTTTTTATTATAATAGCTCTTGGTATTTTGATTTTTGAAACTTTTAAATTTTTATTGAGATTACATAACTGATGTTATAAATTTATTATTTACAGTCCAAATTAGAACTGAGCTGCTTCTTCAGGGGACTTTATTAATGTAAAATGTTTATGTGGAGTGGTCACCAACGAGATAGATTTTTGTTATTTCTTGTCTAGGATATATGCAAATCTCCATAGTTAAACAAATTATATAGTTTTATATAACTACATATACACAGGCTTGGGCAAAAGGATTAAGCCAAGAAAAACAGGAAAAAAAAAATTTAGGACCACTAACAAAAACCTGAAAACCTACTTGAAAGTGAATGAATTTTGTCAATTCTTTCTTGGCTGATCAGAGCTCCCTTTCACTGACTGACATTTATATATTCTGAATAAAAAGTAGAACGACCATATTATTATGTTAAATCAGGGTTTTTAAACAGAGAAATGTTTTATCTGTGTGCAGTTCTTTTAAATAAGTATGCTGAAGTAAATAAATCAATACTATATGATTTTGAAACTGCACAATGGGTTGTAATTAACGATACAGGCCAATATTAGTTGTATGAATGTTATATTTACTAGATAGCAAAATTTCTGCCAGACTTTAACATAACTTAAGTAGAACATACGTAAGCTTTAGGTAATCCATCATTTTGCAGTTTTAAATCCCATCCAGTGGGTTCTTTGTAAAGAAATGCGTGGTTTTTATAATCGGGCCTCCATATTTTCCTGTGTAAGCTGACACATGTCATTAAATTCTCTGTGTCTACTCTTCTGCATACTGAGAACATACTCTCCTTTGTCAGTGCAGACATTTTCAGAAACAAATCAGTGTTTTATCCCAGTTGTGTTGAACTATCTTTACTGGTTTAAAGACAATGATGAATTAAGCACCTTCAGTTCATGGGCCTGGTTACTTTCCAGCTGCCAGGGCTGGAGACTCCCCTGCTTCACCTCTAGAATGTTACCATCTACTTACTGTTCTATTTTGACCCCTAAATCAGTCAAGAATTTTCATCTCATTTACAATTCCAATTGTTTAAAAAAAATTGATGAAACTTCAATTTTATTGATATTGTTTTAATAGCAGTTCTTCATAGTTTTATCTCCGACTTTTGAACTGATTTTTAAAAGTCTGGGTTTGAGTATTGACTATCTAATATGTGAAGAACTTCACTGCTCAAGAAAATAAATTGAAAATAAATATTGGCCTTGATCTGACAGAAAATTTGAGAAGCCACACTATAGAAAAAAAAGATACGTAGCGAAAATTGTGTGAGTAGATGGAATAAATTAGTTAACCATATTATTAAGCAGGCTAATTTGAAAGGCTTCCTGAAGAGAATTTTGATCTTGGACTTACATGGATTGCTAAACATAAATGTGCAGGGAGGAAACACCAGGAATTTTCCAAGGGCGAATTGAACCCAGGACTGTGTAAAATGAGGACCAAGAACAGTTAACTGAGCTGGTCACAGGACCATATGGTGTCATAATGGAGGAACTGATACAGGTTTGGTTTGTGATGTGAGTTAGGCAAAGTGAGCAGAAGTACATCAGGACCGAGAGATTTTCTTGCTAAGTTAAGCAATTTATACTTTTTAAAGTTGGAGGGATTTCTCATAACTTAGTTACTACAGTGCAGAAAGTTTCTGATGAACGTTGAACAGTGCTATACATTTTGCCAGAGCATATCCAAGACATATTGTATGTGGACTTTTAAAAAGATTATTTGCTTTATAAATTTATTATTTTAATGTATTTTATGCTTCCTGTGATGAATGAAATTCCCAATCACCTTGAAAAATTTAGAAGCAAATTTATTAGGTAAAGTATTTCATTTTTGTTGTAACTGAACAAGTAGCATGTGCATAGCAAGAGTAGGAGGCCTGGTACCAATTTAATTTACTTTTACTTGTGAGCTTACTCAAGTGGAGATGTTCCATTAAATCCAAAGGTTTCATCCTGGAAACCTCAAGAGCATACCCCAAACACCAGTCCTCAGTTCAGGAATACCTAATTGCTGCTGTTGCTTCTTTGCGTGCTCTAGCTGATGGACATTACTTACCTTTCCTGTTTGGAAGATTCCTTCTCATCATTCACTGTTTAGGTCAAGAACACCTATATGAAAAAAATCTCCTCAGTTGCCCTCCAGGTAGAATTAATTATTCCCTTCTAAATTCCTTACCATTTTAGCCACGCTACACATGTAATGCTTACCATATTGAATTACAATGACTAGCATTCCCAACTGCCTCCCTTTCCAGATTATGATGTCTCTGTGCCTGGTCCATTCGTCACTCATCCCCGGATCTTCATGTCTATAGTGGTACCTGGCACATGGCCATGATCAGTAAATGCTGAGAGAATGAATTCATTGAAGTGAGTCGTATGAATAACTGGGTTTAGTTTTCTTGGTACTGTTGTAGCTATTATTTTCAGATTATTTCCCTTTTACTTTGACAGGTACATTTGTAATTTGGTCATATGTAAATTGTTAATAGAAAAAAAAGACTCTCCTTTATTTAAAGTCCTACAGTAGCTGACCCTTTCTTTTACACAGTATAAGTGATCAACAGGTGTTTGTGAAATTGGTGAACTAGGTGAGTGTCCAGGTGCCCCCGGAGGAGAGTGAATGGAGTAAGTCACTGTCCTGCTTAATCACCTCAATGTATTTTTTGCATTGGAGTAGGACTCTGAAAAGAATCTCTGTAAATGAAAAATATTGGGCAGTGAAGGTGCTGCTAAGTTTGACCCTTCCGCGTTTTTGATTTGAAGGCTATATATTTCACATGACACAGTGCACTTCCAGTTTCTTCCCTGTCAATCTTCTGCTTAAGGCCAAAGAGAAATATCTAAGAACCTCTTAGGAACCATTGGAAAAGAAAGGGAAAAGTGTTGACAATGATACATATTGTTTCCCTTTTAGTAAATTATTTTCCTTTAATTTTTTTCTGGTCCTTTTTGATGTTGTTATTATAACCATTTAAATATAGCTAATATTAGAGATAACCTTTGATGCCACAAAAAGAAAAATTATATATCTGTTATTTTTTTCTTCACTTTCTTATTTGTAGGAGAAGGCCTAGCTTTTAAAAAACATCTTATGTCTCAAGCCAATAGCTAGGGTGTAGACTTCTGGTAGCACTCCTGAATATTATTCTAGCATGCCTTATTAGTGGACTTTGATTTGCGTTTGCATGTTGGAATTTCTTTTTGGTTTATAATTAAATTAGAATGCACTTAGAGTTTCAAAGTGTTGTCGTTTACATAACTTACATTATTAGCTACAAATGAAGTTCCAGATTTATTCTTGAAATGAAGTCGTACTGACAGCTACATTTTAAATAAATCGATACGTAGAGTGCTTTAAAAGTTAACCAGGCAGATTCTCCCAGCTGCCCAGCCAAGGAGCACTGTATTCAGTGTCACAGTTCAGCTGAACTGTCATCTGTATGAAATCAGTCTTTTGGAGAAGGCGATGAAGGGTTTTTTCTTGTTTAATTTGCTTTCAACCAGACCTTCTTCTTTTTTTTTAAGAAATGCTCTTGGTAGGTCATTAGACTTTGAGAGTTATTCACTTTTAGGCGAAACACTAAAACCTTCTGTCTTTTAACTCTGATTAGTGACACTTTAATAAAGTCATTTGAAGTTCAGTGAGCTGAATTTTCCAACTTTCCTGATGTTTCTGTGGTCACAGAAAAGCAACCTGTATTGAAGCTTGTATACAATCTCTTAAATGAAAATCTTGGAAAACTGCATAATCTTGTATATCTGACTTCAACGCTGACTGCAAAATGTGAGGGATTAAAATAAAAGCGATTGCAGTGTTTTCCTTTTTTTTTTTTTTCAAGTTGGGGTACAGTAAGTGGTGGGAAATAGAGAGGTTGTCACTTGACTAAACTTGAGTCTTTGTAGATATAAAGTTTGTAGGTAAAACTTTTATGGCTATACTTTTCTTTTTTTTGACAAACCAGTAGGACAAAACCTTATTTCTTTCCCACATGATTAGATAATAAGGATAATGCAAGACTATTGAATGAAAAATTTCTTAGAGCTAGAGCCTTGAATTATTTTTTTAGAAAAAATAAAGGAAAAGTATATCCAATTGGCTATAATTAAATCATGCACGGTGAACTCACTTTGGAGGAATTAATGCATTTTGTATTGGATTCTGGACTTGAGTGAACATTTACAACACGTGAGAATGGAAAGGATGAAAAATTATGGTTGTCTTTTGGTTCACAAGAAGCCAAGGAGGCAGGTCATTGACTTGATTTTCATGGGAAGACTGATTCTTGCCAGCTCGCGTATTCAGGGCCTGAACAACCTGGTATTGACAGACGCGGTTTGGGAGGGGAACATGCAGCAAGCATTGTGCCATGGTTTGTTGAGGAAAAACAAGGGAAGATTTAAAACAAAGCTGTGAATAGGAACAGTAGTCCTTGTGTCCTGAAGCTGACTGATTTTCCTCTGTAGTGCTTCATGAAAGTGTTACCCTTTTCTCTAAATAAGGTCTATACTGTGCTAAGAGAAATACTTAAGTTATAATTCAGTGACTCTCAGGAAGTGGAAGCACTTACACTCTTTGAAGGAAATAAGATGGGAGAAATTAATCGAAAATGCTATAAAAAAACATGAGCCTGAGAGGTAGGCTCAGGGCTAGTCAAGGAATATATAAAAATACTAATATGAAGAGGTTAATTTTTCAAAACCAAAAGAATTTGTAGCCTTGCATATTTTTGGGGGGATTTCTAAATCTTGACATTAACAAATGTGAATATTTGTATTATAAATTCAACTGTATAGGAAATATGGCTCAGCATTTAGTTATTGCCTTAGTGAACTCTAAAAGGCATTTTTTTCTTTTACACCAACTTAATCTATGGATATTTTCTATGAATTAATTTTATGGAAACTCAACAGAAATGTTATTATGTAGGTGGGGTCTACTACCAACAATATCAATATATTCACTAGGGACTTAATCAATGTTTGTGTTTAATAAGTGAGAACATCAATAAATTATGACAAGGTAATGGAGAAAGTAGTGGCTAACAGTGAACATAGAAATTTGTTGCATTTTTAATGAGTAATAAAGTATATTGTGCACTGATGAAAATGAATATTTATTTAGAATGAAGCCGTCTTCCGAAAACTGATAAAAGAACAAAGGTGTTCTTTGAATTGATATGTTGTGAGAATAACTGATAAGGAATGCTTTACTTTTGGTTCCTATAACTTCAATTAATGAACGTCGACTATAGATATATATTACCAACTTTATATAATATATAATTTATACCCTATACATACATAATATACAACATATATTCTCTCTATATATTTCAATCATATGAGTTATTTTATATAGAGAGATATAGACATATAGATGGGACAACCTACCAATTAATGGTACTAATTAAAAATGATAGAACAGGGGCTTCCCTGGTGGCGCAGTGGTTGAGAGTCCGCCTGCCGATGCAGGGGACACGGGTTCGTGCCCCGGTCCGGGAAGACCCCACATGCCGCGGAACGGCTGGGCCTGTGAGCCATGGCCGCTGAGCCTGCGCGTCCGGATCCTGTGCTCCGCAACGGGAGAGGCCACAACAGTGAAGAACAAAAGGTAAAAGAAGAAAGATAAGAAATGCCAGTTTAGTAAAGTTTGCACATTTGCAATATCTAGGGTACATGCTTCGGAAACGTGGGGGGGATTCTTTCTGTCCTCATTTGTCCTCTCATCACTGTATCCCCTGCAGAGTCCAATGCCTGACAGCTAGAGGGCAATCAATAATGATATATTGAGGAAGTGCATAAAGAGCACAGGATTAGAGTGGGAGAAAATTCAATAATGTGAATATTATATTCTTAACCTAGATTGCACACTGGAAGGGCTGCATTTTTATCGTGTAATTATGTAAAGTACTAATTCTGGAGAATATGTATATATGATCTAAGTAAATATTCAAACTTGGAACCATATAGTGCTGTCTACATGGATAATCTCAGCCAAAATGACATTGATAATACTATATTTTACTTGTGATTGAAGGCATTTTTTTTTCCTAAAAGAGTGTGCTGTCTATTTGAAAATTGAGGATAGTTTATCTTAAAATTATCACATCCAAGAGAAAACTGCATTTGTATTTTATGAAGTTAAAGAATATGAGAGAATCTGGGAGTTCTATATTGATAATTCTCTGATCTGAAAATGTAGTTATTTTCCAAGATTCCAACTAAATTCAGGAAGGAGATTAGAAACTAAATATATCATCATATAAGTAATAATGAATCTGTGCATCAAGAATACTGTATATACTTTTGGTTGCTATAATTGAGAAAGATACAATGATACTGAAAAAGGACATAAATTATCTAAGCCGGTTTAGAAAAGTATAATAAAAATATAAAAATTAGGGCTCTTAAGTCTAGGGAAGAAAATAAAAGGCATTTTTGTTGAAATTTATAAAATGATGTAAAGTATTGCTGAAACTGGCATTTGTTAAGAATTTCCCTATATATTAAAGACAGTGTCTAACACTTGTAGCTTGAAAGAGATGTATTGAGGAAAAGTAATATAATACACAGTATTCTATTATATATACTATATTAACATGTGTTATAGATTGAATTATACCAATATCATGAGATGAAATGGGTTGAAAGTATTGTATAAGTTTAAAAGAGGTTTAAATTAATTTATGAACAGCTTTCACACTCTTTCACAAATGGCCCAGCGCTCCCATAGCCAGAGGTAGAATATTGGGTCTAGTGCACTGAATATCTGATATGCTAGGTTAACGTCATACTTAGAGAGGTTTATGGGGACTTAAGCAGGCAAATGACACAAATAGAATTATATACGTAATATATGCAATGGCTTGATTTAATATATATGCCCACTTTTAAACTTTTAAATATACCAGCAGTGCATTTTGGAATATAATAATGAATTCGTTTAGAATATTGTCATTTTGTTTGACATTCATATGTCACATAAGCCGGGTTCAAATCATATGAAGATGTACAAAGGCTCATTTCAGAAATAAAATAACAAATAACATTAATTTATACAAAGGCGAAGGACAATGAAAACTGATTAAAATCCACCTTAATTCAATTCAGAGTGCTTTCACAGGACCCTAAACTCAATGTGAAATTTCAGGCGTGTGTATTGAATTTACAATTACTGACTACATTGCATTTATTTTGCAAGTATGGTCAAATTTTCATGTGTGAATCCATTAATTTCAATTAAATTTGGATTTAGTAAATTTCTGGTTGTTTGGCACTTCATAAAAATTCACATTTCACATAATAAGTGAATAATTTTCATTATGATCTCTTTTGGATAGGACAGCTTTTTTGAAGGAACACAAAGGAATTGTAAATTTCGACTCCCACAGTTCACACACTTTAGAACCAGTTGAATGCCTGAGTAACAGTGGTTGTGTTTATCTTTGGTCACACTCAGTGTTTTCTTTCTTCTCCTCAACGAGATGAGGTAATTGAAGCATTTTCTGTATTTGGGCCATGTAAATTCAAAAAAACCTGAGAAAACTATAGATTTTGAGTTGGACCTATAATCTCTTTATCTTTATTTTCCAAGTACAAAAATCAAAACTTCATCCTACTTTATTTACATGATCTTCCCAAGTTCTGTTCCTTAATGCTGCTTAAATATATATATATATATATATATATATATATATATATATATGTGTGTGTGTGTGTGTGTGTGTGTGTGTGTCAGTTCAATGACTTAGTTTCTTGTGTACAACAGAAAGAATCCAGTTTGGTCTTTGTAAGCAGTGGAAGAGTAGGAAGGAAGTATGTGTTGTATAGCCAGTGTTTCGAGTTGGTAGTTTTTGCTTTTGTTTACTGTGTTTCTCATTCAGTCCGAATGTCCCTATCTGTAACAGCTTTGGAAAAGCACCTTTGTCCCCAGAGCTGGCCTCCAGGAAGGCTTGGATCCTTACAAGTTTGGAGAAATGGGTACTGGCTGTCATCCATAGGAAAACAGAACAAGTTTACAGAGCTCCTGCTGATTTCCTTGAAAGTTCTTTCTCCTCATGCACTGCAGTGAGCCATTTAATGTTACTAGGGACAGACACTAAGCAGAGATTTCTGAGGTATCTATTCATCCTTCCCAGCTAGGCAGTCCATTAACCTTGAAGAAGAATGCCTGTCCCTTAAGGCAGGGTGGTTCATCATGTTTCCCTCTCTGACCATTCGGAATGAGAAGACCCTTAAATGATTATTGATATTAGTATTAGTGTTTTCGTATTAGGGCATGGGAATGGTGACTGAGGTTTCTCAGTGGAAGATTCCTTAATCCAGACCTTGCATCACATGGTAGCCAGCCACAGCCAATACTCAGTGGATTTGCATATGGTCATGTGATGTGGTTGATTGGTCAGATGGTACCAATTTCAATTTTAAATTCTGTTTTACATCATTTTTATTTAATTAACTTAAACTCAAAGGCAATGAATCATACATTTCTAATTTTAAGATTAAAATATTTATGAAATATGCTTGGTGCCATCAATTTGGAATTTAAATGTACAGATGAAACACAAGAACTGTTGCTGATACAGTGACTACTTTCGAAGGCTTCATAACTTTCATTTCCTGTTGATTTTGGTCTATGTGCTTTTTTCTTTTTTCACATTTAGTTTGGCAACTTTTATTTCTAGCAGTATTGGTCGTAAATAAATAAGCAAAGCAATATTTTACATTTTTGAGAAACCATGACTAATGTGATTCATTTTCTTTTGTTATCTTCTACTGTCTTGACTATTTTTTCTAGTCATGTTATTTGTAACAGCCAGTCTGCAATATGATGAATCTTCACACTTCACTTTTTTATCAGAAAAACTTCGATTTTCTTGTGTATACAAGAGCTCTTGTTCATGCCACAGCTTTTTAGCTGTTTCAGGTGACAACTTGATTGGGCTAATATATAGACCTGAACTGCATGTAAACTTAGCAAGCGCATAATGAGTGAAAGGGCAGAATTTTGTTATGATTTTTCAACACTGGTCAGTGAACATCAGAAATATTTGTTCAAATTTCCGTTTGATCATGAATGATAACTAAATATTTGTATTCACAATTCTCCCTACCATGAGATATTATTCTTCATTCTGAGAAAGATGGGCTCTTCAGAATTCTTTGGAATTCCTCCACTTCCTACAGAATTCTAGACTCTTCCCAACTCAGGATAAACTTGTTTTTGAAGGATACCTCACTTTGGACACTGGATTTTGTGCAACAATTCAAACCATTTCAGAAAGATAGATTCTACCTGTTCAAACATTTTATATTGAAATTTCAACAAACAGTAGCTATATTAAGCTTTTAACTTTATTATAGTGTAACTCTTATTTTCTCTAACAAAACCTTTTAATAAAGGAATTTAGATTGTTGCAGAAAGTTGTTACTTTAATTTTCAGGATTTGTATAACATATAGAATAGTTATGATGATGACTCATACATTGAAGTGCTGCTCTTAAATACAGTATAATTCTAACTGATTATATGAAGGGAAATTAAAATATTCTGGAAACATTTTTGATTGCCTAATGCAGTGATTTCCAAACTAGAGCTGAAGAAGCCTCACAGGCCGGGCAGAACTTTGTCACCAACATTTCTCTTGCTCTTCATTATTTCAACCAGAGTAGCTCCAAGTTTAACTGTTTCAAATGTTTTCTTCCACCTACCATTTATTTTTAATATTACAATTCATTTTTCATGACCAAAAAAGGTTTGAACAGAACAGGTAATCACTAAGTGTTTGGTTTGAAAATGTAGCAGCACACAGGTTGCCAACAGATTTGGGAAATACATCTCCTCTGCTTGACTGTTCCTCTTAAATAAAGAATTCTCTTTCAATTGTTGCTTTTTATGTCTATCTGTCAGTATTTTCAAGTATTCCATTTGTTACAGTAAGGACATTTTTAAAGTGGGATTTTGAGATCCCTGATTTCAAAGAGCGGCTTTTCAGATCACTTCCCCATATAGGTAACTAATGACAGGATTGCCTTCTTCTGTGAGCACTGCCAGTCTTCTCCTTTGCATGTTCAACATGTATAAATTGTCCTCCTGTGAAACAAAACTGGGGCTTTCTTCTGCTTCTCCAATACACTGCAACCTTGACACTAAAGGAAAAAAAGCTAGCATCAATTATATAGACCATAAACCTATAATAAGTTCTATAAGATGCAGTGGTGGTATTAGAAAAATGATTTATTTCTGTATTTCCCTGTCCCCAGCAGAGTGCTTTGCACATAATGGGCCTTTGATGAATGTGTTTTTAATTCATAATTAGTCCTCTTCTGTATGGTAATGTTAAAATATGATTCCAGGGCTTCCCTGGTGGCGCAGTGGTTGAGAGTCCGCCTGCCGATGCAGGGGACGCAGGTTCGTGGCCCGGTCCGGGAAGATCCCACATGCCGCGGAGCAGCTGGGCCCGTGAGCCATGGCCGCTGAGCCTGCGTGTCCGGAGCCTGTGCTCCACAATGGGAGAGGCCACAACAGTGAGAGGCCCGCGTACCTCAAAAAA